>NC_138988.1:30062373-30538334 GCF_964341445.2 Mesoplodon mirus | reverse complement strand
AAAATGTGTGACAAGAAAAAAAATAGATGGCATGTTAGGTGGTCAGTAACTAATTGTGCTTTTAGTGTAAGAGCAAAAAAATGCCTGATCGGAATTCTAAAAAACATGCTTTAGCATTTTTGCTTTAAACTTAACAATGGCTTCATAAAAGTAAAATTAGTCTCCAGATGTGATTCAATTCAAGGACATTCTTATTTTACACACCTAAATGAGATAATGTATGTTAAGTGCCCAGCCCAGTGACTGGCATCTAGTATTTGTAGAATAAATGTTCTTCCTTCCTGTTCCTCTAAGGTGCCCTCTACAGCACATGAACTTATTTAATTGTAAATTTTACCAAAATAACATTTTCTTTTATTATTATATATATTATGTTGGTTTTTGAAATTCTATGTGTACTACATGCTCATTGCAGGTAACTTGGAAAATACAGAAAACAACAACAGAAAGGTCACCTGTCATTTCACCCTAGAGAGAAATACTTGTGTTATTTAAGTATATGTCCATTTTACACATTTTTCTAGAATATTCAATTTGGAGTTCATAATCTTGGCTTTTAGACAGCCTGTTCAATAAAGCACATGATAAGGAGACTTAGCCAACTAGTCTATGTTGTTATTTTTGAAGAACAGAATAGACCCTAATTGCTAAATTGCTAATCTGTCCATATGTTTTTTTCATTTGCTCAAAATTTTAAAAATTAGCTTTATTTTAAAAAGCAGTTTCAGATTTACAGAAAAATGCAGAGATAGTATAGAGAACTCCCATTTACCCTGTACCCAGTTTCCTCTATTATTAACATCTTACATTAGTATGGCATATTTGTTATAATTAATGAACTAATATTGATATACATACTATTTATAACTAAAGCTCATACTTTTTTCAGATTTTGTTAGTTTTTACCTAATGTCCTTCCTCTGTTCCAGAATCTCATCCAGGATATTACATTACATTTAGTTGTCTTGTCACCTTAGGCTCCTCTTGGCTGTGACAGTTTCTCAGATTTTCCTTATTTTTGATGACCTTGACAGTTTTGAGGAGTACCGGTCATATATTTTGTAGAATGTCCTTCAACTGGAATTTTTTAATGTTTTTCTCATGATTTGCCTGGAGTTAAGAGTTTTTGGTAGGAAGATCACAAAAGTAAAGTACCATTTTCATCACATCATATCAAGTAAATGTTATCAACATGCCTTTATCATTATTGATGTTGACCTTGATTACCTAGCTGAGGTAGCGTTTGTCAAGTTTCTACAATATGAAGTTATTCTTTTTATCCCCCTTTCCATAATGTACTTTTTGGAAGGAAGTCACTATACACAGTCCACAGTAAAGGGGAATAGCTTTAGTGTGGGGTAGCTATATAAATTATTTGGAATTCTTTTGCATGGGAGATTTGTCCTTTCTTTCCTCTTCTCTCCTCTTCTCTCCCTTTCTCTCTCTCTGTCTCTCTCTCTGTCAATATGGACTCATGGATATTTCATTTATACTTTGGGTTATAATCTAATACTTTATTTATTTTGCTGCTAAAATTGTTACAGCTTTAACCATTGTGAGCTCTTTCAGTTGGCTTCTATGTCCCTTTAACATGTACCTATTATTGGAATTCTTTTTTTGGAGTACTTTCTTAATTCTGGCACTACAAGATGATCCAGATTCATTTTAGAAATTTCCTGACCCGGTACCAGTCTGTTTGTAATTAAAATTAAAATCAGTAGGCTCTAGAAATCAGACTGCCTTATTTCAAATCCTGGCTATACCGTTTGCCAGCTTTGTGACCTGGAACTGTTTTACCTTTTGAGGGGGTAGACAGAACCCAGTTTCCTCATCTGCATTAGGGCAGGGATTTTTTTTGGTTTTCTTTTTCTCTAGTGTATCCCTATTACCTAGAGTTGTGTCTGGTACCTAGTGGTGTTCAATAAATAGATATTTGTTTAGTGAATACATGAAAAGTGGATAGGAATATTAGTTTACAAATTCATATCAACAATAAATAGAATATGGCTTTGTGATCTTATTTTGTCCTGAAATATCTGTCTAGTTTATTATTTTTAATTTAATTTCATTATTATCAAAGTTATATACACATATAGCTTAAAGATTCAAATAGTTCTGTGAGATTTTAAACAGAAGACAGGTCTTCTAACTCATTCTATGAGGCAACCACATTCAGTTTCCTTAGGTGATTCTTTTGACACTTATCTCCATATGTCTAAATAACATGCTTTTATTGTTGCTTCTTGATTTGTAAATGTTATGCATTGTCTGTTCACTTCCAACCATGGAGGATAAGGATCTACCACCACTCACTCTATTCTTTTTGTCTTCCCATTCTTCTTTCTATATCAGCAAGAGACCATTCAGAGCACACCTGAAATCAAGTTAGTTTTATTATTTGCTTCAGCAAAGGAGACCCAACATCATGCAGAACAAAGATGAGTCTCAAAAGGAGATAGGGAAAGGGTGTTATAAAATTTATGGTGATCTTAGCAGGGATTGGTCAGAATTTGCTGATGGAGCATCAGTGTTTTATTTTTTAAAAACCATGAGACCATGCAGAATTATCCTTGCATCAGTTTATTTGTGGTTTAACCTTGCATATAGGAGTCTGAATGAACTGGTGTTCATTGTGAGAGTCTAATAAATATCGTTGCTTGGTTTGGTACAATTCTGTGAGTCAGTGTACTTTTTATAAGATGTGATTTCTGATTTAATTCTCAATTCCTCTCAAATATCCTAGCTTCCAGAAGATATAGAGTATTTCATTTCATCACTCAGTATAGTTCTGTCACAACTGTGATTAAATTAATTTTCAGTGTTCACATTTCTACAACTGTGTTGGCTGTTGAGCCCTGTATTATCCTTTTATTCCTTTTCCTTTTCTCACTTTGCTGTCTTACATATAGACTTATAGTTGACAAGCATTATTAGCAAAGCAGACTCAAAACAGTTCTTACAACCTGGTCTATAAACTTGATGAAGTCCCTGCTCTCTGTTTTTTAATTTGTTCCTCGTTGTGTGTGAACAGTTGAATTGAAACGAATTCAACAATATTCCTGAAACTGGACACTTTTACCTCTAGCATTGTCAAGCAGTCAGCAGTCCTGCTAAGCTCTGGTCATGGGATCAATTTTGGACTCAAGATAACAGATGGGGTAGAGATCTCACTGAATTCCTTAATAAAAATCAACTTTATTGGTTGCTAGTCTTCTTATTATTGAGTTCTAAGTGTTCCTTATGTATTCTTGATACAAGATCTTTTTCAGATATATTTATTTAGATATTTTCTTATTTTTTGTTTTGAATATTTTCTCTTAGTCTGTGGCTAGCATTTTCACTTTCTTAAGTGTGTATTTTGAAGGGTCGAAGTTTTTACTTTTATGAAGTCCAATTTATCATTTTTTTCTTTTATAGTTGGATATTTTTGTGTTTAATTTATGAAACATCTTCTGATCCAAAGAATATAGCTTTTTTTTCTTATTTGTTTCTTTAAGTTTTACAGTTTTAACTTTAAAATTTCAGTGTATGACATTTTTGAGTTTATTTTGGTGTATGGTGAGAAGTGGGGATGGAGGCTTATCTTTTTCTTTTCCTATACAGATATCCAGTTCTAGCTCCATTTATTGAAAGAACTATAATTTCACTATTGAATTATCTTTGTACCTTTGTCAGAAATCTGTTGATCAGATATGTAAGGGTCAATTTGTGGACTTTTTCCATTGATCTATACGTTTGTTTATCACTATGCCATATTACACTGTCCTGATTACTGTAGCTTTATAGTAAATCTTGAAATCAGATGGTGTAAATCCTCCAACTTTGATTTTTTTTAAATAGTGTTCACTACTTGAGGCCCTTGGATTTCCATATAAAATTTTTAAAGACTTTATTTTTTTAAGAGCAGTTTTAGATTCATAGCAATATTGAGCAGAAAGCACAGAGATTTCCCATATTCTCCCTGCCCCCACATATGCTAAGCCTGCCCTATTATCAACATCCCCCACAAGAGTGGGACATTTGTTACAACTGATGAACTTACATTGACATATCATAATCACCTTGAGTCCACAGCTTACCTTAGGATTAACTCTTGGTGTTTGTACATTCCATGGATTTGGACAAATGTATAATGACATGCACCATCATTATAGTATCACACAGAGTGTTTTTATAGCCCTAAAAATCCTCTGTGCTCTACCTATTCATATCTTCCTTCCCAAACCCCAGCTCTTGGCAACTCCTGAGTTTTTACTGTCCTCATAATTTTGCATTTTCCAAAATGCCATGTAATTTTACAGTATGTAGCTTTTTCATATTGGAATCACACAATATGTAGCATTTAAAAATGAACTTTTTTCACTTAGTTATATGCATCTAAGTTTCCTCTATATCTTTTCATGGCTTCATAGCTCATTTCTTTTTAGCCTTAAATAATATTCCCTCATCTAGATGTACCACAGTTTATTTATTCATTCATCTACTGAAGGGCATCTTGGTTGCTTCCAGGTTTTGACAATCATGAATAAAGCTACTGTAAACATCCACGTGCAGGTTTTTGTGTGGGCATAAGTTTTCGACTCCTTTGGGTAAATACCAAAGAATGTGAGTACTGGATTATATGGTAAGAGTATATTTAGTTTGTGAGAGATCTCCAAACTATCTTCCAAAGTGGCTGTACCATTTGCATTCCCACCAGCAATGAATAAGAGTTCCTGTTGTGCCACTTTTTGTCTGCTTCTATCCTCTGAAAAAGATGGTAAAAAAATTAATCTAATTTTTTCCTTAAATGTTTGGTAGATATCACCAGTGAACCCATCTTGGCCTGGTGCTTTTTCCATTTTGAAAAGTTATTCATTATTGATTCAATACCTGTAATAGATATAGACCTATTAAAATTGTCTGTTTCTTCTTGTTTGAGTTTTGGCAAATTGTGTCTTTCAAGGAATTGGTCCATTTCAGCTAGGTTATCAAATCTGTGGGCATATAGTTAGTTGTTCATAATATTCCTTTATTATCCTTTTAATGTCCATAGGATTTGTAGTGATATCTCCTCTTTCATTTCTGATATTAGTAATTTGTGTCCTCTTTCTTTTATTCTTAGTCTGTCTAGAAGTTTATCAATTTTATTGATCTTTTCAGAGAAGCAGGTTTTGATTTCATCACTTTTTATCTATTGATTACCCGTTTTCAACTAAATTGATTTCTTCTCTATTATTATTTCTTTTCTTCTGCTTGCTCTGGATTTAATTTAGTCTTCTTTCAAATACATGAGAGATTTAAATGGTAAAAAAAGTCTTATGAGTTGTAGGAGCAAACATGAGTGAAAATTTCATGAAATCCAAAAAGGAAAAGATTGTTTAATCTTATAAAAGAAAGAACTTAGCATAGCAAAGGCAAAACAAAAGAAATATTTTTACCATACATAGAAAGACAAAAGGCAAATTGAAAAAATTTGCAATTTTTATCACAGACCAAGTATTAATATACAAGGAGCCTCTAAAACGGAGAAGAAAAAAAGACAACCACTCTATAGAAAAATGGGCTAGTAAATTTTTTTTATTTTTAATGTGGTACGCGGGCCTCTCACTGTTGTGGCCTCTCCCGTTGCAGAACACAGGCTCCGGACGCGCAGGTTCCGCGGCCATGGCTCACGGGCCCAGCTGCTCCGCAGCATGTGGGATCTTCCCAGACCGGGGCATGAACCCGTGTCCCCTGCACTGGCAGGCAGACTCTCAACCACTGTGCCACCAGGGAAGCCTTGGTCTAGTAATTTAAATAGCTCATGAAATGGTTCTTAAAAATAAAAACATAAAACAATGCCCATTTATAATGAGAGAAATGCAAATTAACATACCGTGAAACATAATTTTTACCTATCATATTGGCAAAAATCCAAAACTTTGATAACCTTCATTATTGGTGAAGCTATGGGGAAAATGGGTGTTCTCATGTATTGCTGATAGGAATCAAAGTAATATAATAATTTGGAGAGGAATTTGTCAACATCTAGCAAAATTATATGTACATTTATACTTTGATCTAGCAATCTAATTTCTGGAGCTCTAGAAGGTACAGTAGCAAAATGGAGTAAAGAAGCAAAAAGGCAAAGAACAAAAGCGAAAAGCTTTTCATTCCAGCATTATTTGTGATAGCAAAAGTCTGGAAATTTCCAAATTTTTCCCTGTTCATCAGCAGGGCACTGTGGGCACTACACAATAAATTATCATGCAGCTGTAGAAGAGAATGAGGACTATCTTTTATAGAGGACCTCCAGTATATCTAGTATCAATGAAAAAAAAAGTAAGGTGTAGAAAAGAGTGTGTTTATGTTACTGTATTTTTAAGGGGCGAATGTAGGAATACAGATGTATTTTTGTGTATGTGTATATATTTAATGGAAGGTTAAACAAAAATACTGATTATTCTTTGGGAGAGGACATGGTATGAGGGAGACAGAAGCTAGATTTCTCTGAACATAATTTGATTTATAGATTTGACTTGGTAACAATGTAAGTTTTATATCGTTATAAACAAAATGAAATTTAAAATAATACTAAAAACCAGAAACACAATAAGTGAATCTAAATGTATGAAATTGGTAGCACAACCACAAAGAAGGGTGTTATGTCAATTAAATTTATATTATGGTTAATTAAACCAAAGTTGACTGTATATCCCCATGGATTATATACAAAGGACCGAAGGAAAAAGCAAAAAAAGTCAAAATAATCTTACACTGTTTTTGGTAATCATGTTGTTGGTGGTAATGTAGGTGCTATTTTGAGACTGGAGAGTATTGTGAGATAATGTAAATGGGATATAATATAATAATTGGATGTTGAGAGCTGGACTGTTTTATATAGGAGAAAGGAGATACAGATAATAAGATTGATGAAGTTAATAAAAGTCCTGTAGTTCTGAATTTGAATTATCAGTATAAACACATGATTTATTATATAATTTTTTTTAAAAGTGTTTTTTAGCTCTTTCCTCTAAAATGATCTGCAAAACAATGATGATCCCAAATCAATGAATACCTTTAGTGTACTGATTGTGGTCTCTATATCTCAATTCCCATTTAAAGGAACCAGAGCTTGATGAAGAAATGCAGATTCCAGAATCTTGGACAGAAAATTTACAAGGTAAGCCTGAAATATCTTGTTATACCATAAAGTAAGGTAATTATCAAAGACAACTAGTGTTGTTCCAAAAGGATAAAGGAACCATCTTGAATAGGTTCTGTTTGGATGAAATATGGAACACTTTCAACGTCATTAGGAAAAGAATTGCAGTGATTTGAAACACATCACATTGGTTTAAATCCATGCATTCATAATGATAGCAAAGAAATCATTGGTCACTTTTGGACAATTCTAGGTTATCAACTCATTGTTCTGGAAAAAATAGCTGTTAAAGAGAAAGTGTTGTATCAAGCATTTATTCTTATTTTCTGATTCAGAATGTATCCCTGAGTAACCAAATATTTGGTGAGGGGAAATGTGTATTTGTTAGTATTCAAGCTAGTACATGAAGATGGAATAAGTAGAGTATCACTATTTTGCAATGGGTCTCAGTAATGATCTTCATTGGTTTTTGACATCCCATATTAAGAATCAACTAGGTGCTATGCACCTCCTAATGGAAGTACATTACATTGCTTATGAGATATCCTTGCCAAGAAACCAAAAAGCCTCTAGATCTAGCAACCAATTTACAGGAAATGCTACAAGGAGAGGAACATGCTGAATTATACCTTGGGGATGCAACCAGCAAGATCCATACTGTGGGATAATCCACAGGGGAATAAAAAACACTTCCTGAACAAATCAACTGAAAAAAAAAAAGAGATAAGAGAAGGCATATATCAACCAATTACAATATATTGACCTTATTTGGATTCTGACTGTAGCATTAGAACTATAAGGAGAAGTGGCGAGGAAAACAAGGACAGACAGAAAGAGAAAAATGTTTGATATAATCAAACATTATCAATGATTGAAGTAATTAGCACATAGTTTTAATATTACAATTTGAATCATTTCTCATGGACCTAACTAAAAAGTAAAAAAAAAAAAAAAGCCACTAACATTTACCTACAGAAATCTAGGTGATTTCTTTGTTACCTTTTATTTATAGATATTTTAGAAGTTTACTACATTATTCTCCAGATTGTTCACTAACTTGGTAAATTGGAAAGACTGATTTTCCATTTTTAAGGAAAAAAAACCCAGTAACCACCATTTACAGCAAAGAATTTGCATTAGGCAATGCCTGAAAATAATTTTGAAATGTATTTATTTTCATCTCAAATATGACTTCTTTCTAAAATGGTCAAAGTCTCATTTCACAGCTGCAATTAAATGACTTTTTAGGATAATGTTTCATTTGGCTGTATTATGTTAATAATGAGCTAGATGATGTATATCTTTTCCATCTTTATGTACCCATGAATTATTCAGAAGTGTTCTCTTGCAAATGCACAGTAGAGGAATTCAGTTCCTTTTTTTCCCAAAAGGGTCAGACACGCTTTAGTTTAGAAGGGAGAGAAAGAGAAAAAAGTAGAGTCTTTCCTTTCTTTTTAAATCTTTTAAAATTTATTGAAGTTAACAGTTGGAACTTATCTAAATATCCACTAAAGAGAAAATAAACTATAATACTTCTACTTGACAAAATGATGCAGCTCTCAAAAGGTAATGGTTGGAAAGACAACATAGGTATATGGAAAAATGTTTATATCAAAAAATAAGTAGAAAAAATCATGATATAAAAATGCGTGCGCATTATAATTTCAGTTGAAAAAGTCATAGGAAAAAAATTCCAAAAGAAAATACAATAAAATAGTAATGACAGTCATGTTACTATGATAGGACTATAGGTGATTTGTTTCTTCTCTGTATTTTCCAAATTATTTTAATGTGATACTATCTTTTTAATGAGGGAAAGCAAAACAAATAAGCACACCCTTATCAAATGACTAGTGTTTGCTAGAAACTGGACTGTATGCTGAAGATATAAAGGTGAAAAGATATGCATAGCGGTATATAAGATAAATCAAGTTTTCACACTAAAATGTATACTGTAAAATTAACACAAATTTTACTGAGATCTGGTTAAGAAGAAATGTCATTAATTAAATACCTAGTAGGTGCTTTTCATGTGTACCTTGTCCATTCTACTCAACAATCATATGAAGAAGGTGATTCTATTTTACAGACAGGAAACTAAGTCTTAGAGAGGCTATACAACATGTCCAAAGTGGCACAGTTAATAAGAAATTGAGTTTGGCCTGATTAGAAGTCCATTCTCAGTCATTTAACAAGAATGTATTAAATGCTGACTATGTACCGGAAATTGTTTTAGATTAGGGATACTGAAATGAGGAAAGCAAAGACCTTGCCCTCCTGGAGCTTACATTCTAGTGTGAGAAGACATAAACAATAACAACAAAATGAGAAATGGTATATTAGAATCTAAAAAGTGCTTTAGAGAAAAATAAAGCAGAGAAAGGGGGTAATGTTGTGAAGTAGGGGAGGAGGGATTGCAATTTTGAATAGGAGCGTCAGGGAAGGCCTGGCTGAGAAAACAGTGGTTGAGCAGAGGCCTGAAGGAGTTGAGGGATTGATCCAACTCTGTAAGAGAGCATTTAAGACAGGGGAATGGTAAGCATTAAGGCCTTGAGATGAAAACGTGCCTAGAGAAACAGCAAGGAGACCAGTATGGCTAGAGCTCATGGAACAGTGGGGAGAGTGGAACAAAATGAGATAAAGGAAGACACTAGGGAGCCAGAGACTTAGAGCTTTGTAAGTCAGGAAACCACTGGAGGGTTTTAAGCAGAGGAGTTAACTTTATCTGACTTAGTGTTGAATGGATCATTCTGGCTTCCGTGTGCAAAAAAGCCTGTAGGGAAACCCGGGTGGAGGCAGGAGACTGGTTAGGAGGTTACTGCAGTGAGAGATGATAGTCAGCTGTGCCAGGATAGGAGTGGAGCACTGTCAAGAACTGTGAGGGCTTGAGATCTTATCCTGCTACTTACTGGTGAGCTATCAAGTTAGCTAGTTTCTTGCATGCTGGCAGAAAATATGAGCCTCAGGTTTGTTTCATCCCCCAATACCAACCTATAATAATATGAACACCTGTATGCCTTCACTAAGTTTCACAAATTTTAATATTTTTTGTCACATTTTAAACTCTCTCTCCATACTTATATACATATGTACACACATATGTGTATGTTTTATGAACCATTTGAAAACAAGTTGTAGATGCTGCAATAGTTCAGCACTAGACCCATGGGGGATGCAGAATGGCCCAGGTGGACACTGTGCATACAGTGGGTTTGTGTCACAGCTGAGGGACCCCAAACTTAGGAAACCCCAATCTAATGGTCTGCGAGCAGACGTGCCTAACCTTTGCTCTCTTTTGCAACGTTACCTATATTATCTTTATTATTCTGAGAGGCGAACAAACCTGTCCTCTGTTTCAGAGGCGACACTATCACTGTCTTCCAAGGCTGTTTGCTACACAAATCTCCTTGAAAAGGTAGTCCAGAACAAAAGCTACCAGTGTCTTCCCTTGTAAGATGGGCAGAAGTGTAAAAGATCCATGGAGAATTGTCTCTCAATAAGAATATAGTGTAAAGTGGCTAAATTCTGGAGGTGTTTTTCAGATAGAGCCCAGACCGGATATGGGATGTAAGAGAAAGAGAGTCCAGAATGATGCTATGGTTTTTGCCAGGCCCTGTACTTGGCGCTGGGGATAGGGTGGCAAATGAGACATTCTAAGCCTTGGCCACCATGGGGCTTACCTCCCTAATGGGAGACAGACCCAAAGTAGCTAAACATGCCACATAAGTGAAATGATTAACTTACGTTATATATAGTTTCTAGGGGGTTTAGTTCTGTTTTAAAAAAGTGTGGTTTTATTTAAACAAGATAAAATTACAACCCGGATAGAAAGGGAAGAGGTAGATTAGACCCCATCAGTGAAGGCCCGTGTGCTTGCTTCTAGAGTTCACCCTTGTCATCCTTTTTTGAGAAGTAGAATTAACTTGAGTTTGTGCCTTTTTGCGATAGACACACTTAGCATTTATTTTTATCAGTAACCCAGACATGCTTAATTTGCAGAAAAGACATTAAAATTTTAAAAGCATCTATTTTAGGAACAAAATTATTTTACTCTACTTTCTTATAGACATATATCTGGAGGTTGACTGTAATGAGCTATTGTCATATTTCTTAGTGGTTTGTTGTCTGTCTCTACCCACTAGAATAAAGGCTCAAAAAAAGGAGGTTTGCTTTGTTTGTGGACACAGTCTCAGCTCATAGAATAGTGTCTGGTATACAATAGGTGTTTAATAAGTAGCTCTTAAATGAATGACTGTATGATACATGTATGTATTATTTTGTATTTTGCTTATATAAACAGATTCCTTTCCCTTGTATTAATTTCATTTGCAGAAGTGTTAATGTCTGTTAACTTTCTATTAGTTTTTTGTACCCTAACCATTCTTTAAGTATTGGACATTTAGATGTTTCCCAAATGTTTACAATGATACAAAATACTGAAGTAATGTTTTTGTGTATATTGACTTTTTAATTTCTTTTGAATTATCTCTTAAGTATAAATTCAAAGGAATGGGTCAAAGGTATTAACATCATCATTACTTTCCCTCCGTGTTGTCTTTTCCAAAAGGGTAGGGATAGTTTTCAATGGATGAGTGTACCTGTTACACCTCAAACTCAAATCCATTAGCACTAGTTGTTACTTTTTTTTTTAACCTCCCTGTCTTTATAGGTGGAAATAGAGGATCAAGTATGCTTTTATTAGCTTTTATTTCATGTCTCCTGATGTTGTATATATTTCCATGTTTATTTATTATTTTTTCCCTGTGATATGAGCTGTCTGTTCATATACTTTGTCCAGCAGAGCTGCTTGTTAAATTATCCAGTTCCTAAATTCTAGGCCGAATGATGACATTTAGGTTTTTAATGAACCCTTCTCCTTGGTAGTGGGGTTGTCTCAGATGGCAATTTCAGGTGAAGTTCTCCTGGTGAGGCTGAGAGGCAGGAAGGTGAGAGAGGGACTTTTTTTTTTTTTAACATCTTTATTGGAATATAATTGCTTTACAATGGTGTGTTGATTTCTGCTTTATAACAAAGTGAATCAGTTATACATATACATATGTACCCATATCTCCTCCCTCTTGCATCTCCCTCCCTCCCACCCTCCCTATCCCACCCCTCTAGGTGGTCACAAAGCACCCAGCTGATCTCCCTATGCTATGCGGCTGCTTCCCACTAGCTATCTATTTTATGTTTGGTAGTGTATATATGTCCATGCCACTCTCTCACTTTGTCACAGCTTACCCTTCCCCCTCCCCATATCCTCAAGTCCATTCTCTAGTAGGTCTGTGTTGTCTTTATTCCCGTCTTACCCCTAGGTTCTTCATGACTTTTTTTGTTTTGTTTTGTTTTCTTAGATTCCATATATATGTGTCAGCATACGGTATTTGTTTTTCTCTTTCTGACTTACTTCACTCTGTATGACAGACTCTAGGTCCATCCACCTCACTACAAATAACTCAATTTCGTTTCTTTTTATGGCTGAGTAATATTCCATTGTATATATGTGCCACATCTTCTTTACCCATTCATCTGTTGATGGACACTTAGGTTGCTTCCATGTCCTGGCTATTGTAAATAGAGCTGCAATGAACATTGTGGTACATGACTCTTTTTGAATTATGGTTTTCTCAGGGTATATGCCCAGTAGTGGGATTGCTGAGTCGTATGGTAATTCTATTTTTAATTTTTTAAGGAACCTCCATACTGTTCTCCATAATGGCTGTATCAATTTACATTCCCACCAACAGTGCAAGAGTGTTCCCTTTTCTCCACACCCTCTCCAGCATTTATTATTTCTAGATTTTTTGATGATGGCCATTCTGACCGGTGTGAGATGATACCTCATTGTAGTTTTGATTTGCATTTCTCTAATGATTAGTGATGTTGAGCATTCTTTCATGTGTTTGTTGGCAATCTGTATATCTTCTTTGGAGAAGTGTCTATTTGATGCTAACACTCAGGCACGGAGAATTTCCTTGCCTGGTGACGAGTGCCACAAGGAGCCACCATTTGATTACGTTTCCTCTTTCAACAGATATCTCTTGGGCTTGCTGCTGTGTAAACAGCAAAATAAATATCTAATCACATTGTGTTATAAGTATGATAGAAGTGGGGTACGGTAAGAGACAGTAATGAGGAAGGGATGAGTGCTTGGAAGGCTTACATCAGGGGAGTCTTTCTAAGGAAGTGACATTTTACCTAAAACCCAAAGGAAGAGATATCCACAAGGTATCTACTATGTCATATCTCTGGTAGAAGCACAGTGTAAAGTGGCATTACTCTAGCCTACGGAACCAGCCTGTTCAGCTGAGTTGTAATATCCTGTGGGTCAGAAAGTTGCTTTCATCTTGATGTCACTCAAGACGACTGTGCTAGGTCAGAGAGGTGGAAGAATAATGTTCCTCCTTAAGTTCCTTACATGCCTGGCCACTCAGTGATATATAGGAAATAACCTGTGCTTCTTTGAGGCTGGCTACTTAGTTAGATAACCTGTGCTTGTTTGAGGATCAAATAATAAGATCATCACTTTGTGTCATTTCCCCTATTCTTTCCATATGATTGAAATAGTTACAATTTTCAGAATTCAGAGGAATCCACTTTCTCCTGATTTTATGAATCATGCTGTAAGAGCAGCTAACACAGCATAATACACAATACAGTCATAATGCAGTCTGCATAAAAGCAATCTCAAGTCACATAAATGCTTCATAAAGAGTCCCTATCTGTACACAACATTTCCTACAGTACACAGGAAAAATGAAAATCAGTATCTTATAGTTGACTTCATTTGGTTTTCTAACTTTGATTACTTCTTCCATAATTTTGGCTTATCCATTTAAGCTTATTCTTAATATATGGACACTTGGGGGTCTAGTCGGTCCTTTAGAGGTAAGAAGGGTTTGAAGCCATATTGCTGTTACTGTTAATTTAAATAATCCTCTAAAAGTCCACACTGCAATGAAGCAAGAATACTGCCATGTGTAAAATAGGAGATTTTGTTTTCTGAACATTTAGCAGTTTATTTCACATTCTACATGTAACCCTCTGTTATAGTCTGTAATGTCTGAGGAGGCATGCATGTATAGTCCATTGCCAGGAAAAAAATACAGTCTTACTAGTAGCTGACTGCAGATATTCTCAGAGCCCAGAGTATGATGCAAATATATATATATATATATATATATATATATATATATTTTTTTTTTTTTTTTTTTTTTTTTTACTATTCTCATTGTGCTCTTTTAGCCTGAGTCAGCTTTAGCCCCCTTCTCCTCTAGACATCTTCCCTTGCTCCCTTCTTCTTTCACTCCTCTAGCCACCCCATGTGGTCAGAGCTGGGGAAACCACTGTTCCTGGATCTCTTCTGGAAGGCAGTGAGGAATCAGAGTTGGTGGCACCTCACAGCCTTCCCTGGGATTTGGCTTAAACTTTTCAGATTCTTTGGAGTGGAATCTGTTATATAAAACCAGTCTCTCTGGTGTTAATAGTGCAACATAGCACAAGTCTGGTGTAACTGTGCCAAAAAAGACTCCTTCCACCAAGAAGGAGGCTGAGAAAGCAAAAAAAAAAAAAAAGGTTTAGGGGACAAAGAACCTGGATCTGTCACAGATGATCTTCCAGAGTTCTTTGAAGTCGATTTATTCCATGGTAAACCTCTCAGAGCCACTTCACCCGAAACACATCTTTACTAAAAAGTGCTTTCTAGGTTCACGTGAGGTAATCACAGTTCCAACCTAGCACAGAAATTTAGTGAGGCAAGGATAATCAAGTTATCCGTTCAATCAATAAAAGTGACGTGGGCACTTATCTTTTCCCAGTTTCTCTGTAATGTGTGTAAAAGAAATTATTAATCCAACAGTGACACATAGTTTTACTCCACAGATGGGAAGGAAACTTAATTATTCGTAGGAGCTGCTATTTATTAGTCTGAAAGACTTGTTTAAAATTGTAGTTGCACTAATACAGCATTGTTAACTTGACAGCAAAAGTAACCACAACTTAAGCCTTCATACAATCTGCCCTGCTCTCCAGGATCCCTCTTGCTGCAGACTTTCAGTGGAGTTCTGAATGACTCATTCTCATATAAAAGATTTGACACTGAGCTGGATTCAAGTTTTAATTCTTCCAAGTTTGATCCATCATTGAAAAATGTATTGGTGGTACTGTTCAAACCTTAACATCTTGCTGTATTAAAACTAACTTTTGTCAGGTAAAAGTTGCTTCTCTAAGTTGTTGAAATATGTATTCATGGATGCCTAATTTTCTAGATTTTTCCTGAAAATAGTATCTTAAAGTTATATCATGGCTAAGAATTTGTATCCATTTCTCTTGTAATTATCTTAATTACACTAGATATCATTGTTGCTTTTCAAAGAGACAGCCAACTAGGCTTTATATCAAGCTTTTACTCCAGGAACTAAAGACCTTTTTCCTTTGTAAACTGTATAAAAAGATGCTACATATTATGTACCAAGAAAAATGGTTGTTTTTTTCCCCCCTAAAGTGCCAAAGAATCTCTTTCATCTCCTGGCATTCTCTCAAGCTCATTACTGCTTCAACATTTGAACTTGTCACCTCTCCAAACTCATCCAGTTGCATTTCATCATCTTTTGACAAATCTTAAAGTTTTCTAAAAAGCTCCTTTGCACTTTCTGTAAAAGCCCATTTTTTGAGATTCAGAAAGCTTCTCTAATTAGTAGATTTTTATTAAAAAATTTATAAAACGATGACCAAAATTCAAATATCTGTCCGCATTTCAATTTTTGTTAAAATTTTTGTTTGCTTCCAACTTTGCCTCTGTTAGAACTTTTTTTTTTTCCTGCCCTTAAGTCTGTGAGAAGATGGTAATATTCCTTGATATCTCATCAGAAACAAAGAGCAGAAGGCCCTGGGGAGCCAGCATTTCCAGTACTGGGTACTACTGAGAAATACAGTTAGATTCAGAATTACTCAACTCATTGAATTCACAGCTCCTCTACCACCTTAATTTATTTTCTCTCCTTTGCCTACCTTTGGAGAATTACTCCCTTTTGAATTTTCCTTTTGTATATCTTTTAGGTTTTCTGAGTACAATCCTGTGAATTTCTGGTACTGTTCTTGTAGCTTGAAGCTGAAAGAAAGGCTGGCTTTAAATGTGTTTGTTCGAGTGTCCCCAAGCTGGGCCTTCCTCATCCTGAGGACCTCAGGCCTGCTAGACCCAGTAAATATTGCTAGAAGAGAGTACAATATATGCTGTGCAGCCTACAGACGACGTTGCATGTTCAGAGGACCATTGCTGGGTTCATGTCTTTGTGTGGAGGGGCCAGAGTCCTCATCTGTTTAACAGTCATTCCCTTCTGTATCATTTATTTAAAGAGATTAGAAGAGTACTCCTTTCTGTACCAGCTTATCTCTCAATTTAGACAGAAGAATATCAGTTTCAAAGCCTTTGGCCTCTTTCAAAGCTGTACCTCTATGGTTTGGAATGCTGTTTTGAAGATGTGACAGGGTCAGCTGGAAAAACCAAGGGCCTAGCTAGGTATCATCCTCAAATTGCCACTAAAGTAAAGTACCTTAGGACTCCTTGGTGAGAATAAAGATGTCCCTAAGTTCAAAGAAGTGTTTCTGGAGGGAATGAAAACATTTTTAATGAAGTGACAACATTTCACTGTCTACTTACAGAAGTTGAGTAAATGTTCCTTTTGTGGGGAGGCTGTCTCCCTGAGCAGGGCTATGGCCTAGTGGACCAATCCAAACACTGGGGGAAAACTTATGAACAGTTGGGAGAAGTCACCAAAAATGAAGAACTACTGCCTTGCTTACAAAGATTTTCACTCCCCCTCCTAAGTATCCCCAACTCCTTTGATTTGTCACATAAGCATCTGCTCTGGCAAACATCGTAATTTCTCTGCACAGAACTAGACCTTCATGAGAATGAAAAACAAAAGATTACAAAAGAGAAGCAGAGTTCAACAGGCTTCTTTAAAGCTCGTTTATATTGATTCTCATTAGGATTTATCTGACATAGAGCCCTTAATCATAAGCTTATATCCAGTCAACGTTCCTTTATAGAGTTTTTACACTTTTAGAGCCTTTCGAAGGGAATTTTAAAGAAATAGAAGACATGGCCACTAATTTTCCCCTACTAACTGAAGGTGGAAAATATAACTGAAATGGCTTGAAACTAAACATATCAATACAGTCTAATGGCACCACTTTGCCATTAAGGTAGTACAAGCTCTTGGGTGGCCTAGATGCTCCCAAATTTAAAGAGCTTCATGTTATGCAGTGAGGTCCTTAATAACCTCTCCCTCTCCCTCCTCCTTTGAATCACTCCATCAGAGTTTCAGATGCCCCAGAGCTTCTGGACCCTCAGATTAGATTCAGATCCCACAGTGTACTTTTTTCTTTGACATTATGGGAATGATTTTGTGAAGCTGCCTCATTTTGTTAGTTTGGATTGATAGTTCAAGGGTGACTTGAAGTATGTTGGATTATCAGCTAGAACACTTCTAATAAGATATGTGATTCTATAAGTTTGGATGCTGCTGCACACTTTAGTGACTTTTTTGTATATTAATTAATATTGCTATCAAGGGTTTATATTACTAATGTTATTTTTAAAAATTCCCTTTGTTTCTCAAATTTCAAATATAATATGGGCTTGTGGTTAAGGATGCAAATGATACAAAGTTATGTGTGTATGCAGATGTGTATATGCATTATATGAAAATTGAACAATTCTCTATCTCCCTCCCCTGATAGCCTGAAATAACCCATTCCATAATCTTCTCCTTTTTACAAATATATGTAAGCATACAAGCACAGATTCATTGTTTGTTGTTATTGAAATAAAATCATGCTGAATGCAATTTGCTTTTTCCACCTAAAAATCACAACCTTGCACCTCACTAGTCATGGTACTAATATTATCTTCATGTACTTATAAACACACATATTTTAATTTTCTATAAGTGAGATCATATCACTTCCTGTAGGACATTACCTTTTGATTTCATTTTAACTTTTACTATTATTAATATTATTAATTTTCATTTTTATAATGCTTTACAGATCACAAACTCTTCCCACATATGCCGTCTTATTTATTCTTAAACACTCTGTGAGGTGGTTACTATTAACTCTATTTTACTTGATCAGAAACCTTAGAGAAGTTGATGCCTTCCCTCCATCATAAAGCTACTAAAGATAGAGTCAAGATTCAGACTTGTCTTGTCTTACTCACTCATGCCTTAGAGGGCACTTAATTTTCTGATAATGTTTGAAAATGTTTGTGGGAAGGTAGGCAAATCCCTACTGAATGACATTTGTAATTCCCTTCACCATATCAAAAAATTGTCAATATTATTCTTTTTTTATTCGACCAATAAGCCTCTAGCAAGATAGCCATCACCTTATCTACCATATCTGTTTGTTTTGCTATCTGTTGTACAGACTAGTGGATTCTATGAGAATTTTTCTGCCTTAATTCTTAAAACAGCTTCCTATTAACCTGAAGCATTGTTCCATTTAATATGTATTTCTACATCCTATTATTTGCTCCTAAACTCATTTTATCTACATCTTCTCTGGACTGAACTCAACTTGCTGTACATTAGTCTCAGAGCCTGAATGATTCATCTGAATCCAAGTACGTTAGTTCTCATAGTATCTTTCTTTTCACAATTTAACTTAGCCTGTAAACTTGCTTTCCATGCATCTTCCAAATTAATAGCAGAAAAATAAACTTTTAAAGATGAAAACAAAGCTTGCCCTTGGCCTCATGGGAACATAAATATTGGTCTGAGAAATGGCTTGGCTACCGTCCTGATGTATCTCAAGAGGCAATTCCCTTTTCCTATTTTATTTGTTAATGGTAATATAAAAAGGATTAATTATAATGCTGAGTTTTAAGCATCCAACCATGGAGATCCAGCCAGCAATGAATGTAGGAACTTTTAGGCAAAGATGTTGGTAATTAATTAAAAAACAGATGCTTACAGGTCCTTTGCCCATTAAAAAATTGGGTTGTTTGTTTTTTGGATATTGAGTTGTATGAGTTTTTAATATATTTTGGATAGTTACCCTTATCAGACATATTATTTGCAAATATCTTCTCCCATTCAGTAGGTTGCCATTTCGTTTTGGTGACGACTTCCTTCACTGTGCAAAAGCTTTTAAATTTGATTCAGTTCCATTTGTTTATTTTTGCTTTTGTTTCCCCTGCCTGGGGAGACAGATCTAAAAAAATATTGCTAAGACCAATATCAAAGAGCATACTGCCTATGTTTTCTTTTAGGAGTTTTATGGTTTCAGGCCTTACATTTAGGTATGTAATCTATTTTGAGTTTATTTTTGTATATGGTGTGAGAAAATGTTCTAATTTCATTTTTTATAAGTAACTGTCCAGTTTTGCCAGCACCATTTATTGAAGAGACTATCTTTTTCCATTATATATTCTTGCCTCCTTTGTCATAGGTTAATTGACCATATGTGTGTGGGTTTATTTCTGGGCTGTCTATTCTGTTCCACTGATCTATGTGTCTGTTTTTGTGCCAGTACCATACTGTTTAAATTAATTTAGCTTTGTAGTATAGTCTGAAGTTAGGGAACATGAGGCCTCCAGGTTTATTCTTTTTTCTCCAGATAGGCCTTTTTCCAGAGAACACATACAGATGGCCAACAGGTACATTAAAAAATGCTCAGCATCACTAGTCATAAGGGAAATGCACATCAGAACCACAATGAGATATCACCTCACAACAGTCAGAATAGCTATTGTCAAAAAGACAAGAAATAACAAATGTTGGCGAGGATGTGGATGAAAGGGAACATTTGTATACTATTGGTGGGAATGTAAATTGGTACAGCCACTATGGAAAACAGAATGGAAGTTCCTCAAAAAGTTAAAAATAGAACTACCACACAATTCAACAGTTCCACTCCTTGGTATTTATCTGAAGGAAACAAAAACAAATCCGAAAAGATATATGCACCCCAATGTTCATAGAAGCATTATATTTACAATAGCCAAGATATGGAAGCAACCTAAGTATTCATGAACGGATGAATGGATAAAGAAGATAAATGGCTAATATTCCACTGTAAATAGTGGAATATTACTCAGCCATAAAAAAGAATGGAGTTTTGCCATTTGTGACAACATAGGTGGACTTGAGGGTATTAAGCTTAGTGAAATAAGTCAGAGAAAGACAAATACTGTATGTTTTCACTTATATGTGGAATCTGAAAAGTAAAACAAACATACAAATATAACAAGACAGAAATAGACTCATAGATATAGAGAACAATCTAGTGGTTACCAGAGGGGAGAGAAGTGGGGCAGGGGCAAAATAGGTGAAGGGGATTAAGAGGTACAAACTACTATGTTTAAAATAAATTTTACAAGGATAGAATGTACAGTACATGGAGTATAGTCATTATTTTATAATAACTTTGTATGGAGTATAATCTATAAAAATATCAAATTACTATGTTGTGCACCTGGAACTAATATAAGTTGTCAATGATACTTCAATAAAAACAAACAAAAAACACATGCTTACAGAGTGTAAGGTAATATAGAAATGAAATGGACTGTGGAGATTGAGAGATTCAGGTTTGAATCCTTGCTTTGGCACTGGCTAACTCTTAGACCTTGGAGAGTTTGATTAGTTTCTCTAAGCCTGTTTCTTCAACTATAAAATAGGGATAATGCTTATAGGTTTGTTGGGAGCATTAAATGATACAATGTGCTAATTGCCATTACAATGTTTAGCATTTAGGAAATCTTGAGTATGTTGAAAGTTTAACCACATGTAATTATTGATTTTAAGCTGCTATTTACCTACAAAACAGCTCTTTTATACCTATTATATTTAGATCTAATGTACCTATATACCTAATATAACTAAATAGCTAAAAGTAAATTGTCATTTTAGTCAGGTTCTTCTGTAAGTATTTCTATTAGTTATTTTTTTCTTTGTCTCTTTTCCTGACAATATAATAAACTATTTTTTCCTATTTTGAAGACGTTTTGGTACAAGAGTCTTCTTAAATATACCTTAATTCTTTCTGTTAAATTAGTAATAATAGTTACATTATTAAACTAAATTATCATAGTACTGTGAAGGAGTTAAAATATCCCCCTTTCCATAACCTTATCAAGTATGGATTCAAACTTTGATGACTTACAGTTCAACTGCACAGTTTATTATGGACTTAAAATCAGATTTTATGGCATTCAATTAGCAAAATAAGGTCACAAAGTTTCAAAAAAATTTTTGAGTCTTTTACTTTTTCAGACACTTTGAATCTAGACCTAAGGACCTAGTGTTTTTCTAAGTATTTCTTTTGGTTTTAAACTGGATTTGAGTGATTAGTTTCATTTGTTCGTATTTAAGGGTAGTGGTATAATCCTTTGAGAATGAATAACTTTTGGTTAGCTACTATATCCATAGCATTTCTGAGGATAGAAGACTGTATTCTTGTTGTTAAGGGGTTTACAATCATTTATGAGTTTATAATGGACCAGGTGCTATTTTAAGCACAAGCAATAGTGGTAAACAAAGACAGATGTCCTGGCCTTGATGAAATAAGATTATAGTTGGAAAGAAACAAATCAACATATAAATAAGTGCATAAATAAGAATTTCAGACACTGTAAGTGCTATTTGAAGATAATATGGAGTATGGTGGCATGAAGGGAAGGCCTCTTTTTTTTTTTTTAAACATCTTTATTAGAGTATAATTGCTTTACAATGGTGTGATAGTTTCTGCTCTATAACAAAGTGAATCAGCTATACATATACATATGTTCCAGCATCTCCTCCCTCTTGCATCTCCCTCCCTCCCACCCTCCCTATCCCACACCTCCAGGTGGTCACAAAGCACCAGCTGATCTCCCTGTGCTATGCGGCTGCTTCCCACTAGCTATCCACTTCACGCTCGGTAGTGTATATATGTCCATGCCTCTCCCCGGCTTTGTCACAGCGTACCCTTCCCCCTCCCCATATCCTCAAGTCCATTCTCTAGTAGGTCTGTGTCTTTATTCCTGTCTTACCCCTACGTTCTTCATGACATTTTTTTTTTCTTAAATTCCATATATATGTGTTAGCATACGGTATTCTCTTTTAATTGACACGTGAGAGATATGAAAGCTGGCATGTGCTGATCCAGGAAAGAGTGTTCTAGGCAGAAGGTAAATACTGTACAATGCTCTGAAATGGGAGCAAGATAGTTGACATGGGGATAGGATAAGTGTACAAATGATTCTCACCAAAGACAGAATGTGAGTGAGAACATTTGGAAGCCATTTGCATCCAAGTGAAAAGTGAGGAACTCAGAAAATGCATTTGGATAGTGTCTCCTTTAAGGTACCATGTAGTCAAGGTTAATGAATTCTTGTTCAGCATTCTAATTAAAACATTGATTGGGATTCTATTTTTCCATCCTAAGGGAAATTTTATAAGTGCACTGGAAGAAAGAGGTTGTCTTTTCATAAAGGAAAAGACTGATATGCTTAGATATGTGAAAACAGTTTTTATGCCATATATACCTTTCATTTGGTTAATTTCAACTGGAATTGAAAGGCCCGAATTTGGGGATTGACTTTTTACAGCTTAGACCTGTCACTTTAGTCAAGCTGCATGTTGTCCTGCTACTAGGCAGGCAACAATATACCTGTAATTATAGATCCTATATAAGAATCCCTGAGACTGTAGAATCTCTGTTTCCTTCCCTAAATTGACATATTCTAAGATCATCAAATTTTGGTACGAGCATGTCTGAAAATGAAGCCAGAAGTACTGAAAACATAACTTTAAACTATTTTTTTCACTCTTTCTCCCCCCCTAATAAAAGGCATGTGTTTTAACTAGGTTAGTGTTTTTCCCGGTTCTCCAGTTATAGTACATCTTCATTTTAAGCATGAATAAATAGCTTACATTTTCATTTCCTGAATTATCAGAGCTGAAAAAAAAAAGCAGAGGTACACAGTTCAACTGAGTTTCAAAACTTTTTAGAGAAACTTTTCCTGCAAGAGAGAAAAGAAAGCAGAAGGATTTGGGGTCTGTATGAACAAAGCCATTAGCAAACCTTGTAATGTGTCAAATTTTGAATATGAAGAACTTATCACAAGTAGTAATTTTTTCTCTAGGTTTCTTGAGCAGAAAGTTTTAACACCAAGACAGAAGACAAACTAAAATCACTCTCACCTATATTCCTTCCTCTACCCATTAATAACCTTCCTACTGTAATGCATCAAAGCATTATTATCTCATTTTCTACACTGGATTTTTTGCTTCTCAACATGAGAATTTCTCAGCAAGGTAGTAGAATAATTGGCATTAGCAGAAATTGAAATTAATATTAGAAACTATAGTCAATGATTTGTTTATTTTGGCTGAAGATTTCTGGGGTAGGTCATTTGGTATTACCAAAGAAATCCAGTTTGCCAAATATATTTCCCTTAGAATTCATTTAAAAAAAATGAAGGAAGAATCTGAAGCAGTAACAAATTATGTAGATACCTAAAATCAGTGTATCTGTGATTTGCTTATGGCTGTGGTTGTGACACAAGAACACAGAGCTGGTTTTTGCTGGGAAGTTGAAAGTCTGATGCAAACAGGCAGAATTACATTTTGTTTTGTGTTGCTAATTGGCAGTTATATAAAGTCACAGAAAATGAAGGCATGGATGTGGAACTGAATCTATGAGTGATTTATTATCAAAAACATGAGAAATGACTGAGTATCATGCAAAATATTTAGCCCTGATGGACAGAGTTTGGAGTAGAAAATTTAAATTTACTATGAAACCAATTAAAACAAAGAGGTACAGTAGAAAGTCTCACTTCTATATCCTCCCATTCATCCCAGGTTTTCCTCATCTCCCCAGGCCAAGAAGCTGTACCATTTCCTACATATTTACCCTCCTAGGGTTTCTTTTTGCAAATTCAAGCAAATACAGCAATGTATTCATATTCCCCATTTCTTACTACTGTGAAGTATTTTATGAATGGGGAAATTATAGTGTATATGCTTATGAGATGTGTAGATCAGGCATGCCATCAACGTATCTTCAATGCTCACAACAATCATAAAGTAAGTAGTCTTTTCTCCATTTTACATATGAAGAAATTGAGGCTCAGGGGAGTTACAACATGCCCCAAGTTCATACATTATTGGAGCTAGGATTCAAAGTCCCTCTTTTTGCACTTATGATACTTATTGGTGTAACCTCAGCAGTTTAGCACTTCTGTATCAAAATGTCAGAATGGAATTCTGTAGCTCTTGAACAACTAATTCTGTTATTATTTTATTTATACAACTTTATGGAAAGTTTAATCTTTTAATTTTCAAAGTAAAAGTAACTTTTTCCTGACTAATATTATTTTTGTAAATAAGAGAGTGAAACTCACCTTAAACCCAATTGTCCAGATGAAATCACTGTTAACATTTTGGTATCTATCCTCATAAACTGTTTTGTATGTAAAGTGATATCTCATCATGCAGCGTTTCAGGGGAGTTATGGATTGGCAAGTGATCTTTCTCACACACACTCATGCACATTGTTAGTTCCTCATTTGTTTACTCAAGAACCCAGAATGTTGTTATTGGTAGTTGAGAGGTCACGATGGGCAGGGCCACTATAGTGTATCTTAGCATGATTCTTCCCTGGCCTCAAGTTCCTTAGTGGAATGCCCAGATGCCAGTGTCCATGCACAGTAGAGTCCTGCCTCATCTGAGAAAAGAAATGGTAGAATTTTTGCTCTATCCTAACTGCTTTTATACAGCCTACAACACCATTCCAAAATAGCTTACCCTGACAATCTGCATGCTGCCACTTGAGCAAATCTCTGCAGACATGTTAATTTTCGATGCATGGTAGTACATCCAACTGCTATGGGTTTTCTTTTCAAGTTTATAAGGGGTCACCTGTACATTTATCTACCAGTTTCCATTGTTTCTCCCTTTTGAACATCATCATATACTCATAGTCTTTCTGAGACTCAAATAGTTCCAGTCTCTAGTTATAAACAGTTTCTTTTTGATTCACCTTCACACTCCTCACCTTCTGGCCAATGAGAATCCCTTCAAGCTAGCTCCTTGTGACCACCACCGCAAAGCTTTGGAAGTATCCTTGCCGCCTGTTAACTAGATGAGCCCGCCCCACTCTAAGTTCTTCTGTCCCAGAAACAGAATCAGCTTCTAGAAACTAAATTTGGGCACTGGGACCGCATAATATGCGGTTTCATATGATCTAGGGGCTAGAGCATGACAACAAAGACCTACAGGCCTTTAGTGATAGAACATTTACTTTTTTGTCAATATTAATGAATTAATGTTTCTATGCCTGATTTACCACTTTTAAAATATTGCCTAAAATGATAGTTTATTAATGTAAAATTTCCCTCATTTTGGGCTATAGTTTTTTCTTTGTTTACTAGCTTTGATTTTCCATTATATATATTGTCTTACCAAACTGTGTATTTAAATTTCTAAATTACTCCCAAATTCATAGTTTCATTTTCTTTCTTTCTGACTCTTGGCTCTAGCATCCTGGGACTTTAGTGTGCAGGACTCAGTTGTCCCCTGTGTCAAGCATCACTGGAACACCAATGAAAAGGAAAATAAGGCCAACTTCTTTTCAAGGGGAATACTAAAGAAATAAAGTTCTGAGCCAAAAGGCAAAACTATAGATATAGTAAAAACATCAGTGGTTAACAGTGGTTGAGAAGGAGGCAGGAAGAGAAGGATGAATAGGTGGAGCACAGGGAATTTTTAGAGTAGTAAAACTGTTCTATATGATACTATAACAGTGGATAATATGGCATATATTTACCAAAACCCATAGAATTACAACAATAAAGAATGAACCCTAATGTAAACCATGGACTTTAGTTAATAATAAGGTATCAATATTGGTTCATCAATTGCAACAAATGTACATTAAGGCAAGATTTATTTTTTTACATTTCTTTCTTTTTATTTAAACATCTTTATTAGAGTATAATTGCTTTACAATGGTGTGTCAGTTTCTGCTTTATAACAAAGTGAATCAGTTATACATATACATATGTCCCCATACCTTATCCTTCTTGCATCTCCCTCCCTCCCACCCTCCCTATCCCACCCCTCTAGGTGGTCACAAAGCACTGAGCTGATCTCTCTGTGTTATGCGGCTGCTTCCCACTAGCTATCTATTTTACGTTTGGTAGTGTATGTATATCCATGCCACTCTTTCACTTTTTCCCAGCTTACCCTTCCCCCTCCCCATATCCTCAAGTCCATGCTCTAGTAGGTCTGTGTCTTTATTCCCGTCTTGCCCCTAGGTTCTTCTGACCATTTTCTTTTTTTTTAGATTCCATATATATGTGTTAGCATATGATATTTGCTTTTCTCTTTCTGACTTACTTCACTCTGTATGACAGACTCTAGGTCCATCCACCTCACTACAAATAACTCAGTTTCGTTCCTTTATATGGCTGAGTAATATTCCATTGTATATATGTGCCACATCTTCTTTGTCAATGGACACTTAGTTTGCTTCCATGCCCTGGCTATTGTACATAGAGCTGTACATGACAGACTCTAGGTCCATCCACCTCACTACAAATAACTCAGTTTCGTTCCTTTATATGGCTGAGTAATATTCCATTGTATATATGTGCCACATCTTCTTTGTCAGTGGACACTTAGGTTGCTTCCATGCCCTGGCTATTGTACATAGAGCTGCAATGAACATTTTGGTACATGACTCTTTTTGAATTATGGTTTTCTCAGGGTATATGCTCAGTAGTGGGATTGCTGGGTCAGATGGTAGTTCTATTTTTAGTTTTTTAAGGAACCTCCATACTGTTCTCCATAATGGCTGTATCAATTTACATTCCCACCAACAGTGCAAGAGTGTTCCCTTTTCTCCACACCCTCTCCAGCATTTATTGTTTGTAGATTTTTTGATGATGGCCATTCTAACCAGTATGAAATGATATCTCATTGTAGTTTTGATTTGCATTTCTCTAATGATTAATGATGTTGAGCATTCTTTCATGTGTTTGTTGGCAATCTGTATGTTTTCTTTGGAGAAATGTCTATTTAGGTCTTCTGCCCATTTTTGGATTGGGTTGTTTGTTTTTTTGATATTGAGCTGCATGAGTTGCTTGTAAATTTTGGAGATTAATCCTTTGTCAGTTGCTTCATTTGCAAATATTTTCTCCCATTCTGAGGGTTGTCTTTTCATCTTGTTTATGGTTTCCTTTGCTGTGCAAAAGCTTTGAAGTTTCATTAGGTCCCATTTGTTTATTTTTGTTTTTATTTCCATTTGTCTAGGAGGTGGGTCAAAAAGGATTTTGGTGTGATTTATGTCATAGAGTGTTCTGCCTATGTTTTCCTCTAAGAGTTTGATGGTGTCTGGCCTTACATTTAGGCCTTTAATCCATTTAAGGCAAGATGTTAATAATAGGAAAACTATGTGTAGAGAGTGGGGACTTATGGAGAGATCATATGTATGAGAATTCTCTGTACTTTCTGTTAAATTTTTTTATAAACCTAAAATTTTAAAACTTTTATTAATTTTAAAAAGTTGCAATTTTATATTATTTCATTTATTGTATATCTCCAGTCTTAATCTGGGTAACAATCATTCAGTGTTATATAAAAAAGAGCATAGTCATTTTAAGTTTTGGTGGGAAAATCCAAATCCTGATACGGACTAAAAGCACTGTCTTTTGCCTTTTGTGGTAATTGTATGGTCGTCAGAGAGTAGAAATTGGTGGTCTGTTATCTACTTTTTCCGTGTAACAAGACCCCCTTTGTGATTTAGTCAAAAGCCAAACAGGCTGACCAGACATTGGGCTATGAGTTTAGATCTGGATGGGGTCAGAGGCAATAATTTATGCTTCATTGCCTGTAGTATGTCAGGGTGGGCCCTGCCCATGTGCTTCACAGAAACTTAGCTGGTTTGGATGAACTGTCTACCAGTAACACTGAAGTTTCCATTTTACATGGCCATTTAGCATGTGCATTCAGGCAGGGGGAAGACACCATTTCTTCCACTTTCTATGCAATTCCACCCCAGAACAATTTACTGTTAATTCTGGGAGTATCTTTGGTTTCCTGGGAGTGAGGATGCAGTATAGATTAGAGTAGATCAGAGAGTCTAAGAGAGACTTCTTCAGAAGGAAGAAACTGATAGAAACTTTATATGTCTGTCTTGAGAGGAGATTTAGAAAATTGTCCAAGAGCTAGGGCTTGAATTAGAGATAAATATATAGAATGCTAAGCAAATGATGACATAGTAGTATAATTAGTAGCTCCAGAGAAAACAAAATGATAGCAGGAAAAGAATACAGTTCACTTCATACCTCATCTGTGGATGTTCCTTATATAGTCATAATATCAAAAATCATGATTATTGATCTTCCCCATTTATCTGCATTAGTGGTGAGCAAAGGGACAAAGGTGTGAGCGTGTGGCAGGAGCAGGAGTAGGAAAAGGTGCTAAACTGCATCTTCTTTAGGAGGAAATTAAAAATGGAAGAATAAAAATAATACAAAGATTAATTAGAGATATGGAGGCAAATTCTGAAATTATTACCTAAAGGAGATGCAAGTTGTTGTCTTCGGAAGGCGAAGAATCAGGGGTGAGGGGCCCAGGGAACTGCTATTTTTCATAAGCAACTCCCCTGTCCCCATAGTGTCATTTGATTCCTTCAACTATGTCTCTAGTATAACTTTCATAAACACAACTAAAAAGTAAAAATAATGCTTAAATGAAAAAGTTAACACAGTAATTTTCAAGTTAAAACTTCCCAGGTACATTTTGTCCTATTTTAAGTTATGTGCATGATTATTGTGATAACATTTAAAATATTTTTAAAGGTAGCATGAACTTTAGCAGCTCCAGCTTTCCTTAATAACAGCACAGTTTCAAAACTGAGCACAGGTTCTTCTTGCATTGTGTGCATACTTCTTCCCACCACACTAGGATAAGTATGTAAATGCTTTGAGAAATGTAAATAGGAGGTGATAGAACTGACATGGGAAATGATTCAGGGTTCAGATAAGTAGTTTTTCACTTTGGGTTCATTTTCAATTGGTGGAAACATATATAAAAAGCAAGCACACCTGCTCTATTTTTGTTCTTGTTCTATTTCTGGCCTCAAGCATAAGTACTAAAAATTGATGAGCTATTCTGAAATTTCCAAGTGCCAGTGTTCAGATTCAAGACATTAATAAGTTCAAGTCAGTTTGGGGAAAAGCAGCTCAACTCTGATTTAGACTTCTGTCTTGGGAAGGTTGACTTCCTGCTTTTCATCTTCTCACATCTTTTTAAAAGGTATGTTCTTTCTCTCTTATACAAGCCTGCTATTAGTTTGTATCAAAGACTTTTCTTCCTCTTCTTTCAAAATGGATCTGTTCCGTGAAGATTTCAGGGACAAGTGACCACCTACTATTTTACACCATCCCATTAAACGTGTCTCTGTGTCATCTTTATGCATCCCTGTAGGCTTTTAAATCCAAAGTCCCTCAACAATGGTGTCTTTGTTCCCTATTCTCTGAATGACTCTTAACTATTGTAAAGCAGTGACGGGATGGTACTAATTTATGTAATTCAGAGTAGAGAAGTGTAATCCTGACATATAAGGGGATAAAATATGACTTAGGTAAATGTGTATATTCTTTAATATCTGAAGGATTTTGATGCAATTTGGTTTCATATTTTGTTGATAAAAACACATGTTTTTCCCCCGTTAGTTATCAGTTATGTCATAAAGCTTTGGGCATTTTTGGACATGGCTGTTCATGGTCTTATGGTTTAGTTCTCCCCTGCCAGCCCCTGCCCATGTATTTGGTCAAGTATGTATAATATGTAGTATGTCCCATACCTAGAGAGAAAGAATCAGGGTCCCTGCAATTCAGATACTGAATTGTATATTGTATACAATTGTATATTGTTCAGATACAACAATAACTATTGTTTATTGGACAGATTTGCATCCACACTCTGATAAATATGTACAACTGAGTATACAAGTGAGTTCTAATATTCTTGATGACTTCTTCCTTGCTAAGGTAACTGGTGATAGCCCTAACAAAATATGGCTAAATGAATGTTGTTGCAGTACAGATACTCATCTTTATTTTCTTTTTCCAGTTGGTCTGGTTTACGTTGTGATGCCCATTTCTTGCTTCCAGATCTTTATAGCTGAATACTGTTACCTGTTCTTGCACTTATTCATAGTATGGCCATTAAGTCCTGAGATTTTATCAGCTAATGTCTATGTAAGGCTTTGCTCCTCCCACGTGTGCTCTGTAGATTGCTCTAAGGATCACTACAACACCTCAAGTGTGGGGTTTTTTTTGTTTTTTGTTTTTTGTTTTTTTCTGGTAATGTACTCTCTCTGCAGAATTAGCATGCTAGTGTGGTTATGTCCTTTTTTTTCTGTGGCCATTGGAGAGGAGATTGAACACTCCTTTGTTCGGAAGAGTCTTTTCCTACTTAGAGTCTTGTCTTAAAGCTCATCTGTTATTTACTCAAGCCTGAGCACTTCCTGTGAGTTAACATTAGCTCTGGTCCATGCCACTTCATTAATTAATATGTGTGCTTAATTAATTAATATGTGTGTGTGGGGTCATACATACATATACACATGTACACATATACATGTGTTTTATAAATGTGTGTGTATATATACATATTACAAATATATTACATATATGCATAAAATTATGAAAATTTGGAATGTTATGCTGAGTATGCCAATGGGAATGGGTCTTCCAGCTCAGTATTCAATTTTCATGGCAAGAACTCTAAGGGAATTTTTTGGGGAGAGAATATAGCCTTTATTCTGTCAGCTCTACAGCTCTTTATTCTTCTCTGCAGTAGTTATTTCCACTATTTTATCTTCCAGGTCACTTATCCGTTCTTCTGCCTCAGTTATTCTGCTGTTGATTCCTTCTAGAGAATTTTTCATTTCATTTATTTTGTTGTTCATCATTGTTTGTTTGCTGCTTAGTTCTTCTAGGTCCTTGTTAAACCTTTTTTATATTTTCTCCATTCTGTTTCCAAGATTTTGGATCATCTTTACTATCATTACTCTGAATTCTTTTTCAGGTAGACTGCCTATTTCCTCTTCATTTGTTTGGTCTTGTGGGTTTTTTCCTTGCTCCTTCATCTGCTGTGTGTTTCTCTGTCTTCTCATTTTGCTTATCTTTCTGTGTTTGGGGTCTCCTTTTCGCAGGCTGCAGGTTTGTAGTTCCCGTTGTTTTTGGTGTCTGCCCCCAGTGGCTAAGGTTGGTTTAGTGTGTTGTGTAGCCTTTCTGGTGTAGGGAACTGGTGCCTGTGTTCTGGTGGATGAGGCTGGATCTTGTCTTTCTGGTGGGCAGGACCACGTCTGGTGGTATGTTTTGGCATGTCTTTGACCTTATTATGACCTTTGACCTTATTATGTGCAGATGCTTTTTAGTTTGATAAAGTTTCATTTGTTTATTTTTGGTCTTGTTTCCCTTGCCCTGTAGTCAGATCCATAAAAACATCTTTAAGATCCATGTCAATGAAGTTACTGCCTACGTTTTCTTCTATGAATTTTATGGTTGCGGTTTGACATTCAAGTCTTTAATTCGTTTTGAACTAATTTTTGCGTATGGTGTAATATAGTGGTCTAGTTTCATTCTTTTGCATGTGGCTGTCCAGTTTTCCCAACACCATTTTTTCAAGAGATTATCCCTTCTCTATTGTATATTCTTTGTTCTTTTGTCATAAATTAATTACGTATATATGTGCCACACCCACATATGTGTGGATTTATTTCGACTCTTAATTCTGTTTCACTGATCTGTGTGTCTGTGTTTGTTCCAGTTCCATACTGTTTTTTCACTATAGATTTGTAGTATAGTTTGAAATCAGGGACTAACTTCATTCTTTTGAATGTGGATATCCAGTTTCCTAGCATCATACATTGAAAAAACTGTTCTTTTCTCATTGAATGGTCTTGGTGCCCTTGGCAAAAATCATTTGACCATATTTGTGAGGGTTAATTTTTGAGTGCTGTATTTTATTCAATTGCTCTATATGTCTGTCTTATGCCAGTTCTGTACTGTTTTGATTACTGTAGCTTTGTAGTAAGTTTGGAGATTAGGAAGTATGAGGCCTCCAACCTTGTTCTTTGTCAAGATTATTTTGGCTATTCAGGATCTCTTGAGATTCCATATGAATTTTAGGATTGTTTTTTTATATTTCTGCAAAAAACTCATTGGAAATTGGTAGGGATTGTATTGAATCTGTAGCTCACTTTGGTAGTATTGACATCTTAATAATATTAAGTCCTGTTTTTTTTTAATATTAAGTCTTCTAATTCATGGACATGGGATGTGTTTCCATTTATTTATGTCTTTAATTTCTTTCAGCAATCTTTTATAGTTTTTTATTGTACAAGTCTTTCACCTTTTTGGTTAAATCAATTCCTAAATATTTCATTATTTTTGATGGCATTATAAATGGAATTGTTTTCTTAATTTCCTTTTCAGATTGTTCATGGTTAGTGTATAGAAGAACAACTGATTTTTGTGTAGTGATTTATTATCCTGTTACTTTCCTGATCATTAGTTCTAACAGTTTTTTTGTGTGGAATCTTTAGGGTTTTCTACACATACGATCATATCATCTGTGAACAGAGATAATTTACTTCTTCCTTTCCAATTTGGATGCTTTTTATTCCTTTTTCTTGCCTTATTTCTCTGCTAGGACTTCCAGTTCTTTGTTGAATAGAAGTGGCAAAAGCAGGAATCCTTCCCTTGTTATTGATCTTAGAGAAAAAGTTTTCATTTTTTTCACCATTTAGTATGATGTTTGCTGTGAATTTTTCGTATATGGCTTACATATGTTGAAGTAAAATTTCTTCCTATTCCTAGTTTTTTGAGTATTTTTATCATGAAATTGTGTTGAATTTTATCAAATGCTTTTTCTGTACCACGTGAGATGATCATGTGCTTTTTTCCCTTCATTCTGTTAATATGGTATAATACATTGATCAATTTTTGTATGTTGAACACTTCCACGAATAAATCCCACTTGGTCATGGTGTATAATCCTTTTAATAAGCTGTTGAATTTAGTTTGCTAGTATTTTTTTTTTGATGATTTTTGCATCAGTGTTCATAGTGAATAGTGGTCTGTTGTTTTCTTCTAGTGTCTTTGGGTTTGGTGTCAGGGCAATTCTCATCTCATAGAATAAGTAGGGAAGTGTTCTCTCTTCTTCAATTTGTTTGAAAAAGATTTTGAAGGATTAATGTTAGTGTTTTGTAGAATTCACCAGTGAAGCCATCAGCTCCAGGGATATTTTACCTGGGAGATTTTTTTTATATATAAATTTATTTATTTTTTAGTTTTGGCTGCATTGGGTCTTCGTTGCTGCATGCAAGCTTTCTCTAGTTGTTGCAAGCGGGGGCTACTCTTTGTTGCGGTGTGTGAGCTTCTCATTGCGGTGACTTCTCTTGTTGTGGGCTCTAGGTGCTCAGACTTCAGTAGTTGTGGCACGTGGGTTCAGTATTTGTGGCTTGTGGGCTCTAGAGCGCAGGCTCAGTAGTTGTGTGGCATACGGGCTTAGCTGCTCTGCGGCATGGGGGATCTTCACAAAGCAAGGCTCGAACCTGTGTCCCCTGCACTGGCAGGCGGATTCTTAACCACTGTGCCACCAGGGAAGTCCGTTTTTGTTTTTTTTTCATATTACTGATTCATTCCTCTTACTAGTTACAGATATATTTAGGTTTTCTATTTCTTTGTGATTCAATTTTGGTAGGTTTTATGTTTCTAAGAATTTGTTTATTTTATCTAGGTTATCCAATTTGTAGTACAATTTCTCATAGTATTCTCTTATACTTTTTATTTCTATAGAATAAGTAGTAACGTGCCTACTCCTATTTCTGATTTTATTATAGTAATTTGAATCTTTTCATTTTTAGTCAATCTAAAGTTTGTCAATTGTGTTGATCTTTTCAAAGAACAAACTTGTTTTCCTTGGTTTTCTCTATTGTTTTCCTATTCTCTATTTTATTTTTCTCTGTTCTATAATTTATTATTTACTTTCTTCTGTTAGTTTTGGGTTTAGCTTATTTTTTCTCTAGTTTCTTACATTATAAAGTTAGGTGTTGATTTGAGACCTTCTCTTATTTTTTTAATGTAAGAGTTTATTGCTATAAATTTCCCCTTTGGCATTGCTTTTGCTACACCCCATAAGTTTTGCTATGTTGTGGTTTGGTTTCCACTCATCTCTAAGTATTTTCTAATTTCCCTTTTGATGTCTTTTTTTGATTCATTAGTTGTTTAAGAGCATGTTGTTTAATTTCCATGAATTTGTGATTTTTAAAGTTTTTCTTATGTTACTGATTTCTAACTTCATCCTGTTGATGTCAGAGAAGATACTTTGTATGACATCTATCTCTTTTAAGTCTTTTGAGTCTTAACTTGCAGCCTAACATATGGTCTGTGCTGGAAAATATCCCATTTTCACTACAGAAGAATTTGTATTCTGTTTCTGGGGGTAGTGTTAAGCATATTTCTGTTAGATCTAGTTTGTTTCTTGTGCTGTTTATGTCTTCTGTTTCCTTACTTTTCTTCTGTCTCGTTGTTCTATTCATTACTGATAATGGGATATTGTAGTCTCCATCTATTATTGTGGAACTGTCTATTTCCATCTTCAGTTCTGTCATTTTTTGCTTCATATATTTTGATGGTCTGTTATTAGGTGCATAAATCCTTATAGTTGCTATATCTTCTTGCTTTATGAACCTTTTATTAATATGTAATGTCCTTTTTTGTATCTTGTAAACATTTTTTGATTTAATGTATTTGTCTGCTGTTAGTATAGCCAACCTCTCTCTTTTGGTTAATATCTACATGGAATATCTTTTTCCATCCTTTCACTTTCAATCTCTTTGTATCTTTAGATCTAAAGTGATTCTCTTGTTTACAACATATAGTTGGAGCATTTTATTCTGCCAGTCTCTATCTTTTAACTGGAGAGTTTAATCAGTTTACACTTAAAGTATTTCCTAATAAGGAGGAACTTACTTGTGTCATTTTGCTGTTTGTTTTCTGTGTATCTTGTAGCACTTTTGTCCTCATTTCCTGCACGTTTCCTTTTTGTTTACTTGATTCTTTTTGTAGTGAAATACTTTATTCTCTTCTCATTCCCTTCTGCATAATCTATAACTATTTTCTTTGCAGTTACCATGGGGGTTACATTTAAAATCTTAAAATGATAATACTATAATTTGAATTTATACCAACTTAATTCAATAACATACAAAAACTGTTTCTTTTTTGCCTCTTTTCCTCTCCTTTCAGCTGTTGATGTCACCAAGTTACATCTTTACACATTGTGTGTCTGAAAATGTAAACTAATAATTGTGTTTTTAAAACACATTAGTCTCTAAACTATGTAGAAAACAAAATGTGGAGTTACAAACCAGTTACCTTAATAATAGCTTTTAGACTAATAATTATTTTTTAAATGTATTAGTATCTTAAATCATGTAGAAAACAAAAGGTGGTGTTAAAATTTGTTGTTCCAATAATACTGTCTTTTATAATTCTTCATGTATTTACCTTTACAGAGATCCTTATTTCTTTATACAGTTTTGAGTTACTGTCTAGTATCCTTTTATTTCAACCTACAAATGCCCTTTAGCATTTTTTGTAGGGCAGGTGTAGTGGTAACACATTCGATCAGCTTTTGTTTATCTGGCAATTTCTTAGTTTCTCTCTCACTTTTGAAGGACAGTTTTGCCAGATATAGGATCTTAGTAACCAGGTTTATTTGTTTGTTTTTTAGTGCTTTGAGTATTTCCACCCATTGCCTTTGGCCTCCAAAGTTTCTGATGAGAAATCTACTGATGATCTTGTTGAAGATCCCTCATATGTGGTTGTAGTGTAAACCCTAACAGTTGGCTTTTCTTTCTGTGCTGCAAGTGCCTGACTTCAGCTTTCATTGCCAAGTCATCCACTTGAAGGAGGCATCTGCTTCACTGAAGGCTGCATTAAATCAACACATTGCCAGTCACAGCCACATGTCTAGGTAAAGAGCCAGGATGCATACCCAGCAGCCCCCTACCATGAGGCTTCTTTATTTTAGAGATTCTCGTTGCAATTTCCCTACATTCAGTCTTCAAAATATATTTCATATTCTCTGCTTCTCAAGTCTCTACTACTACCAGCGTGATCAATATTATCACCATCTATTGCCTGGTTTTCTGCAACAGCCTCCTAGCTGATTTCTCTACTCTACACTTGTTCTCTTCCAAAACAGTCTCTACAAATAAGCCATAGAAGTCTTTCTCTAAACATAAGTCTAACCATGATACTCCCCTGCTTAATATAGTTCATTATAATTAAAATAAAATCCATATTTTATTATAATTAAATTAAATTAAATATAATTAAAATAAAATCCATAATCCTCATCATGGCAACCATGTTTCTACATGGCTTCCACTTACTTCTCTGTTTTTGTCTTGAGTCATGCTCCTCTTCGCTCACCATGTTTCAGACACTTTGGCCTTCTTTCTGTTCCTAGAAGAGGTGAAACTTTTCCCCAGCTCAAAGCCTGCCTGTATCTTGTTCCCAGTAACTGGAACGCTTTCCCCAGTCTCCTCAAATGGCTAGCACCTTCTTCTTTAAATTTCAGGTAAATGTAGCTTTCTCAGATAGACTTTCCCTGATCATTCCACTCAAGTAGCTTCCTCTCCCCACTTTATCTAAATGCCACTCCAAACCACCTCTTTCCACCATTAAGCTCTGTATTAGTTTCTGAGGGCTCTTATAACAAATTAGCACAAAGTGGGTGGCTTCAAACAACAGAAATTTATTCTTTCACAGTTGTGGAAATCAGAAGTCCAAAATCAAGGTGTTGTCAGGGCCATACTCCTTCTGGAGGCTCTAGGGAAGAATTCACTCCTTCCTCTTCCAGCTTCTGGTTGCTTTGGGCATTCCTTGACTTGTGGCTGCATCTCTGCAAACTTTGCCTCCATACTCACATTGCCTCCTCTCTTCTTTTGGTGTTACGTTCTTTTGCCTCTCTCCTTGAGGATACTTGTGATGTCATTTAGGGCCCGCCCAGATTCTTCTCAACTCCAGATCTTTTATTTAGGCACACCAATAATGATCCTTTTTCCAAATAAGATTACAGCTTCTAGGCATTAGGGCTTGATATCTTTGGGTGGCCATTATTCAGTCTAATACATGCTTTATCATCAGACTCAGAAAGCTTTTTTTTTACATAAGATAAATTATCTGTATCCATATATATAAATATATGTATATATCTTGTTTATTGTCAGTTTCCCTTAGACCAGCACTATCCATTAGAAATACAGTGAGAGTCACATATATAACTTGAATTTTTCTAGTATCCATATTAAAATGTGAAAAGAAACATGTGCCATTAATTTTAATAGCATATTTCATTTAAGTCAGTACATCCAGATATTATCATTTCAACATGCAATCAACATAAAAATTATTACTGAGGTATTTTCCCTTTTTGGTACAAAGTCTTCTAAATCTGATGTGCGTTTTATACATCATGGAACATCTCAGTTTAACCAAGCCACATTTCAGGTGCTCAATAGCTACAAATGGCTAGTGGTTACTATTGAATTGGACAGCCAGCTTTAGGCATGTAAAACACGTCTATTTTGCTTTTCGGGGCCAAAACAGTGCTTGGAACATTGGGAATGCATGATATATATTTTTACTGAATGAATAAGTTATTAAATGAGTAAAAGGAGACCAGCAAAATGTCATGCTAAGCTGTATCACAATTCCCTTAACATCAAAATGGATATGTTTTCAGAGAATCATATTCATCTGAATTTAACTTTGAGTAAAAAGTTAAGTATTAGTGATTATGAAACTTCTCTAAGTGTCTCTAAACCAACTCACATTTTTGTTTGCACTATTTCTCTGGATGATAAATTTTACAAATTTGCATTCTATAAGAATATTTAAATTTTAGAGGCTTTTGTGAATGTTTAATATTCTGGGATTTGGTGAAATGGATCTTAATACATATTTATTGCAATATTTTTCTTAGTTATGGTGAATTCTATTAACCAAAATTGCTGTTGAATTATCCTCTTAAATATTTATTGTCACATAATATTTTAGATTCAAGCAGAGGGGAAATAACGTAGCAGCTCATAGAGAAATTAGAACACTAATGAAATTCAATATGTTATAGTTTATACATCATTTTGAACTGAGTAATGTTAGGTAAAGCATGCATATTCTATTAAAAATGTTAAAGTTATTGAGAGCAAATTTTAATTTAATATTAAAATATAAAATCTCTTTAATCACTGGGAAGAATCCTCAGAAGTAAAAGGAAAACTCTACATCAACTTAAACATTTCAAGACAACCAATTTCACTAATTTAAAACAACTTCCAGAGCTAAGGATCTAAGCAAATGAACCATTTTCTTAAAAAATTCTGACTCATCTTGGGAGTATTAAAATTAATAGAACTTATGATCTTGAGTTCTACTCATTTGTGAATGTGTTTTCAGTAAGTACACATAATTGGGGTTGGGATCTGATGGTCCCTTATATATAACCATCATGAATACACATAGAGTTTTATATTAATATACCATTAATATTTCAGGGGTTTGATTCATAATTTTAAAAAATGAACACACCCATGAAATGAACTAATGTAGAAAACAAATCTTATTGCAGGCCAGTGGGATGCACTATGCTTATAAAACATTAGGATTATAGGTACTAAGACAGTATTTCAGCCCAAAGCCTGATTCTTTTGTATAGCACTCTGGAGCAAGGAAAGTGATAGAGGAGGTGCAGTAGCGTGAAGGAGGAAAGGGTCAGGGAAGTCTCCTCCTAATCACATTTTGTAAGGATTCCATGGATGAGTAGGTCAGTAATTCATTTCTGAGAGGCAGTCCTTTGGCATTGGTTATCACAGTATCTTTCTCTAGGCATGATTGTTTTGCTTTCTATTAAAGTGTACTTTCCCCAGTCCTGTATGCTGTAGTTTCCAATACCTTACTCAGATTCCGAGCCAGTTTTGATGAAGGCAGGAGGAATACTAATGTTCTGTACCTCAACCCTACCAGTCACTAGTGTATGAATTTAGTTACACTACCGCAGAATTATTTATCGTTGTGCCTAGGAGGAGCTTGAAGGGTTCACAGCGTGGTACTTTCCTTAGCTGCTCCGCTTAGTACTGTGGTTCCCCAGTGAGACACTGATAGTCTACCTTTGACAGACCCCTATTCCCAGAGGTGGATATTATCCTTTAATTAAAACAAAAGACAAGCAACAACAAAAACCTTAGACCTATTTCTTCAAGATATAGCTGTGCTGTCTTTGGTTTTTAACTCTGTGGTTTTTACAAGATTATGTTACTAGAATGGGCCTTCAGTAATTTATGAAAACCATATCTAATAACTTATAAATGTTAATATCAAAGGGTGAGAAATAGGTAGTGACTGCTTTAAGAATTACATAAATTTCTGAGTAGTAAGCACAAGGTTTAAGAGATATCATATATTATGAACTTAATATAAAGTCTAAGCAATTTATAAGAATTAAGTGTGTTTATGAAGAACTTTTACTAAAAGAATTAAATATTTTCAGTATTTACTTATGTAGTCAAAGTAAAATAAATGTATAATGCTTAACCCTGAGAACTTCTGAGAGTATGTAAAAGAAATGCTAATGAAACATTAAAGGAGAGATCAAATATATCAAGTGTCAAAAATGAAAGTTCATCACACTGAATAAAAACATCTGTGGAGAAAGAAAAATGACTGGGAATGAGAGGAAAAAACTTCATAGGACTAAAGAAATAGGAGAGTACCCATAAATGATCATAAACTGTAACTGTGTAGAACAGCATGAAACAGTAAATTTGTGTTATAATGTGATTTTATTGTATATTATAGAATATATATATATTACATATAATGTATATTACATAGCTACATATGTACATCATAATACTTAATAAGATATAATGTTTTTATTGTAATAAATATATTAATCCTGAAATAAATGTAAATCATTGTTGAATTGTTGCATATTACATTTACTGGGGTACAAATGTATTTTCATATTAAGGAGAACATAGTTTTTCATGTATTTAGCTATTTCAGTGTCATTCAGAATGGTACAGTACCATTCACAATTCCTAGGGACAGGCTGGACTTTATCTGTTTATATCTTTAAAAACCCATGAGTATAGACAATTCAAATTTTGATGATTGGATTCAGATACTGTTTCTAAGAAGAATTAGGTATTTAATTATCCTAATAATCAACTTTATAAATAGAAAATAACTAAAATATGTTCAAGTTTTATTAATAATTATTAGGATATGCAAGAATAATGAATATAATGTCAAGTCCACTGAATTTTCATAAATTCCAACTGCTCTTTGATTTCAAGAAGTGTTTGCTCTATAATTATCAAGCTCATGAAAGCCATTTGAAATTTATATGTCATGTCCTTTTCCAGTCCTTTGTTTAAGCTCTCTCACAAAGTTAGACCTCCTTGGAAGATGACATCTGCAGGAAGTAGGTTCAAATTGACCAGAGGTCTTTGTATACTGTTCATTGTACTGTTGACTGCTCTAAACTGGGACTAACCCTACAACAACTGAATCAGTTTTGTTAGCTCTCTCATTTCTTCATATTTTCTGTTCATCCTTCTTCCCTTTATTCTATATTAATTAGGCAGTAGATAAGACAAAGAATAATACTTCTTTGTGTTCTTACAGATTCAGCTATTGTCACTAACTGAATTCCCAAGTCAGCAACTTGGAATCTCTCTGCATATCTTGAAGCATGTTGCAGAATTGTCAAGATTCTCAGATCCCATTTAATTTTCATTCATTTTAATATTGTACAGAACAGAGTTCTTCTAAGAGAAGTAAAGGAAATTCTGTTAAATCAAATAAGTAACAATGGGGTATTAGGGTTCCCAAAAGTCTGGAACTCATGAGTATTGACAATATAAGTGGCAAATCTATCCAATAGCACCGTGGTTAAGACCCATTCATTTCCAGGGAGGGGAATAGAAGAGCTGCTCCTCCTCTAGTTTATACCACTCCCAGTCCATCTAATGATGGGATGTCATTTCTTAGCCACCCACTAGTGGTGCACATTCTGGAAGGGACTGCAGAGTTCACAGAGGCATCAGCAATAAGCTCTGCTTACGAAAGCTTCCCTGCTTCCCTAAGTGGGTGGGTGAGGGTGGATTTAGACCTAGGTTGAAAAAAGGACCTTTAAACTTGTATTAAGATTTTACAAATTATAAAGTAATGTGTGCACTGGACATCTTCACTCCATTCTTCTAACTTATTCCTTACTCCACCCTCTCCACAGCCCACGCTTTATTCCTAATTCTGTCCTTTAGCTTCATTCAACCCCTGTCCTCCATTCAGCCCTGAGCCTGACTCCATGTTTTACTCCATCTCTGAGGGAGGTGTTAGACACTCAGGGTTGGATGAGGGATGAAGTGAGGATGAAGTTAGGGTGAGGGGTGAAGGGAACCTCTCTCAAGGTAATGGATAGAGGTATTATTGCAAACATTATTTGTAATTTTTAATAGTGTTTTTACATTCGGATATATCAATCAATATGGCACTATTGGAACAGCTGCGTGAAAATATGCTGCCACTCAACCACACAAAAATATCTTTCTTTGGCCATCAATGACCTCAACACTTCATATTGAACATTGATAGGAGAGAGAATATTGATGCTGTTAAAGATTGCTTTATAAATTTATCACGAGAAATAAGGAAAAGGAAAAGTTCTCTGAATTGTTACCAGGATAATAGTCTACCTCTGTATTTCTTCATCTGCCTTTGGCCTTTCATCTCATGATCTCTGCCCCATGTGGACCTTTGTAACTGCGCTAGCAGTTTCTGGTTCATCAAAGACATCACTGCCAGGGGTAATTATTTACACATGGAAATTGGTAGAAAATTAGGTGTCACTAAGAGGCTGCTTTATACACTGTGGTGGCATGAATGTAAATTTATTAATTCATATTGAACAAATGTAAAATACCAGCTTGAGTGAGTGGTGAGTAGAGCTAGCCGTAGTCCAGAGTTTCATGAGGTAGAAGAGGCCCAGAGAGGCAGAAAGTCGTGCCAAATAACTTGTTTCTAAAATTTGAGCTCAAATTCATTTGTAACATCCTCAATAAACTGTAAGACACATCAAGTGACCAGGAATGCCTACCTCATATGATAGAATACTCCATTTAGTTGGTTCTAATTCAAGCCATTGCTTATTTTGAGCTGAAATCTGCCTGCCTGATCCTTCTTTTAGTCCAAATGTAGCTCTGCAACCACAGGTTGAGACTAACCGATCTTCCCCATGACAACTGTTCAAGTATTTGAAGACAGATATAGCTGATTTTTGGTTTAAATGAAAAGTTCCCTTTAATTTGCACACTGGAGGGCAGATCAACAATAATAGAATCCTGATGTTGAGCAATCAAATGCCACAATTTTGAGTTTTCTCAAAATTCACCACTCTATCCATTACAGCATAAATAGCCATGGAGGTGTTTGAAGTCAAGTGATTATTTATAAAATTCCTGATGTATACAAATTCTTAGAACGTATAGTTTCATTTATAACTAGTCAAATAGTACATGCTAGTAGACAAGGAGAGTTTCAAACAATAAGCAAAACGTCAGAAGACACCTGCAGCTCCAGAGAAATGTGAGGTTTTTGAAAGGTAGTTTTCAAATATGTTATTCTGATACTTTAAAATAATCTATAAATTAATGAATATTTAGATGAATATTATCTAAATATTTCTAACTTCATTATAATTCTGCACCAAGAGAATTGGGAATTTTGTCTTTTTTCATAGAAAATACTCAGTTGAAATTTTTCATGTTTTGTCTGTTATCTGAGTTAAAATTCTTGAGACTTTGCCTCAATATTTTATGTTTTAATGTAGAGCTTAAAGTAATCCTTTTTGAAATTATGATGACAGTAAGCCATGATGAAATATTTATCAAACATATTCATAATCTCTTTATTATGTGACTCATATATTTAATAACTAAGATTTGTTTTAGATAGAAAAAGATAAGATTAACTTTTCCTATGAAGAGAAATGAGAAGGATATATGTATACATACATAATTTACTGCTACTCTGTGAGTTCTTAAAATTACCAAAGAATAGCAGTGAAAATAATTGCAAGAAAACTGGAGAGAGAACTTCCATATTTTGAGATGATGAAATGTTTTCTTGTTAGTTATCTGTAAGGATGAGTAAATTACTTCATATAGCTGAACATGTATTTCAAATTTTCACAAACTGAGTTGGGGGAACATTTTTAGGAAGGGTTGAATCTTTGGAAGGAAGTTGTGATGCTCATAGGAAAGTTTATACAATCCATTCATTTTTTTCATCATTTGTTCAATATTTATTAACATCAACAAAATGTTATTTTAATACTTATCATATTTTGTCTTATAAGGATACTCATTTGTATATATGTATTGCTTATAATTTCCTGAGGCAGGGTCTGTGTGTTGTGCATATTTTTGTTAACTGTCATGTACTTTTTTTAACTGAAGTATAGTTGATTTACAGTATTGTGTTAGTTTCAGGTATATAGCAAAGTGATTCAGTTATATATATATGTATGTATATGTATATGTATATGTGTGTATATATATATGTATGTATGCTTTTTCAGATTCTTTTCCATTATAGGTTATTACAAGATATTTAATATAGTTCCCTGTGCTATGTAGTAAATCATTGCTATTTATCTATTTTATATATACTAGTGTCTATCTGTTAATCCCATGCTCCTAATTTATCTCTCTCCTGCCCTTTTCCCTTTGGTAACCATAAGTTTGTTTCCTATATCTGTGAGTCTGTTTCAGTTTTGTAAATAAGTTCATTTGTAAATTTTTTAGATTCCACATATAAGCAATTATCATATGATATTTGTCTTTCTGTGTCTGACTTACTTCACTCAGTATGACAATCTCTAGGTCCATCTGTGTTGCTGCAAATGGCAATATTTCATTCTTTTCATGGCTGAGTAATATTCCATTGTATGTATGTACTGTATTTATATACATACCACATCATCTTTATCCATTCATCTGTTGTCAGACACTTAGGTTGCTTCCATGTCTTGGCTATTGTAATAGTGCTGCTATGACACTGGAGTGCATGTATCTTTTCAAATTAAATTTTTCATCTTTTCCATATATGTGTTCAGGAGTGGGATTGCTGGATCATATGGTAACTCTATTTTTAGTCTTTTAAGGAACCTCCATACTGTTTTTCATTGCACTGCACCAATTTACATTCCCACTAACAGTATAGAAGGGTTCCCTTTTCTCCACACCCTTATTATTTATAGACTTTTTGATGATGGCTATTCTGACCAGGGTGAGTTGATACCTCATTGTAGTTTTGATTTGCATTTCTCTAATAATTAGCAAAGTTGAGGATCTTTTCATGTGTCTATTGGCCACCTGTATGTGTTCTTTGGAGAAATGTCTATTTAGGTCTTCTGTCCATTTCTTGACTGGGTTTTTTGTTTGTTTGTGTTTTTTTTGTTTGTTTTGTTTTGTTTTTGCGGTATGCGGGCCTCTCACTGTTGTGGCCTCCCCCGTTGCGGAGCACAGGCTCCGGATGCGCAGGCCCAGCGGCCATGGCTCACGGGCCCAGCCGCTCCGTGGCATATGGGATCCTCCCAGACCGGGGCACGAACCCGTATCCCCTGCATTGGCAGGCGGACTCTCAACCACTGCGCCACCAGGGAGGCCCCTTGTTTGTTTTTTATATTGAGCTGTATGCACTGTTTGTATATTTTGGAAATTAAGCCCTTGTCAGTTGCATCATTTGCAAATATTTTCTCCCGGTCTGTAGGTTGTCTTTTTGCTTTGTTTATGGTTTCCTTTTCTGTGCAAAATCTTGTAAGTTTGATTAGGTCCCATTTGTTTATTTTTGCTTTTATTTCTATTGCCTTGGGAGACTGACCTAAGAAAACATTGCTACAGTTTATGTCAGAGAATGTTTTTGCCTATTTTCTCTTGTAGGAGTTTTATGGTGTCATGTCTTATATTTAAGTCTTTAAGCCATTTTGAGTTTATTTTTGTGTATGGTGTGAGGGAGTGTTCTAACTTCATTGATTTACATGTACTGTCCAGCTTTCCCAACACCATGTGCTAAAGAGACTCTCTTTTCTCCATTGTATGTCCTTGTCTCCTTTGTCGAAGATTAATTGACTGTAGATGTGTGGGTTTATTTCTGGGCTCTCTCTGTTCTGTTCTGTTGATCTATATGTCTGTTTTTGTGCCAATACCATGCTGTTTTGATTATTGTAACTTTGTAGTATTGTCTGAAGTCTGGGAGGGTTATGCCTCCTGCTTTGCTCTTTTTCCTTAGGATTGATTTGGCAATTCTGGATCTTTTGTGATTTCATATAAATTTTAGGATTATTTGTTCTAGTTCTGTGAACAAATGTCATGGGTAATTTGATAGGGATCACATTACTGCTTTGGGCAGTATGGCCATTTTAACACTATTAATTCTTTCAGTCCAAGAGCTTATCTTTCATTTCTTTGAATCATCTTCAGTTTCCTTTATCAGTGTTTTATAGTTCTTGTGTATAAGTCTTTCATCTCCTTGGTTAGGTTTATTCCTAGGTGTTCTTTTTTTTTTTGATGAGATTTTAAATGGGATTTTTTTTTAACTTTCCCTTTCTGATATTTCATTGTTAGTGTAAAGAAATGCAACAGATTTCTGTATATTAATCTTGTATCCTGACACCTTGCTGAATTTGTTTATCAGTTCTAGTAGTTTTTGTGTGGAGTCTTCAGGGTTTTCTGTATAGAATATCATGTCATCTGCATATAATGACAATTTTATCTCTTCCCTTCCCATTTGGATACCTTTTATTTCTTTTTCTTGTGTGATTGCTGTGGTCAGGACTTCCAATATTATGTTGAATAGAAGTGGTGATAGTGGGCATCCTTGTCTTGTTCCAGAATTTAGTGGGAGGGCTTTCAGTATTATATTGGCTGTGAGTTTGTCATAAATGGTTTTTATTATGTTGAGATATGTTCCCTCTATACCCGCTTTGGTGATAGTCTTTATCATCAATTGATGTTGAATTTTATCAAATGCTTTTTCTTCATCTATTGAGATGATCATGTGATTTTTCTCTTTTCTTTTGTTTATGTGGTGTATCACATTGATTGATTTGCCTATGTTGAACCATCCTGTGACCCTGGGATGAATCCAACTTGATCATGATGTATGATCCTTTTTATGTGTTGTTGAATTTGGTTTGCTAATATTTTATCGATGATTTGCATCTATATTCTTCAAAGATATTCCTGTAATTTTCTGTTTTGGTAGTGTCTTTGTCTGGTTTTGGTGTCAGAGTGATGGTGGCTTAATAGAATGACTTTGGGAGCCTTCCCTCCTCTTCAATCTTTTGGAAGAGTTTTAGGAGGATAGGTGTAAGTTCTTCTTTGTATGTTTGGTAGAATTCCCCAGTGAAGACATCCGGTCTTGGGCTTTTGTTTGCAGGGATTTTTTTTTATTATTACAGATTCATATTTTTATTACATATGAGATTGAGTACATGGTACTCACTCAATGTGATTTCTATTTCCATGGATTTTTGATATTGCTACTAATGTATCATTTCAATATGTTTTTAATATGTGTCCTAAATAACTATCAAAGAAAGATGGTCATTTACAATACAAGTTTATTTAACTTGAAAAGAATTTTAAATGACATATGTATTCTAGTTTTCAGAATTCATCAGAGCCCTGTGAAGAAGAACACTTCAGAATGTGTTTAACTCATGGTTGTATTCTGAGTGATGCACACTTGAAAAAGGTGTGGAGGACCAATGTTAAATACCAAATCCATACAATGTGAATGACTTGTGTGAGAATATAGGCAGAATACAATATATTTTCTTTAGCTCCCAAGCTAAGTTGAAAAGAAATTTGAATTTGTATCCCACCTCTGATTTTATAAGCCTTGCAAAACTATTTCTTGATTTGGCACCATTAGCAGACTGATTGGAGGCTACAGTGTTTACTCAACCAGATCCAGTGAATTGAGAATTGGAGTGAGTGAGTTTTAAGATAGCAACATATGAACAGAGCTGCATTACAGAAATCACACCAACAAATGACAGAGTTGCTATACTAAAAAATCCTTGGGAGCTATGATGTAGATTTATTCATGACAGTCATGGGGGTTGGTTTTTATCCAGATTAATTGATAAAAAGCAGATTTAAGGAAGTAGTAGAATTTTAATTCAATGAAATTGAATGGCAGGAAATAATTGAACTGGATCTTTTTCATAATAGGCATAATTTTAGATTTTAAATAATATAATACATTCTATTCATAAACAGATAATTTATTGACAGCATACTTAATTCTACAGGGTGCTAAACCATGACACAGTTGTACAATCCAAATGAGTATTGATTAGAGAACAGCTTCAACTAAATTTATGCCACTGTATAGGAATATAGAAAACATGAAATTTTCAAGAATGATTTGAAGACCAAGAATTATTTGAAAGGCTGTTGCAGTAAGGAATTTTCCATCTGCACTTCTGATAGCTCATTAGTTATTTGCAGATAAATCTTTTGCCAAAGAGAAGATGATCTCTTCCCTTTCTGAAGAAGACTTAAACAAGACAGTCAAATAAAAAACATGTATGTGAAAGAAATATATAGATAAATAGATGTATAGATAAATAGATCATGAAATTAGTTAGAAGAGTTATTTATGCAGAGTTCTGGAACATGGAGGTATTGCGTCCTGCAGTAAAGACCAGAAGATATAAAATCACTGTTATCATGGAGTTGACATGTTAGTGCTGGTGGAAGTGAGATGACAAACAAATAATAAGTGAATTGCGTGATGTGTTTAAAGTGAAAAGGTATATGGGGAAAAATTAAGTGAGGAAGAATGATGAGAGTAAACGCAGAGGCAGAAAGAGGGATAGTGGTTGCAGTATTCCATGGCATAGTAGGTGAAAGCCCTGGCTGAAAAATGATGTTTGGGCAAAGCCTTAAAGGTTTGAGGGAGCCATATAGATATCTGGGGGAAGAATGTTCCCGTTAGAGGGAACAACAAGAGCAAAGGCCCTGAATCAGGAGTGTGTTTATCCTATTTGGGGGAAAGTAAGGAGATCCAGGTCAGTTGGAACAGAGTAAGAGAGGTGGGGAAAGATAAAGGTAACAAAGGCACAGAGATAAGGGGGCTGAGGGCAGATCACGTGGAGACTTACAGGCTATTTAATGACTGACTTCTACTGTGGGGTGCCATTAGAAGATTTGAGCAGAGGACTTAAATTTAGAAGTTATTTTTATTTTCAGTTTTAGTATAGAAAATCTGAACTATATTTTACATTTGGAAATATCCTTTGATTTTTTTTTAATGCACAGGTTGAATGTCCTTTATACATGAAGTGAGATGAAAACAACTGTTATTTAAAACCAAATGTGTCTATACTTGATTCTGCCTTCTAAAACAAGTGACACAGTTCGTATCTGTTGGGAAATAAATCTCTATATTGCTCTTCCATTTTCAGAGGACATATAGGAAGATAATTCTACTAATGGAATACTGAATTGGAACTTGTCAGACATTTTATTCAGAAACATTTTATTTTTTTTAAAACTGCGGGGAAGTACTCTTTTATTCTTTGTACTATATTTTAGCCTTTATGTGTTAAATGGGCTTTATTAGGCTACCTTGGAAGCATTTGTTGAATTATTTCTATGAAAAAATGCAGTCTGATTTCTAAATCATTGACTTACATATGAACTTTAGGAACATAATTCATTGTTTGGAAATTACCTGGAAATTGCCTATACAAACAGGCACAAACAGATAGGTAATGTTAATGTTTGACCCTCACTGGATCAAATTGTGCTAATAAATTTTTAAAATCGGACAATCTTATGCATTTTGAAATGAGTTTTGGGGTTTAGTATGTAATCTTTGGATACACAACAAAGTTTTTCTTGATTTGGATTGAAATTCAGACTGCTTCAGAGATTTCATCCTTAAAGTGAAATCTAATACTCAGGATAAAGCTTGATTTATAGAAATTAGGAATAGTAAAAGCCCTCCACCTCCTCCATCTTATCTATACCATCTATGAAACAGTTTCTGGTATCTTTTCTGAAGTTTTGAGATGGAGCCCTAGACTCTTAGGCAAAAGCATTATGGAATGAACATTTTAGTAGTAAAGAGAAATGACAAAGCAGATGCTGTGGAGTCGATTGGAGTAAAGCTTGAATTCCACCTCTGCAACTGATTGACTGTGGGACTTTGGTCATGTTACTTAACTTCTCTAGGCCTCAGTTTCCTCATCTTCAAAATTAGGATTCTGCCTAATCCTAATTGATTTGAGGTGTAATGAGAATCAAACAAAGGAATATTTGTATTGCCTAGTATACAGCAATGCCTGCTACTTAGTAGGTGTGGTAGATTAATTGCAAAAACGATCATGATTCTATTCCCTTTCCTGTATCTATACCCTTTGAAATATGACTTTGAAGTTCCTCCGATCAAGACATAGAGTCTATTTTTTTTATCCCTTGAATCTGTGGTGGCCTTTTGATTTATCTTGGCCAATGTAATAGGGCAATTCCAAGCCTATATCTTAGCAGTCATTGTGTTCTTCCCCTCTTCCTCTTGGACCCTTGTGATTGCCATGAGAATAAGCTTTGGGTAGACTGCTGGAGGATGAGAGAGCCCATTGAATTGATCTGAGTTGTCTCCTTTGAGTCCATCCTAGATCAGGCAGACCACTGCTAACTTATCAATCTAAAGACTTGTCAGAAAAAAAAAGCTGGTGGTTGTTAGTGTTTGAAGTATAATTGACATACAGTAATCCTTACATATTTAAAATATGCAATATGATAAATTTTATATGGGTAATGATATGAAAACAATATATATACAGCAGTGAAACCATGACCACAATCAAGATAATGAATACATCTATCATTCCCCTGAGTTTTCTTGTGTCTCTTTTTTGTCCCCATTCCCAGGCAGTCAGTGGTTGATGTCTGTCACTTTAGATCCAAAATTCCACTATAAATGGAATCATACAGTATGTGCTCTTTTTTTTTTGTCTTGCCTATTTCACTCAGCATAATTATTTTTGAGATTCATCCATATTGTTCTGTATATATTGGTGAGTAGTACATCTTTTTATGGACATACCATAATTGTTTATCCACTCATCTGTTGATGGATATATAGGTCATTTCCAGTTTTTGGCTATTGTAACTAAAGCTGCTATAAAAAATTTTTTTGCAAGTCTTTGTATGAACATATGTTTTAATTTCTTTGGGGAAGTACTTAGGACTAAAATGGCTACATCATATGGTAAGTGTATGCTTAACTTTTTAAGAAATGGCCAACTATTTTCCAATGTGATTGTACCATTTTACATTCCTGCCAACAATGGTATTGTTTCCTATCTTTGCCAGCTCTTGATATTGTTAAGCGTTTTAATTTTAGCCATTCCAAAATGTATGTAGTGGAATCTCATTTTTGTTTTAGTTTGTATTTCACTAATAACTAATGATGCTGAGCATCTTTTTTTTTTTTTTTTTTTTTTTTTTTTTTTGCGGTACGCGGGCCTCTCACTGTTGTGGCCTCTCCCGCTGCGGAGCACAGGCTCCGGACGCACAGGCTCAGCGGCCATGGCTCACGGGCCCAGCCGCTCTGCGGCATGTGGGATCTTCCCAGACCGGGGCACGAACCCGTGTCCCCTGCATCGGCAGGCGGACTCTCAACCACTGCCCCACCAGGGAAGCCCCAGATACTAGTTTTTAATTTTAGCTAGACAAGGTGATTATAAATTTATATGGAAAAATAAACCAACATGAATAATAAGGAAAACTAGCCTATCAGATAGTGTATTAGTCATGGTTCTGCAACGTAACAAAGCCAACAGGATATACACATATATATGCGTGCCCTGCGCCCACCCCACACCCTAGTGACTCTTGGTGGCAAACTTAAATAAGGAACATCAGACTTGAGCTACTTTGCCCTACCTTCCCCACTCCCCCTTTCAAAGGAAGATATGGTTTTGAGCCAAAGACAAGTAATTCAGTCAAATATTTGTAGATAATTCTAGAGGCTATTAACTAGAAAAAGCCCTCAGCTCTCGTTAATTTAAGTGAAAACTGCTTGTCAGTGGTGTCCTTTAGCAAGAACGATCATTACTTCTTGAAGGTTTTTAACATTTCTCCTGGTTTGAGTCCTATCCAAGAAACCGGGGAAAATTACACAAATGGAGACCCTATGTTCTCCAGTTCAAAGCATGCAACCTCATGTAACCAAAAGGAAAGAAGGAAGAGGGGGGAGAGGAAGGAGGGGGAAGGGGAGAGGGAGGAGGGGGAGAAGGAGGAGGGGGGGGAGGAGGAAAAATACTGCCTAATGCTGCCACAGCAAGCATACCTGGCCTTTATTCCACGTACCAGGCTCACTCACCTGTCACCTGAAACGCCAAGCCTCAGAGTTATTACTGTTAACATACCCCGTTTCTTGGATGTCTTTTTCAGAAATATCCCATGTGTGTATTTGTATATTAAAAACCACTCTTCTGAGCCTTTCATTTTTACTTAACAATGTATCTCAGAGATTTTTCTTTTGTAATGGCTCCATGCATTTCAGGTTGTGAGCAAATTGTATCCTGGAGGCTGAAATCCGGTCTGTAAATCACTGGCATGAGCGGTGAGACCTGAGGGGCAGGGACATCTTTATCTAATTGTTTTACCCAAGGATGGAAGTGGAGGTCTGGGGTGGGGGATGGGGGCAGTGGAGTGGTGGTGGTGGTGGAATGGTCTGCCGTTTTGCTATTGGTCTGCCACCAGAGGATGCACTTTTCCTTACTCACACAAGGGCAGTCTGCTAGCAGTAGCTTGTTTTGGATGTTCCATAATATATTTAATGTGTCTCTCATTGACTGACATTTTTTTGGTCACCCCTTCTTCCTCTCAATACAGCCAGTGCTGCAGTGAACAGCCTTGTGATATTTTTAAGGCTGGGTGACATGGATTAACATGTGGTATCTTTGCCAACAGGGCCTGAGTTATTTCCTGGTTTTAAAAGGCTACAGTTTGGTCACATACCATTTCTTATTTAGCATTTCAGACTTCCTCCTTGCCTCTTAATCAGTTTTACAGGTCTAAGATCAATTCCTTAAGTTTCAGAGCTGCCCTTAACTTTGGCAGTGGCACAGGGAACTGTGCCTGCACCGACACATGTCTCTCCATATGTCTCAAACAGAAAAATTAATGAAAGGAGAGGGGAGAAGAAAAAGCATGACATGTGCAACAGGGGCGCTTTGGAAAGGCAGCTGCATTTATTGGCAAGGTGATGAAGACAAGGAAAAAAGAAATGCTGCCATCTGTATCTCCTTTCTGAAGTGATGCTGGAAAGAACTCACAAACTCTACTGGACAGAACAGTCAAGGCAATGGAATCTGTCTGTTCTCCCTAAAGGAAGAAAGCATCACATGCTTGGGAAATTGCAGTTAAATTAAATGTCAAAATACTTTCGACTGAATGCTTGGCTGCTCTGCTTTAACTGGTGTCATCTACATCTTCATCCTTTCCTCGTGACTGCTGCTCCCCTTACATCAGAGGGAAAGAGCACAGAACTCCCACAGGCAGATCCTTCTTGTAGAGCTCAATATGCATTGTCTGTGGCACGTGGAATTTTTCTTGTCTTGTTAAAAATTGTGGTAAAATGTGCACAACATAAAAATTACCATTTACACCATCTTTAAGTGTACAGTTTAGTGGCATTAAGTACACTCACATTGTTGTGCCGCCGTTACCACTATCCATCTCCAAAACTTGTTTATCTTACAAAACTAAGACTCTATACCCATTAAACTACTCCTCGCTCCCTCCTCCCACTAGCCCCTGGCAACCAACAGGGTTTTTATGAATTTGACTATTCTAGGTGCCTCATTTGAGTGGAATCATACAATATTTGTCCTTTTGTGACTGGCTTATTTATTTCACTTAGGACAATGTCTTCAAGGTTCATCCATGTTGTAGCATGTACCATAATTGCCCTCCTTTCTAGGGCTGAATAATATGCATGTACCACATTTTGTTTACCTATTCATCTGTCTATGAGAATTTGAGTTTCCACCTTTTGGCTATTATGAATAATCCTGCGATAAACATTGGTGTACAAGTATCTGTTTGAGTCCCTGCTTTCAGTTCTTTTAGTGTATACCCAAAAGTGGAATTGCTGGATCATATGGTGATTTACTATTTAAAATTTGGGGAGAACTGCCATACTGTTTTCCATAGTGGCTGTCCCATTTTGCATTCCCATCAGCAATGCACAAGGGTTCCAATTTCTCCAAATCCTCATGTGGCACATGTAACTTTTGACACTACTGACAAATGGCTCTTTCCCATTTCTTTGCTTTAATTGTATGATATTTAGAGACCTAACCAGCTGTTCTGAGGAACTTTCTAGAGTTGCCCCTCAAAGTCCTTTATTCAGAAGTAGATAATGTATAGACAGTGCCTATCAAAGGGACTAATAAGTACAAAAAATGTAATTTCTCTTTCCCACTTTTAATTCCTTCCTTTTTCCTTCCCTCTTGACATCATCACCATCTCTCTAATAGTGAGCATCCACACCCCATATGACAGTGGGTATAAAATAGTTAAATTAAAACTCCTGAGCTCCTGCAAGAAATGTCATGGAATCTTCTTTTGTGCCTAATATATACTTTTCAACTTAGATTCTACTTGGCAGTTACTCTTTGTCAAAAAGTAAGGGAGGAAACATTTCATTATTACAAGGCAAGGAATAAAGGTAACACAACTCACAGGCAGATTCAGTGGCAAGAGAAATATATCCAAGACAGAGAGAGAGAGAGAGAGAGGACCTGCCCCAGTTCATAAATAGAGGGTGATGTTTCCAGCTGGCATTTGGCAGGCTACCTTGGACCAAAGCCACACTTACTTAAATACACTATTTGACACATATTCTGTACCTAAGAGGTTGAAACATTTCTGCAATAATAATAAATTCCCTGACAATGGAAACTAGAGTGGGTTTAGAGCATCCTGTGGCATGGAAGGGGGAACAGCAGGACTTAAGCAAAAACAATAAGAACAATAATGAAGGCAATCATTTATTGAACTCTGTGTGCAAAGTACTTAATTATTATCATTTTCTACCATATTATTAGGTACCACCTGATGATGATAATAATGTAAGAGCTTTTAATGTATATAATTTTACTTAATCATCACTATAGCCCTATTATATCAACTAGGTTCATCTGAATTATGCTACAGTAATAAATAATCCCCAAATCCCAATGATTTAGCAATTGTATGTTTATTTCTTGCTTATGTAAAGTCCACTGGAGGCTCAGGAAAGCTCTCTGGAGCTGCTGTCCTTTGTTTGAGCTCAAAATTCCAACCTGCTTTAATCATATCACATTTGCATATCATTGCATCCTACTATGGCCACCAAGGCTGGGGAAGAGAGAGAGGTGGAGAGCCAGACATAAGCCATTAAATGCTTCTTTCTGGAAGTAATACATGTCAAAGCTGCTCACATTTTATTGGCCAGAACAAGCCACACATTCATGAGTAACTACAAGAAGGTAAAGTGTAATCCTCCCGAGTACTCAGAAGAAAAGGGAAACAGATATTGGAGAATATATGTGTTCCTCATCAGTGATATAAGTTCCATTACTATCTTCATTTTATGGATTCTGAAGCCAATACTCAGAGAGATTAAAAATACTCATCCAAGGCCACTCTGCTATGGGGCCACATCATGACTTTCATGGGCCCTCTGCACTTTTGCTTTTGTGGGCCTTTTTCCTCCATAAAAAATATTTAAAATTATATTTTATGAATATATTGGCACAAATATGGAAATAACCCAAGCTTTACTCATTACTATTATATTAATTTTCCCCCTTATTTTAAAATAAATTAAAATAAAACATTTTTGTGGACTCCTAAAAGTATTGTGGGCTCTAGGTACTGAACCTATCATGCTTAGGGGATAAATCAGCCCTGCTCAGATAGTTGAGACTGGAATAAAAGTCTGTCTGACTCCGAAGCCTGTGTTTTTTTCCACAGCACTAAAATACCTATCTAAACCAAAGAAACCACTTTTTTTTTTTTTTTTTTTTTTTTGCTGTACGCGGGCCTCTCACTGTTGTGGCCTCTCCCGTTGCGGAGCACAGGCTCCGGACGCGCAGGCTCAGCGGCCATGGCTCACGGGCCCAGCCGCTCCGTGGCATGTGGGATCCTCCCGGACCGGGGCACGAACCCGTGTCCCCTGCATCGGCAGGCAGACTCTCAACCACTGCACACCAGGGAAACCCAAAGAAACCACATTTGAACCAAAACCAAGTCAGTTCTCTTAATCACATTTAGTTGAGTATTTTCAACAATTTCTGAGTGGGAATTGGCATTTAATATCAGAATACACTGTAGCACTGTTTGAAAATTAGGGTATTTGTTGAAATGTTCTATGGGAGAAAGGAGATAATTCAAAGCAAACACTGGCTATAACCTTTCTTTTGGACTTGCATAGTTCATCTCTGCATAGTTCATCTGGGGTTAATTTAACTAACCATTTTAATGAGCCTGTGTTGCTGTGGAAGAGTGAAACCCTAGGGTCTAGAACAGCACTGTCCAGTAGAACTAGGATATGAGCCACATATGTAATTTAAAATTTTCTAGTAGTCATTAAAAGGCATTAAAAAGTGGATATGTTTTAATACAACTTTATTTAACTCAATATATCTATCATATTATAATTTCAATGTATAATCAATATAAAATTATTAATAAAATATTTTATTACTTAATAAATCATTTAAAAAATACTAGGTCTTCAAAATCGGGTGTGTGTTTTACATTTACAGCACATCTTAATTTGGATTTGCCACATTTCAAGTGGTCTTTGGGCATTTTTGGTGAGTGTCTACTGTACTGGACAATTACAGGTCTAAATTAAGAAGGCAGAAAAAGAAAGGGGTGCATTGTTCTGCATTAGACAATGTATAGGAATTTTGAGTTTCCTAAAAGGTGGTGGCGGTGGCGGTGGTGGTACAGCCAGAGAAGACATGAGGGGTTTCAGAGGAGGAGTGATAAGGAGAGTGTGAAGAGGAGGAGGCATCTAAAGACAAGAGGTAGCCAGTAGAAATAGTCCAGAGGTTGGAAAGGCTTGGAGTGTGTTTAGGCTTGAGTTTTAATTTGTTTGCTGTGATGTGATGCAGTCTCTCTCCATTGTTACTTTTGAATATTACAAGTGTTATACACAAATGCCTACTACAGGTAGAATTTTGGGGAAATCCAAAAAACTGGCTGTGTTTCCCCTGGGTTAATATAGAGTCAAAGCCGTCACAAGATGAGAGCACGACTCAGTCCAGAAGAATGAGGGTACTGAAAATCAGAGTAGGAAGGAGTACTGGGTTTTTCACCATGCCTGCAATGGAGCTATGAACCACTTAAGTTTAAGGTTAAAGAACAGGGTCACCTTCTACCCCCACCCCTGTTTCTATCCTCAAGGTTATACCTAGCAGCCAGATAACATTTAAAGAGAAGAGTCTTTAAGTAGACATGTCACAACTTCAACACAATTAAATATTTGCTGTTTTTCTGTTGTATTACCAGATACTTTGCCAGGTGCTAAGATTAAGTACAGGAATAAATGTGACCCAATCCACAAGATATTATATCCTGAGAGAAAGACACATTATCCAGAATATAACATGGTCCCTAAATTGTCCTGCAACTGTGATAATTTTGAAAATATAGTGTAATTTTAATGACTTTTTCACTAAAACGGAAATAAAAGTCTATGTTTATATCCTTTTATTTAAACGCATTGTAATATAATTTAAAGGCTAATTCTATACCTCTGAACAAAGCACATTGCTTTATTTTACAATGAGAGGTTTGTGTAGACTCTAATCTTCTGAGAATTTTCTGAATTAGGATCCTTGCGATATCTTTTCTCATCCCAGTCATTTATTTTTCCTCCAAACTTTTGATCATTTTTTAATTTGGGAATGTTTCTTTTTCTTTTTCCTTGAAGACCTTAACTTTGACATTTATATTCTCTTCCCCGAAATACACAGGAGTGTTTTAGTGGAATCTAAATCTGGATTAGGAAAAATAAATATGGTTTATTAGGAGATGAAGGATGTCAGGGCTCTCAAGTTCAATTAACTGGTGACCCTTTGCTTTTGTGTGGTGCCTGACCAGTGTAGGTAGGTTGTCCTCACAAGGAAAACCAAAATGAAAGAAAGAAAAGAAGGAAACAAGCATGGTAAAAAGAAGAAAAACCATTTTGATGAGAGGAAAGTTTGAAAAGAGAAATTTATTTCCCAATGAAATAAAACTAAAAGGACAATTTATTTTACTATATAGCAGCTCTGTTTGATAAGACATTCCCAGAGAAAGATGTTAATAAGTGGTGTTAGCTATTCTTATTTGAGGTTTGTATTAAATTTTTGATGACTTCTAAGTAAAATTTTGTTCCATTTCATCTGCCAGCTTTTGGTATGGTGAATCACAGTGCTTAGAGATTTTTCTTTCCTCTGGATATTTTATTTTTTTAATTTATTTATTTTTTGTGAATTTCTTTATTTATTAACTTATTTTTGGCCGTGTTGGGTCTTCGTTGCTGCGTGCGGGCTTTCTCTAGTTGCGGCGAGTGGGGGCTACTCTTCGTTGCGGTGCGTGGGGTCCTCATTGCAGTGGCTTCTCTTGTTGTGGAGTATGGGCTCTAGGTGCATGGGCTTCAGTAGTTGTGGCACGTGGGCTCAGTAGTTGTGGCTCACAGGCTCTAGAGCGCAGGCTCAGTAGTTGTGGCCCATGGGCTTTGTTGCTCCATGGCATGTGGGATCTTCCTGGACCAGGGCTCGAACCCATGCCCCCTGCATTGGCAGGCAGATTCTTAACCACTGTGCCACCAGGGGAAACTGCCCCCCGCCCCGGATATTTTAGAGCCTTGAAAATTACTGGTATCAAAAAGAGAGAGAGAGAGAGAGAGAATAGAGAACATGAACCTTGGTGGCTAGCAAACTGGCCAATAAGCAGAGTGGGAAGGTAAGTCTTTGGTCTGTACTTTCACAGCCGGCTTTGGAGGATAAATTCTCTGAGGTGGAATGGGTGGCTCTGTTGTTCTTTCTGCTGAAATTCTTTCTTCCAGCTGAGAGATCATGAGAAAAAGGCAGCTTTATATTTTCTGATGGTCTGTTCAGATGGTCCCTTCAGTTAATTTCAGCTCAATTTTTAAAAAGCCTATTTTCATGTGAGTTTTTTATGCCTTTCCTGTACTCACGCATTCATCTTCAACGACCCAGAGAAAGCCAACAAGAAAGGGTACAGATGCTTGAGGCCCAACCACTTCCCTAAGGCCAAATATATTATCCTTTGGGCACATCTTATGAACTTTTGTAAGAAGGAGAAATGAAGGAAAATCTGTTCACCTTTTATCTTAATAAAGTATCAAGCCAGAAAGAAAGTAAGCTCCAGAGAGACACAGAAAGATCATAGTGCTTTGTTTCAACTAACAAAACTCATGCTCAAAAAAAACAATAAAAATATTTCTGGAGGCATATTGTGCCCACTAGGCATTTTGTTGTAATTAGGGAAAAGTCATACAAGGCCACTGGAGTGAATAAAACTTTAGCTATATTGGCTTCCGTCTTTGATGAATTTTATTTTTTTGAAATCGGTTTGGGGTATGTGCGTGTGCATATGCATGTGTGTGTGTGTGTGATCATAATAAACGGTGATCTGACAATGAATGATCTGTTTATGCAGATTATCAGAGTTGAAGAGATATCAAACTTGCCTCAAAAGATAAAAAAAAAAAATCCCATAGAAAAGAACAAATGAGAGCTTATTTCTTAGAAGGACTTTGATTTTGCTTTGATTCACTTTTTTTTCCCCATGAAGAACGATCTTCAGGCAAGAAGGATAGACTAAAACACAGTAAAAAAAAAAAAAAAAAATCCATGAAGAATGATCTTCAAGCAAGAAGGATAGAGTAGAACACAGTAAAAAAAAAAAAAAAAATTAAAGTCCAAGAGAAATTTGGAGAAGAGTGCAGGGGCCTTTATAAAAGCCCAGATCAAAAGACACAGGCAGCTTCTATTTCATGACCCTGATCAAAGAACTGTGGTTATAGGTAATAATGTTTGAGAAATCATGGAGTGTGGGAGAATTTCCAGAATCCTAGAGAGGGGTTAGTGTCCCAATTTTCAAAAGGAGAGGATTTAAAAATAAAAACCAATTGGCTAATAAGCTTGACCTGGATCTGATTAAAAATGACTATTTGTGAATAATTGGAAAAAAAGTTGTGATGACTCATTCTTAACGTAGGTTTTTCAAGTCAGGCCAAATTAGTATTGTTTTATCTTTTGATTTTTCATTAGACCAGTGGGCTAAGGAAATGCCATAGGCAGTGTAGAGCCTCATCATTTGGGGCTGCTTACACACAGCCACCTCTTCAGAAAGACAGTTCCTAAGCACCTACTCTAAAATAGCTACCTAGGTAATTGCCATAAAAGATTACATTATTGTTTATATTTAAGGCATTTATTGATAGATAAAAAATTATATTGTAATGACCTTATTTGTTTATTGTCTGGCCCCTTTCCCGCTGGAATACAAATTCCATGGGGTTGAAAATCACACGTGTGTTGACCTTCACTGTATTCCTACCATTTTAAACAATGCCCTGGCTCAATAAATGCCCATTGAATGAATGAATGTTGCTTAAATACATTTTTCTTTGGGTGCAAATGCTTTCTAAAATATGAGGTATGGTGATTATTTTGGCAAGACATTTGTTCAAGTTGTTCATTATTTCCCTGATGATAATGTTACCAACCTGGGTTCTTGGACTCTTTTATCAATAGAAATTGACAAGAGGCCAGATGAGGAACTTAGGCAAGGCTTTATGGGACTCCAGCACGAGGGAGCAAAAACAAGTAACAGCTTCCCTTGCTTGCTACCCGAGAAGGGGTGGTTGGTCCCTTAAGTGGGGCGAGGGTAGGGGTGGAATTGTGGGTTGTTCCAGAGGGGTGGCTTATGTGGGCTGCCCACTTTCTTGGTGGTGCTGTGTGCATGGATCATACACAGTACCCTGCTTTTGCTCCCAGTATTTCAGAAGTGGCAGTTGGGTTTTGGCCTTTTCGTATCTTGTTGTCCATAATTTGCCCCAGCTGCATACATATCAATAGTTATTTTTAGTCTCTTGTAGTTTCTTCGTATTTTGTTGCTTGAGGAGACGTTTGACCTTTGTCCAGGTGCACGCACTGCAGTAAAGGATCCCAGGTCCCAGATCCCAGCCTGTCTCAATGAGATGGGGAAATTTATTGGATGGTTTTATAGCTGCCAATCTGTGTATAGCTGCCAATTATTGTAGGCGTTTCAGACCAAGTGAGTAGTTGCAAGGCAGATTAGGGATAGAGGCTAGCTTCTGATTCCCTTCACATCTTCAATTGTGATTCTGTCTATGACCATATGAAACATACCTGACATTACAAGCAAAAGGCTGATCCCAGAAAGAAACTTCATTGCATCAAATTAATCTTTATTTTCTTATGTTTGTGTATCATACTGCGCATACTGTTATTTAACACTTAATTCTGCATTGTTTAATTATTATTTATTTTCAAATAGTTTATAGTTTTAAATAGGCTTGAAATTCAAAAGATAAAGTATAGTTTCAGAAAACTAGCTTTTTAGAAAGGATATGGATAATATATATATATATATTTTTTTAGTAGAATTTTAAATGTTTCTTCATATAGTTTCTGCCCATTTCTTTTCTAAATTTTTCTTTCATCTTTAAGTGTTTCATATTTTCTGTTGTTATTGTCAGTGGGGTTATAATTACGCTTTACGTATCTGAGTTGCTTACTATACTGTATATGCCAGAGGTTGGCAAACTACAGCTCTTAGGCCAAATATGGCCTGCCACCTGTTTTGGCAAGTAAAGTTTTATTGGAACACAGCCATGCCTATTTAATTATATACTGCTTATGGCTACTTTTGTGCTCCTAAGGCAAAGTTGAGAAAGTACTCATCTTACAATACTTACTCTTAGCAACAGAGACCCCATGGTCCCCAAAACCTAAAATATTTACTATCTGGATGATTACAGAAAAAAATTGCTAATCCCTGCTGGTAAGCTCCTTCTTTGAGGATTTATTCAATTCTTTAAGTATTCAACTCTTAGTAAATAGCATATATTCAGTGCTATGAATAGGACATAGTTTGTTTAATTGAATAAAGCAAAGCTTAAGCATTTATTGACCATTTGCTATAGACATGACCTTATCCTAACTGATACTGGCATTTATTTCACAAATATTTATTGGGCATCTACTATATGCCTGGCACTGTGCTAGGTGCTGTGGATATAGCAATTAACAAAATACATAAAAATTCCTATCTTCAAAAAAGTCACTGGAGATTGCTGATGGAGACCGTCAAGATGGTGGAGGAGTAAGATGTGGAGATCTCCTTCCTCTCAACAAATACATCAGAAATACATCTACATGTGGAACAACTCCTACAGAACACTCACTGAATGTGGCAGAAGACCTCAGACTTCCGAAAAGGAACAGAAGCCCTCAGGCGACCTACATGCAGAGGCGGGGCCAATCCAAAGCTGAACCCCAGGAGCTGTGTGAACAAAGAAGAGAAAGGGAAATTTCTCCCAGCAGCCTCAGGAGCAGCAGATTAAATCTCCACAATCAACTTGATGTACCCTGCATCTCTGGAATACCTGAATAGACAACAAATCATCCCAAAATTGAGGTGGTGGACTTTGGGAGCAACTGTAGACTTGGGGTTTGCAGTATGCGACTGACTGGTTTCTGGTTTTATGTTTATCTTAGTTTAGTATTTAGAGTTTATCATTGGTAGATTTGTTTATATATATATATTTTTTTTTTTCCTTATTCTGTTTTTGTGAGTGTGTATGTGTATGCTTCTTTGTGTGATTTTGTCAGTATAGCTTTGCTTTTACCATTTGTCCTAGGGTTCTGTATATCCACTTTGTTTTGTTTTGTTTTGTTTTGTTTTGTTTTTTTTACAAAGCACAAATAAATATTTTATTCAGGATTTATACATTTAATATCATCCATAAAATAACAAATGCTAATTACTAGGCCTACTCTGGCATATTTTTAATTCACCAAAGGGGGGAAAATTAAATAGATTAAGCAAAAACTGGCTTAAATGGAGCACATCTGTAGTTGAATGACCAAAGTGATTTTTTTTTTCTTTTTTAAATTTATTTTATTTTTTTTATTAGTTTCTGCTTTATAACAAAGTGAATCAGTCATACATATACATCTGTTCCCAAATCCCTTCCCTCATGCATCTCCCTCCCTCCCACCCTCCCCATCCCACACCTCCAGGTGGTCACAAAGCACCGAGCTGATCTCCCTGTGCTCTGCGGCTGCTTCCCACTATCTATCTACCTTACGCTTGGTAGTGTATATATGTCCATGCCTCTCTTTCGTTTTGTCACAGCTTACCCTTCCCCCTCTCCATATCCTCAAGTCCATTCTCAAGTTTGTTTTGTTTTAATGTAGTTTTTAGCACTTGTTATCATTGGTGGATATGTTTTTTGGTTTGGTTGCTTTCCTTTTTTTATTACTTTTAAATTTTTTAAATTTTTTATAATTAAAAAATTGTTTTATTTTAATAAATTTATTTCTTTTTATTTTATTTTTTCTTTCTTTCATTCTTTTTTTCTCCCTTTTCTCCTGAACTGTGTGGCTCACACCCAGTGCTCGGCCAGGTGTCAGGCCTGTGCCTCTGAGGTGGGAGAGCTGAGTTCAAGACATTGGTCCACAAGAGACCTCCCAGCTCCACATAATATCAAATGGCAAAAGCTCTCCCAGAGATCTCCATCTCAATGCTAAGGCCCAGCTCCACTCAACGACCAGCAAGCTACAGTGCTGAACACCCTATGTGAAAAAAGTAGCAAGACAGGAGCACAACCCCACCCATTAGCAGAGAGGCTTCCTCAAATCATAATAAGCTCACAGACACCCCAAAACACACCACCAGATTCAGTCCTGCCTACCAGAAAGACAAGATCCAGCCTCATCCACCAGAACACAGGCACCAGTCCCCTACATCAGGAAGCCTACACAACCCACTGAACCAACCTTAGCCACTGGGGGCAGACACCAAAAACAACAGGAACTACGAACCTGCAGCCTGCAAAAAGGAGCTCCCAAACACAGTAAGTAAAGCAAAATGAGAAGACAGAGAAACACACAGCAGATGAAGGAGCAAGGCAAAAACCCACCAGACCAAACAAATGAAGAGGAAATAGGCAGTCTACCTGAAAAAAAATTCAGAGTAATGACAGTAAAGATGATCCGAAATCTTGGGGAAAAAATGGAGAAAATACAAGAAAAGTTTAACAAGGACTTAGAAGAACTAAACAGCAAACAAACAATGATGAACAACACAATAAATGAAATGAAAAATTCTCTAGAAGGAATCAATAGCAGAATAACTGAGGCAAAAAAAGGATAAGTGACCTGGAAGATAAAATAGTGGAAATAACTACCGCAGAGCAGAATAAAGAAAAAAGAATGAAAAGAATTGAGGACAGTCTTAGAGAACTCTGGGACAATATTAAATGCACAAACATTTGAATTATAGGGTTCCCAGAGGAAGAAGAGAAAAGGAAAGGGACTGAGAAAATATTTGAAGAGATTATAGTTGAAAATTTCCCTAACATGGGAAAGGAAATAGTCAGTCAAGTCCAGGAGGTGCAGAGAGTCCTACAAAGGATAAATCCAAGGAGAAACATGCCAAGACACATATTAATCAAACCATCAAAAATTAAATACAAAGAAAAAATATCAAAAGCAGCAAGGGAAAGACAACAAATAACATACAAGGGAATCCCCATAAGGTTAAGAGGTAATCTTTCAGCAGAAACTTTGCAAGCCAGAAGGGAGTGGCAGGACATATTTAAAGTGATGAAAGGGAAGAACCTACAACCGAGATTACTCTATCCAGCAAGGATCTCATTCAGATTCGACGGAGAAATTAAAACCTTTACAGACAAGCAAAAGCTAAGAGAATTCAGCACCACTAAACCAGCTTTACAATGAATGCTAAAGGAACTTCTCTAGGCAGGAAACACAAGAGAAGGAAAAGACCTACAATAACAAACCCCAAACAATTAAGAAAATGGTAATGGGAGCATACATATTGATAATTACCTTAAATGTAAATGGATTAAATGCTCCCACCAAGAGACATAGATTGGCTGAATAGATACATAAACAAGACCTGTATATATTGCTGTCTACAAGAGACCCATTTCAGACCTAGGGACACATACAGACTGAAAGTGAGGGAATGGAAAAAGATATTCCATGCAAATGGAAATCAAAAGAAAGCTGGAGTAGCAATTCTCATATCAGACAAAAGAGACTTTAAAATAAAGACTGTTACAAGAGACAAAGAAGGACACTACATAATGATCAAGGGATCAATCCCACAAGAAGATATAACAATTGTAAATGTTTATGCACCCAAAATAAGAGCACCTCAATACATAAGGCAAAAGCTAAACAGCTATAAAAGGGGAAATTGACAGTAACACAATCATAGTAGGGGACTTTAACACCCCAGTTTCACCAATGGACCGATCATGCAAAATGAAAATGAATAAGGAAACACAAGCTTTAAATGCTGCATTAAACAAGATGGACTTAATTGATATTTATAGGACATTCCATCCAAAAACAATAGAATACCCTTTCTTCTCAAGTGCTCATGGAACATTCTCCAGGATAGAACATACCTTGGGTCAGAAAACAAGCCTTGGTAAATTTAAGAAAATTGAAATCATATCAAGTATCTTTTCCGACCACAATGCTATGAGACTAGATATCAATTACTGGAAAAAACTTGTAAAAAATAAAAACACATGGAGGCTAAACAATACACTACTAAATAACCAAGAAATCACTGAAGAAATCAAAGAGGAATTCAAAAAATACCTAGAAACAACTGACAATGAAAACATGATGATCCAAAACCTATGGGATGCAGCAAAAGCAGTTCTAAGAGGGAAGTTTATAGCAATAAAATCCTACCTCAAGAAACAAGAAACATCTCAAATAAACAACATAACCTTACACCTAAAGCAATTAGAGAAAGAAGAACAAAAAAACTCCAAAGTTAGCAGACGGAAAGAAATCATAAAGATCAGATCAGAAATAAATGAAAAAGAAATGAAAGAAATGATAGCAAAGATCAATAAAACTAAAAGCTGGTTCTTTATGAAGATAAACAAAATTGATAAACCATTAGCCAGACTCATTAAGAAAAAAAGGGAGAAGACTCAAATCAATAGAATTAGAAATGAAAAAGGAGAAGTAACAACTGACACTGCAGAAATACAAAGGATCATGAGAGATTACTAGAAGCAACTATATGACAATAAAATGGACAACCTGGAGGAAATGGACAAATTCTTAGAAAAGCACAACCTTCCGAGACTGAACCAGGAAGAAATAGAAAATATAAACAGACCAATCGCAAGCACTGAAATTGAGACTGTGATTAAAAAGCTTCCAACAAACAAAAGCCCAGGACCAGATGGCTTCACAGGAGAATTCTATCAAACATTTAGAGAAGTGCTAACACCTATCCTTCTCAAACTCTTCCAAAATATAGCAGAGGGAGGAACACTCCCAAACTCATTCTCTGACACCACCATCACCCTATTACCAAAACCAGACAGAGGTGTCACAAACAAAGAGAACTACAGGCCAATATCACTGATGAGCATAGATGCAAAAATCCTCAACCAAATACTAGCAAACAGAATCCAACAGCACATTAAAAGGATCATATACTATGATCAAGTGGGGTTTATCCCAGGAATGCAAGGATTCTTCAATATACGCAAATTAATCAACGTGATACACCATATTAACAAACTGAAGGAGGATAAACATATGATCATCTCAATAGATGTAGAAAATGCTTTTGACAATATTCAGCACCCATTTATGATAAAAACCCTCCAGAAAGTAGGCATAGAGGGAACTTACCTCAACGTTATAAAGGCCATATATGACAAACCCACAGCCAACATCGTCCTCAATGGTGAAAAACTGAAACCATTTCCTCTAAGATCAGGAACAAGATAAGGTTGTCCACTCTTACCAATATTATTCAACATAGTTTTGGAAGTTTTAGCCACAGCAATCAGAGAAGAAAAAGAAATAAAAGGAATCCAAATCGAGAAAGAGGAAGTAAAACTGTCACTGTTTGCAGATGATATGATACTATACATAGAGAATCCTAAAGATGCTACCAGAAAACTACTAGCGCTAATCAATGAATTTGGTAAAGTAGCAGGATACAAAATTAGTGCACAGAAATCTCTTGCATTCCTATTCACTAATGATGAAAAATCTGAAAGAGAAATTAAAGAAACACTCCCATTTACCATTGCAACAAAAAGAATAAAATACCTACGAATAAACCTACCTAAGGAGCCAAAAGACCTGTATGCAGAAAACTATAAGACCCTGATGAAAGAAATTAAAGATGATACAAACAGATGGAGAGATATACCATGTTTTTGGATTGGAAGAATCAACACTGTGAAAATGACTCTACTACCCAAAGCAATATACAGATTCAGTGCAATGCCTATCAAACTACCAATGGCATTTTTCACAGAACTAGAATAAAAAATTTCATGGTTTGTATGGAAACACAAAAGACCCTGAATAAAGAAAGCAATCTTGAAAAAGAAAAACGGAGCTGGAGGAATCAGGCTCCCAGACTTCAGACTATACTACAAAGCTACAGTAATCAAGAGAGTATGGTACTGGTACAGAAACAGAAATATAGGTCAATGGAACAGGATAGAAAGCCCAGAGATAAACCCACACACATATGGTCATGTTATTTTTGATAAAGGAGGCAAGAGTGTATACAATGGAGAAAAGACAACCTCTTCAATAAGTGGTGCTGGGAAAACTGGACAGCTACATGTAAAAGAATGAGATTAGAACACTCCCTAACACCATACACAAAAATAAACTCAAAATGGATTAAAGACCTAAATGTAAGGCCAGACACTATAAAACTCTTAGAGGAAAACATAGGCAGAACACTATTACATAAATCACAAGATCCTTTTTGACCCACCTCCTAAAGAAATGGAAATAAAAACAAAAATAAACAAATGGGACCTAATGAAATTTAAAAGCTTTTGCACAGCAAAGGAAACCATAAACAAGATGAAAAGACAACCCTCAGAGTGGGAGGAAATGTTTGCAAATGAAGCGAGTGACAAAGGATTAATCTCCAAAATTTACAAGCAGCTCATGCAGCTCAATATCTAAAAAACAGACAACCCAATCCGAAAATGAGCAGAAGACCTAAATAGACGTTTCTCCAAAGAAGATATACGGATTGCCAACAAACACATGAAAGGATGCTCAACATCACTAATCATTAGAGAAATGCAAATCAAAACTACAATGAGGTATCACCTCACACTAGTCAGAATGGCCATCATCAAAAATCTACAAACAGTAAATGCTGGAGAGGGTGTGGAGTAAAGGGAACCCTCTTGCACTGTTGGTGGGAATGTAAATTGGTACAGCCACTATGGAGAACAGTACGGTGGTTCCTTAAAAAACTAGAAATAGAACTACCATACGACCCAGCAATCCCACTACTGGGCATATACCCTGAAAAAAACGTAATTCAAAGAGACATGTATCACAATGTTCATTGTAGCACTATTTACAATAGCCAGGGCATGGAAGCAATCTAAGTGTCCATCGACAGATGAATGGATAAAGAAGATGTGGCACATATATACATTGGAATATTACTCAGCCATAAAAAGAAATGAAATTGAGTTATTTGTAGTGAGGTGGATGGACCTAGAGACTGTCATACAGAATGAAGTATGTCAGAAAGAGAAAAATATATACCTTATGATAACACATATATATGGAATCTAAAAAAAAAAAAGGTTCTGAAGAACCTAGGGTCAGGACAGGAATGAAGATGCAGATATAGAGAATGGACTTGAGAACACGGGGAGGGAGAAGGGTAAGCTGGGACAAAGTGAGAGAGTGGCATGGACATATATACACTACCAAACATAAAATAGATAGCTAGTGGGAAGCAGCTGCATAGCACAGGGAGATCAGCTCATTGCTTTGTGACCACATATAGGGGTAGGATAGGGAGGGTGGGAGGGAGACGGAAGAGGGAGGAGATATAGGGATATATGTGTATGTATAGCTGATTCACTTTGTTATACAGCAGAAACTAACACACCATTGTAAAGCAATTATACTCCCATAAAGATGTTATTAAAAAAAAGAAAAAGTCACTGGACATAGACAATTCTGATTCCACTTGTAAAGTAGAATTACACTGAAGCTAGTACCATTGTCTAAATAGTCATTGTTAATATATAATAATCCTGTACATCATTTGTTGATTAGCTGTTTTTAAAATCAATTTGTTAAATATTATGATATTTTAAACATGTAAATTCATATCATCATTAATCTTCTATATGTGCAATGTTCAGTTAGGTAGCCACTAGTTACTTGTAGCTATTGAGCCCCTGAAACCCAGCTAGTCTGAATTGAAATATTCTGTAAGTGTAAAATAAACACTGAATTTTAACGGTTTATTACAAAAATATATTTCTTTAATAATTTTATATTGATTATATGTTGAAAAATATTTTGGATATATTGAGTTAAATGAAATATGTTAATAAAATTAATTTCAACTCTTTTAATTTATATTTACATGGGTATAAGAAAATTTAAAATTACATATATGGCTTACATTATATCTCTATTGCACAGTATTCCAGATACCTCCTTTATGCTTAGCTGGTGTTTCTCAAATATGGATTTTTAGTAGATATGGGAACACCAGATGAAGCAAAGTTTTAAAAGTTTACTTCTGGGTTCACAGAGTCTTTAATGTATTAATTTGCCACATGAATTTCTATGGGGATATGAGTTGTTTATAGTGTTCCCCAAATCCCTTTTACTGGGGGGTTTCTTGAAATGCCCTTTGCTAGTCTCTGATCAAAGTTGCAGCGTTGCGCTGCTCACCTTGGAACCTGGTACAAGGCATTGATAGCAGAACAGAGTTTAATTCGCAAGGCCAGTCTTCAGTTCATTTTCTGGATTTTTGTAAATAAAAATGAAAACGGATGTCTCTGGTGGCGTAGTGGTTAAGAATCCACCTGCCAATGCAGGGGACACGGGTTCAAGCCCTGGTCCAGGAAGATCCCACATGCCACGGAGCAACTAAGTCCATGCGCCACAACTTCTGAACCTGCACTCTAGAGCCTGTGCTCCGCAAGAAGAGAAGCCACCGCAATGAGAAGCCCGTGCACCACAACGAAGAGTAGCCCCCGCTCACCACAACTAGAGAAAGCTTGCTCACAGCAACAAAGACCCAACGCAGCCAAAAATAAATAAATAAAATAAATAAATTTATTAAAAAAAACAATACTGATTATTTGTAAATGTAATTATATTGTTTGAATATAATTCACCAAATTTTGGAAAGTTTGGTTGATTAAAAAAATATTGAGATCAACTGAACTTGCAAAACTGATTCATTTTCAAAATGTGTAGTTGTAAATGGACTTGTCCATTTGGGTGGTGATACAGAGAGAAGTCCAGAATTATTAGTTGATAAGTCATATTTTTGACCAAAGAATATACCACTTGTAAGACCTACACACTAGAAAATGATAAATTCCCGAATGAAATTGAGGTGGGAGTTACTTCACTGCCAAAGGTTATCATGTATTATATTCAAAAGTTGTTCTTATAGAGGCATCCAGGAGATAGCTAGGTGTAAGCCCCGGTGTCATAAGCCTCGAATGAGCCTTCTGTCATTCAACCCATTTTGGAGTATGAGAGTCTCTTCTCTGAAGACGTCAATATCATACTTTCAGATCAACACATTTGCAGCTCTGCACTTCTAGTAGCTCAGAATGGTTCTCAGGCCTTTCTTGAAACATTTCCCCCAGCATGAAATCCAGTAGTTATATGGCCCAGGGATATACTGTATTGTTGGCATTTTGGTAAAGACTGCATGGACTTTTTTGTTAACATGCTGAATGTGGATTTTGATTTCTGGCAGAAACTAAATAGAGTAGAAACTGTCTATCTTAATGATTCACCAATGGCAGCCCTTCCCCACAGTGAGAGAAAAGAATCAATTGCTCTGGTAAAGTCCCCCTTTTGATTTGTCCTTGTGTTGCCAAGTTCTTGTAATTGAAACCAAAAAAAGTGTAATTCTTTCCTTCCACTCTTGGTTTTTCTCCTTTGTGGCAGAAAGCTTACCAAGTAGGAATAAAGGAAAGTGTAAGAAAGCAAGACTGTGGAGCAGCTGAACAAGTGAGCTCTTCTTGCCAAAAGCAGTGTCTAGGCAATGTGTCCAAATTGGACGTGGCAGAGTTGATCTGATTGTTGGTCCTGCTTGATGATGAATTTTTGCATAGTCAATTGACTCAGCACAGCAATGCTCTGAACTGACTATTAAACTGGACCAACCCTGCTAAATTGGTTATCCTTTGGTCCTCTGTTTTCCAATCATACAATCAAACCAAATCAAATAAACAACCATCCAACTAATAAACAAAACAAATCAAAACAAACCAGCAAAGTATAAAATGAATAACATAGTTGAAATATTCTTTTCCCATTTGGTGTTCACATGATAAATCATGATGAGATAGGGTTTTTTTGTTTTTTGTTTTTGTTTTTAATTCCGTTAATGGGCTGGTGGTGCACTGTTGTGGACTTATAGATACTGGGAACTTATTTGCAAGGTTGCATTGAAACTTTAATCTAAAATTGGAATATATTGGCTTGCTGTGAAGACTGTCATTTCATAATATTTACCTATGTGTGTGCTTGTGCGTGTGTAAACATATCTACTTAATGAAAACTGAAAATGCCATCTCATACGCTAATAATTAAATTGTGATAAAACTGATCCAAGAAGACACTTTTCACTTCCTTAGGGAAAACCACTTTTTGAGTGTGTTTATATGTTTAATACAAAATAATACATTTCACTGTAGAAAATTTAGAATTATAAATAGGCAAGTTAAGGGAAAAATCAGCTGAAATTTCACCACCCAGAGAAAGCCCCACTAAGATGCTGATGTCTGTCTTTCCTGATTTTTCTTTCACATTAGAATATGAGATTATACTATACACATTGGTTTCCTAAACTGCACTTAGAATGTAAGTAAATCTTTTACCTTTTCATGTCAATATAGATTTGAATTATAAAGTCAATGGATGTATACTCTTCTATAGTATGTATAGACCATATTTCATTTAACCAAACACCATTTGTTTGCTATTATAAACAATGCTTCAGGGAATATCCCTGCATATATTTGTGTTTACTTGCTCAGTTATTCCTCTGGATATATTCCTAAAACTCGAATAGATGAATTAATGAGCAAGTACATTTTAAAGTTTTTTGGGATACATTTTGCCAGACTGCCCTTCAGAGTTGATATCAGTGCATAATTAATTGTCTTATAAGCACTATAATAGTGAAGGAGGCAATCTCTGACTTTAGAAAACTGGCAACCTAGGAGAACAATGCTTAGCTATATTCTGAATAGTCAATTATTGTAATTTAGCAATATTGTTACCACTTAGACAAAAAAGTAAATACATCTAACATTAATTTTAAATATTTTGAAAATAAGCATTTAAAAATAAATATTTTATATAAGTAAAACTGATTTTTGGTCCTATGTAATGGCTGATTTCTGCAGTCAATTGACTTAGCACAGTAGTGGTCTAAATCGATCACTAAACCAGACCAAACACATTAAATTGATTATCCTTTTAACCTCTGTTTTCCAGTCATACAAACATACAGAATGCGTAACCAGAAAAATGCACAAATTATAAATGTGTAGAACACTAGCAGCACCTCAGAAGCCCCTCTCATGCTCTTGATCATCCTCTAATTCCTCTCTCATCATCAAAGATGATAACTCTTCATAGGCAACAAAAGAAAAAATAAATTGGTCTTCATCAAAATTAAAACCCTTTGTGCATCAAAGGACACTGTCAAGAGAATGAAAAAGCAACTTACAGAATGGAAGAAAATATTTCCAAATCAAGGATTAATATTCAGAATATATAAAGAACTCCTAAACTCAAAACAACTTGATTATAAAATGGGCAAAGGTCTGGAATAGACAATGTCTTCTAAAGAAGACATACAAATGGCCAATAAGTGCATGAAAAGATACTCAACATCACTGGTCATTAAGGAAATGCAAATCAAAACCCTAATGAGATACCACTTCACTTTCATCAGGATGGCTATTATCAAAACAAAACAAAACAAGACAAAGACAAAAACCCTGGGAAATAAGTGTTGGTGAGGATGGAGAAATTGGAACCCTTGTGCATTGCTAATGGGCATATAAAATAGCGCAGCCAATGTGGGAAAGTGTCGCAGTTCTCCCCCAAAATTAAACACTGAATTAGCAAATGATTCAGCAATTCTACTTTTGAGTATATACTAAAAGAATTGAAATCAGGGACTCAAACAGATTCTTGTATACCAATGCTTGTAGCAGCATTTTTCACAATAGCCAAAAGGTGGAAACAACTCAAATGCTCACTGACAGATGACTGGATAAACAAAATGTGATACATGCATATTATTCAGTCCTAAAAGGGAGGGAAATTCTGATGCGTGCTGAAACATGGAAGAACCTTGAAGACATTATGCTAAGTGAAATAAACCAGACACAAAAGGACAAATATTGTGTGATTCATAGGAGGTACCTACTGTAGTCAAATTCATAGAGACAGAAAGTAATTAGTATATACCAAGGGGCGTGGGGGAGGGGAGAATGGGGAGTTATTGTTTCATGGGTATGGAAGTTCAGATTGGAGATGGATAGTGGTGATGGTTGCACAATAATGTAAATGTACTTAATGTCAGTAATCTGTACACTTAAAAATGGTTTAAATGGTATATTTTATATTTTGTATATTTTACCATACACACAAAAAATGATGATAATTCTAACTTCCAACTCCCTTATTAGTGTTACACATTTTTGCACTTTAAATATGTTGAATTGTACAGTATATCTTCTTTTGAGTCTAGCTTTTTACCTCAACGTTCTTTGTAAAATTCATCCATGTCGTTGCATGTAATAGTATCCTGTTTATTTTAATGGCTTTTAAAGTATTTGTTACGTGAATAAACTACATTCTTCTGTTGATAGACATTGATTCCAGTTTAGTTTTGTTTTTTGCTATTTTGAATGAGGCTCCTATGAACATTCTGGTACATGTCTGGCTGTGTAAGTGACACGTGAACATATTTCTAGTGAGTATGTACCTAGAAGAAGAATTGCTGGGTCATCAGATATGCAGACCACAGTCTATGAGAGGTCCACTTGTTCCATATCCTCATCAACAATCAACAGTTGAGTATTCCAGTTTGTTTAGCTATTGCAGTGGGTTTGTGGTGGTATCTCATTGTGGTTTTAATTTATATTTTTCTGATGACTAATGATGTTGACCATCTTTTTTTTTTTTTTTTTTTTTTTTTTTTGCGGTACACAGACCTCTCACTGTTGTGGCCTCTCCCGTTGCGGAGCACAGGCTCCGGATGTGCAGGTTCAGCGGCCATGGCTCACGGGCCCAGCTGCTCCACGGCATGTGGGATCTTCCCAGACCAGGGCACGAACCCGTGTCCCCTGCATTGGCAGGCAACCACTGCGCCACCAGGGAAGCCCCGATGTTGACCATCTTTTAATAGTTCATTGGCCATTTGAATATACTGTTTTGTGAAGTTCCTTTCACCAATTATTGGATTGTCTTTTTTTAATTAATTAATTGATTTTTGGCTGTGTTGGGTCTTTGTTTCTGTGCGAGCGCTTTCTCTAGTTGCGGCGAGTGGGAGCCACTCTTCATCGCGGTGTGCGGGCCTCTCATTGTCGTGGCCTCTCTTGTTGCGGAGCACAGGCTCCAGACGTGCAGGCTCAGTAGTTGTGGCTCACGGGCCTAGTCACTCCGCAGCATGTGGGATCTTCCCAGACCAGGGCACGAACCCGTGTCCCCTACATTGGCAGGCAGACTCTCAACCGCTGCACCACCAGGGAAGCCCTATTGGATTGTCTTTTTCTTTTCCTTATAGGAGTTCTTTATTCTGCCTTTGTGGGATACATGTAATCCCCCAAATAGTCCCATGCAGTGGCTTGCTTTTTTACTGTCTTAATGGTGCCTCTTGATGAGCAGAAATCTTTAATTTTAATGTAGCAAAATCCATCACTCTTTTCTTCTATGGCTAATGCTTTTGTGTTTTGTTTAAGAAACTTTTGCTTAACTCAAAGTCCTGAGGATATTCTCCTATGCTATCTTCTAGTACTTTTATGCTTTCACTGTTTCCATTTAGATGTACAAGGTACTTGGAATTGATTTTCATGTATGATGTAAATTTGGTGGGGGATGGATTGAGATTTATTTCTTTTTTTCATTTGGACAGCTGACATAGCCTCATGTATTAAAAGGACCAGTTTTACCCACTATACTTCAATGCCACCTTTGTCCAAGAGAAGTGAAAGCATATGTCCATCCAAAAACTTGTATACTAATATTCATAGCAGTGTTATTTGTACTAGCCCAAAACTGAAAACAACCTCAAATGTTTGTTAACAGATCAGTGGATAAACAAAATGTGATATAACCATACAATGAGATACTGCTGAGCAACAGAAAGCAATGAACTACTGATGCCTGCAGCAATATGTATAAAACTCAAAAATAATTATACTGAGCGAAAGAAGCCAGACAAAGTAGTGTAATTTAGATGATTCCATTTCTGCAGAATTCTAGAAAATACAAACTAATCTATAATGATAAAAAGCAAATCAGTGGTTTTCTGGGGAATAGGGGACAGGGAGGGGCACAAGAAAACTTTGGGGGTGTTAATTTCACAGGTGTGTAACATGTCAAGTCTGCTTGATTAAACATTTTAAATATGTACAATTTTTGTATATATAAAGGTGTTAAAAATCAAACTAGAAACATCTGTGATTTCTTCTTTGCTTCATGGATTATCCAGAGCATTGATAAAGTTCTAAACATTTGTGGATTTTTTAGTTATTTTGTTGTTGTTCATTTTATTATTGTTCTTGTTGCCTTGATTTGTAGCTTAATTTTGTTATGGGCAGAGCATGCTTTTAACATGTTAATCCTTGAACATTTTTGAGACTTGCTTTATGGACCAGAATATGGTCAATTTTGGTAAATGTCCCATGTATATTTGGAAAGAATGTATATTTGCAGTTGCTGGTTGTAATTTTCTGTAAAAGTCAATTAGTCAAAATATAAATCATCTAATTATTTCATGATCTTATTTATTTATTTATTTATTTATTTTAAAATTGAAGTATAGTTGATTGACAGTGTTTCAGGTGTATAGCAAAGTGATTCAGTTATATATATATGAATTTATAATATATACATTAATATATTCATTCTTTTTCAGGTTCTTTTCCATTATAGGTTATTAGCGAGATATTGAATATAGTTTCCTAGGCTATACAGTGGGTCCTTGTTGTTTATCTATTTTATATATCGTAGTTTGTACAATTCATTCATCTGTTGTTGGACACTTAGGTTGCTTCCACGTCTTGGCTATTGTAAATAGTGCTGCAATGAACTTTTGGGTACATGTATCTTTTTGACTTAGAGCTTTCATCTTTGCTGGGTATATGCCAGGAATGGGATTGATGGGTCATATGGTAACTCTACATTTAGTTTTTTAAGGAACCTCCATACTGTTTTCCATAGTGGCTTCACCAATTTACATTCCCACCATCAGTGTAGGAAGGTTCCCTTTTCTCCACACTCTCTCCAGCCTTTATTATTTGTAGACTTTTTGTTGATGGCCATTCTGACCAGTGTGAGGTGGTACCTCATTGTAGTTTTGATTTGCATTTCTCTGATAATTAGTGATGTTGAGCATCTTTTCATGTGCCTGTTGGCTATCTGTATGTCTTCTTTGGAGAAATGTCTATTTAGGTCTTCTGCCCATTTTTTGATTGGGTTGTTTGTTTTTTTGATATTGAGCTGTATGAGCTGTTTGTATATTTTGGAGGTTAATCCCTTGTTGGTTGCATTTTTTGCAAATATTTTCTCCTACTTTGTAGATTGTCTTTTTGTTTTGTTTATGGTTTCCTATGATGTGCAAAAACTTTTAAGTTTAATTAGGTCCCATTTGTTTATTTTTGCTTTTGCTTCCATTACTCTAGGAGACGGATCCAAAAAAATATTGCTGTGATTTATGTGAGTGTTCTGCCTATATTTTTCTTTAGGAGTTTTATAGTATCTGGTCTTACATCTAGGTTTTTTATCCATTTTAAGGTTTTTGTTTGCTTGTTTGTTTTTGTATATGGTGTTAGAGAATGTTCCATTTCATTCTTTTACATATACCTGTCCAGTTTTCCCAGCACCCCTTATTGAAGAGACTGTCTTTTCTCTATTGTATATTCTTGCCTCCTTTGTCATAGATTAACTGACCATAAGTGTGGGTTTATTTCTGGGCTTTCTGTCCTGTTCCATTGATCTATGTGTCTGTTTTCGAGCCAGTACCATACTGTTTTGATTACTGTAGCATTGTAGTATATCATCTGAAGTCAGGGAGCGTGATTCCTCCAGCTCCATTCTTCTTTCTCAAGATTGTTTTGGCTATTTGGGGCCTTTTGTGTTTCCATACAAATTTAATTTTTTTTTGTTCTAGATCAGTGAAAAATACCATTGCTAATTTGATGGGGATTGCATTTTATGATCTTTGCTTGTTCTATCAGTTATATAGACAGATATTTTGATCTCCAACATCAGGTGAATTTGTCGATTTCCCCTTTTAGTTCTCTGTCAATTCTTACTACATTTGCAAGTGTGAAGCAGAATTGCCATATTTTCCTAGCATATTGTCCCTTTTATTATTTTGAATCTTCCTTCCCATTTCTAGTAATGATATTTACCTGAAACTTGATTTTACCTGTTGTCAGTAAAGCTTTAAGCCAGTTTTTTTTTTAACATCTTTATTGGAGTATAATTGCTTTACAATATTGTGTTAGTTTCTGCTGTATAACAAAGTGAATCAGCTATAGGTATACATATATCCCCATATTCCCTCCCTCTTGTGTCTCCCTCCCACCCCTCTAGGTGGTCACAAAGCACCAAGCTGATCTCCCTGTGCAATGCAGCTGCTTCCCACTAGCTACCTATTTTACATTTGGTAGTATATATATGTCTTTGTTTTTTTTTTAGATTCCACATATATATATATGTTTGCATACGGTATTTGTTTTTCTCTTTCTGACTTACTTCCCTCTGTATGACAGACTCTAGGTCCATCCACCTCACTACAAATAACTCAATTTCATTTCTTTTTATGGCTGAGTAATACTCCATTGTATATATGTGCCACATCTTCTTTATCCATTCATCTGTCATGGACACTTACTTAGGTTGCTTCCATGTCCTGACTATTGTAAATAGTGCTGCAGTGAACATTGTGGTATGTGACTCTTTTTTTTTTAACATCTTTATTGGAGTATAATTGCTTTACAATGGTGTATTAGTTTCTGCTTTATAGAAAAGTGAATCAGTTATACATATACATATATCCCCATATCTCTTCCCTCTTGTGGCATAACTCTTTGAACTATGGTTTTCTCAGGGTGTATGCCCAGTAGTGGGATTGCTGGGTCACATGGTAGTTCTATTTTTAGTTTTTTAAGGGACCTCCATACTGTTCTCCATAGTGGCTATATCAATTTACATTCCCACCAACAGTGCAAGAGGGTTCCCTTTTCTCCACACCCTCTCCAGCATTTATTGTTTGTAGATTTTTTGATGATGGCCATTCTGACTGGTGTGAGGTGATACCTCATTGTAGTTTTGATTTGCATTTCTCTAATGATTAGTGATGTTGAGCATGCTTTCATGTGTTTGTTGGGGATCTGTATATCTTCTTTGGAGAAAAGTCTATTTAGCTCTTCCACCCATTTTTGGATGGGTTTTTTTTGTTTTTTTGATATTGAGCTGCATGAGCTGCTTGTATATTTTGGAGATTAGTCCTTTGTCAGTTGCTTCATTTGCAAATATTTTCTCCCATTCTGAGGGTTGTCTTTTCATCTTGTTTATGGTTTCCTTTGCTGTGCAAAAGCTTTTAAGTTTCATTAGGTCCCATTTGCTTTTATTTTTGTTTTTATTTCCATTTCTTTAGGAAGAGAATCAAAAAGGATCTTGCTATGATTTATGTCATAGAGTGTTCTGCCTATGTTTTCCTCCAAGAGTTTTATAGTGTCTGGCCTTACATTTAGGTCTTTAATCCATTTTGAGTTTATTTTTGTGTATGGTGTTAGGGAGTGTTCTAATTTCATTCTTTTACATGTAGCTGTCCAGTTTTCCTAACACCACTTATTGAAGAGGCTGTCTTTTCTGATTAGTATTACATTGTTCTTATGGTATATAATTTTCTGTCTTTTTATTTTCAGCCTTTCTGAGTCTTTGAGGTGTTTTAAATTGATCTGAAAATCTTTGCCTTTTATTTGGAATACATATCTGTTTTCAGTTGATGGAATTCATGATATATTTCAAGTTAAATCTAACACTTTACTATTTGTTTTCCTTTTGTCACAGTTATTTTCTCTTTTTCTTTCCTTTCTTGCCTTCTTTTGTATTACCTTTTATGGCCCTTTCTTTCTCCACCATTAGCTCTCTCTTATTATTCTTGTAGTAGTTACCCTAGAGGTTTCTACATGCATCTTTGACTTATTAAATTTAGTATGATTTAGTATGGTTAGTACCTCCTGGACATGTTAGTTCCATTTACTCCATCCTCTGTTTTATAGTGTTATTGCTAATATCCAATCTGCCACTCTGTGTCTTTTGATTGGAGTATTTGGTCCATTGACATTTAAGGTAATTATTGATAAAAATGGATTTATTGCCGTTTTAAACCTTGTTTTCCAGTTGATTTTGTATTTCTTCTTTTTCTTTTTCCTTTTGTGATTTGATGGTTTTCTTTTATAGTATGCTTGTGTTCTCTTCTTTTGGGTTTTTGTGAATATATTGTATTTTTTTGATTTGCGGTTACCCTGTTTTTTAAGCATGTTAACCCATTACTATATCTACTTGCTTTTAGACCGGTAGTCACTAAACACATCCTAAAAAAAAAAAAAATCTACATTTTCTTACTCTCCTCCCCACATTTTATGATTTTGATGTCCTCTTTTACATATTCATGTTTATCCTTTTGCTATTCATTGTAGTTATCATTGCTTTCACTCCCCCAACTCCAGAATTTTTTTCTTTTTAATCTGTGTACTGGCTTATTTAAGAGATTTACTTTCCAATTGTGTTTTTCTCTTTCCTATATATTCTTGCTTCTCTTCTATTTAGAGAAGACCATGAATATTTCTTTTAAAATATATTTAGTATTGCTGTATTATTTTAGTTTTTGCTTATCTGAGAAATTGTTTATCTCTCCTTCTATTCTAAATGATGATCTTGCTGGGTAGAGTATCCTAGGTTGACGGGTTTTCCCTTTCAGGACTTTGAATATATCTTGCTGCTCTCTCTGGCCTGCAACGTTTCTGTAGAGAAATCGTCTAATAGCCTTATGGGGGTTCCTTTGTAATTAACTCTTTGTTTTCCTCTTGACACCTTTAGAATCCTCTCTTTACCTTTAACTTTTGCCATTTTAATTATAATTTGTCTTGTTGTAGGTCTGTTTGTGTTCATCTTGTTTGAGACCTCGGTGCTTCCTGTACCTGGATATCTGTTTTCTTCTTTGGGTTTGGGGAATTTTCAGCTGTAGTTTATTCAAATATATGTTCAATCTCCTTTCCTCTTTATTCTCCTTCTGGGATCCCTATTATATATAAATTGGCATGCTTTATATTATTCCATAGGTCTCGTATATTGCTTTTTGTTTTAAATTTGTCTTTCTGTCTGGTGTTCTGATGTGGTGATTTCCATTATTCTATCTTCCAGATCACTTATTCATTCTTTTGCATTATCCAGTTTGCTATTTATTGCGTTTAACTTGGCTTTCATCTTGCCAAATGAGTTTTCTAATTTTACTTGGCTCTTCTTTACCATTTCTAGTTCCTTTTTACAGTAATCTGCATTTCTATCGATAGCCTTTCTTAGTTCCTTCAGTATTTTTATTACCTCCTTTTTGAACTCGGAGTGTAGTAGACTGGAAAGGTCTATTTCATTGTTTGTTCTTTCAGGGGAATTCTTTTGATCTTTTGGGAGTGGTTCCACTGCTTCTTCATTTTACTTATATTTCTCTGACTCTGTGAGTTTAGGAGAAACAGTTATCTACTGTGGTCTTGAAGGGCTGTTTTTATGTGGGCATGTCCTTGTGTAGCCTGCATGAGTCTAATATTTTTTGTGCAAGGGCTGTTTTTAGCATGGATGTCTGCTGCATCTTTCCTCAGTGTGTACTGGCCATTATCCCCTTGACAGAGGGTGTGACTGGTGTTGTGGTAACCAAAGCCTTCTCTTTGCTCTGTGGTTGTCACAGCCCTGTTGGGGGGCAGGCTCTGCTCCCCACTTGTTGGAGTAGAAGACCCCAGATCTGTTTCTGAGCTGAGATGTGAAATAGGGGGGACAGGAGCATGCCTGCTGGGAGAGGAGCCACTGAGTATTCCTCCGCAGGAGCTGTCCACCACGGAGTGTGCCCTGTGGTGTTGCCTGTCACCCGTTGTGCGGGCTCAGAAAGTACACTGTTGTTGGCACTGCTGTCAGCTACACCTCAACCATGGGAACACAAGCAATAGGCCTTGGTGCCCCTCAGGCACTGTGCTCACAAAGCCACCAGTGCAGATCGGTAGGCACAGATCCACTGAAGTCAGGTACCAGGACCTCAGTAGTTGTGCACTTAGACCTGCCATGGGAGCTACAGAATCAGCCCAGACTCCAGCCCCACCTCTAAATGTGCCCACAAAGCCCGCAGCTGCTCATGCCAGACCCACTCCAGCTGTGGGAGCACCAGTAATCCATTTGGATGTCCTGTGGGTGCTGAGTTTACAAAGGTCCAGTGGTGGTGCCGTAAATCTGTGGATTGCACAGCCATGGGGAAAGGGCTCAGATTTCAGCTCTGCTTCCTAAGTCATGTGGCCTCTGGGGATTAGCTCAGATTTTAGCCTTGCCTCTGCATGTGGGCAACTTGCCAGTGCTCTCACGCTCCCCCTCCCAGAGCTCACAGAGGTGGAGTTGCACTGGCTGTGAGCATGCTGAGAGTGAAGCTGCTATGGTGGGAGATGTCACCCCTCCCTTTGAGCACCTGTTAACAATGGCGCTTCTTTGGTGGACCTGGGCTCCATCTGAGTACACCCCTGTTTGCGGCCCATACCACACTCCCAGCCCCTTTAGGCTGTCTCTGCACAGCCAACCCCAGTCATCTCCCCGGGTCTGTCTGCTGAAGCCTGAGTTTCAGTACCCAGCCCCTGCACACACCAGCCGGTTGGTTTCTCAGGCTGGGGAATGCAGCAAGGTGACATGGACCATTTGTACTGGTCTATCTCTGTTCTGCCAGCTGCAACCTGGTTGCTGCACTCTCCTCTGAGCTTCTGAAGTTCCCTTTTTGTCCCTGCTGATCTCTTAGCCAGTGAAGGGTGTTCCCAGAGTGAGGGAACCTTTCCTCTTTCACAGCTCCCTCCCACGGGCACAGGGCCTGTCCTGATCCCTTTTTTAAAAATTTGGTCCTACTGGGTATGTGATGCTCTTTCTTGTAATTTTGATTGTTTTAAATCTTCTGCCAGTGTTCGTAGGTATTCTGTGAGAATTGTTCCATATGTGGATGTATTTTTGATGCATTTGTGCGAGAAGTTGAGCTCTATGTCCTTCTATTCCACCATCTTGATTCTCATCTATTTTGCTTTTTAACCTAATTATTGAGTCCTCAATTTTATTTATTGGATTTTAAAACTTTCTGTAATTTCTTTGAATTTTTCTTTATGATTTTCAGGTCTTTGCTGAGATTCTCCATTTTGTCACTTTTTAAAACATAATACTTAGTTGCTTTAAAATCCTTATGTGATAATTCTGTATCTGTATCTTCTAAGGGTTTATTTCTATTGTCTTTTATTATTTTGGTTTTTAGCTATTTTTTTGGGGGGGGGCCATGCTGTGTTACTTCTAGTTGGATACTGGTCATTGTGCATAAAAATTATAGAGATTATTTGAGTCTCTGGATCATATCCTACTTCAGAGAGATTTACACTTTTTCTAGCATGCAGGTAGCCTAGGAGCATATAATTTAGTTTAATCCATTCATTGAGCAGATTCAAAGCTGGGCTTCAGTTTCTGTGAAGGCTCTTCAATTTGGAGTTCATACTCCTAAGTTATAGCATTTAAGGGTGTTTACCTATGCCCTTCTTCCTGAGTGGACTCTGAACCCCAAGTTTTCCCTCAGCCTATGAGACTGTAGTAAGTTAGTTGAGCTCTAAAGACTTTTAGACATTATTTTCTGTTTAGTTTTTCTTGTCTCTCAGCTGCTTCTTGAGAATTTACAAATACCTCAAAGGGAAAAGTGGTGCCAAATGCCAATTCACCTGTCTGAGTTTCTTTTCTCTGTAAGATCTTAGCCTTTCAAATCCTCACTGTCTTGGTAGCTCTCTGATGCCTTCAAGTAAATCTTTGTTTAATTTTATCCAGCTTTTATTGTGTTTTATGGCAGTAAGATTCATTTCAAATAAACTAGTCTGCCATTTTTGAGAAGGGAAAAGTCCTTCTTCAAATCCACTTGGATTTGTATGTTGTTTTTACTTCTGTTTTCTCATATTTTTATTTCTCTTTGATAGTAAAGAAAACTGAAGCATACAGAGATTTTGCTTCAAGCCAAATTCCTAGTTAATGACTCAATTGGGATTAGAATCCAGGTTTCCTGACTACTGGTACTGAATGTAGTGCTTTTACCTTGTATGCGCAATAGAAATACTGCTCAATACTGTAATATTGAGCATAATATTCTTATGATATTGCATATTCTACTTAGAAGCATTCTTTTCCATCAGTTTACATGTAGAAGAGTTAGACTTTGTTCAGTGCAGTGTGCCTAGATTAACACCGTAAGTATGTCCAAAAAATGGAATGTCTGTAAGTTAGTTAATATTTCAGATGCATAAGAGCAATCTACAATTTGAAGGATCCCTGAAGTGAATGCTTTTGTGAAGTCAGGAAAATTCTAGAAATGTAAATTATATCCCACTAATTTGTCTGTTTTATAAATTTGGCTTTTAATGTTTCCTTAAAATTGATTATGTCTGATATTGACTTTTTCATCCTCAAAATGTCTTCCTGTTGATAAGATATTGTTACTTCAACTAATTGAAGTTGATAGTACTCTAAGGGCCAGCAAATGTCAAAATCCACTAGGGTAAATTGCTTTGAATGTCTTTTATAAGTAAAGGAATATATAAAATCAATGAAACTGTGGTGGCAGAATTAAATTATCTTGAGACTGTTTTCTTCAAATGTATGATTCATTTGAATATTTTAATGTCTCATTCAAGAGAGACATTTAGACTGTAGCTATGTCCACAACAGGATGCTGCAGTGGTCAGGTACATTAGCTTGGCTGGCCTCTGTACACAGGTAAAGTGGTCTTCTGGGCAGGCAGGGATGTTTTTTGACTTTCTTAAGAAGACAACAGCTCTAGCCTCCTGCATCCAGTTGACTAGACGATTCATTTTTCAGGCTTCTGGAATTTCCTTTACTCCAGGTTTTACCAAGCTCAGCTACTTAACGATACCTATACTTAACAATATAACAACATCTAAAGAATCTTTGCTTCATTCATTTGTCAAGATCAGTGTCTTCCAGTCTTTCTCCTCAGATGTGAGTAGAGGAAAGCGTTCATGGTGCAACCTACTTGCATTGCTGAGGTTGCTCACTGTGTGTGTCTTTGGCACAGCTGTAAGGTATCAGTCTTGAAGTGCTGGCTGGAATTCCACTCCTTTCTCTGCCACTCATCTGCAGCCATCCAGTGTACTGAAGACACTGGTGTTAAAATTTAACATTTTATATTTGGATGATTCTGGTCCTGCAGGTCTACGATGATTTGGCCTTTCATCAAATTACTTTCACTGAATTGTTCTTTGGTGGTGTACAATAAGCCTATGTTGAGGAGTGTTAAAGAAACAAACATGGAAAATTCGCTATGTAGTCTAGGGATGTTCAGCCCTTATTAATAATTACCCAAAGTTGACATAAAATAAGTTGTATTTAAAAGGTAGGTAATACAAAAAGATAAAAAAAATTAAAAAATAGGTAATACATATTTAAAACATCACTTTTTTTAAAAGACTGCATTTTATGATTATCTATGCTCTTGAGATTAATTACATCTATTATATTTGTATGAAGAAAATACTATATGATGTGCTGTTGCATATCTCTTTGCAACTCGAGTTCAGAAACTACATCATGCTGGTAGCTTTAATTTGGCCATGGTTGGAGTATTTACACCATAGTGCCTCAAAACAGTGCCTCCTTCTTCAAACCAGTTGTGAAACATCTAGCAGCTGATAACTGGATGTTGTCGAAGATGTGGTATTACAGGTATTACAGAAATCTGTGTGAGAGAGTCCTCTTAGGTCTTGGAGCAAGTAAAGGTATACTTCTCTTCAAATCACTCTTTGATTATTGTTAGTAGTCATGTTCCTTCTTTGCTTTGTCTGCTAAGTAATTCAGAGCCAAATTTCCAGCAATTTCCAAAAAAGAAACATGTGTTCCAGGACTCATCTTGTGTTCCCACTGTTATTTTTATTTAATCTTCCTTCTTCCTTCCTTCCCTCCTCCTTTCTCCCTCCCTCTTTCTCTCTTTTTTCCTCTCTCTTTTCCCCTTTATTTCTTTTATCCTATGTTATGTATCCTTTTGCTGTGTATTGCTGCATATATGGGTTTATTTTAGCTATCTCTAAACATTTTTAAAGCAATGTGGGAGCATAAAAATAAACAGTGTACTTCTCTATATACTCTTGAGAGTATGTATACTCTTAAGAGTATACATACTCTTAAGAGTAATTGATTTTTGAGGGGAGGAGGTGGGGGACTGAGTGAAATAGGTGAGAAAAATTAAAAGGTACAAACTTCCTGTTACAAAATATATGAGTCATAGGGATGAAATGTACAGTGTGGGGAATATAGTCAATAATAATATATTATCTTTTTATGGTGACAGATGGTAACTGAACTTATTGTGGTGATCATTTTGTGACGTATAGAAACATCAAATGACTATGTGTGCACCAAGAACTAACATAGTGTCATAGGTTAATTATACTTCAAACAAACAAACTCATAGAAAAAGAGATCAGGATGGTGCTTACCAGAGGTGGGGTGGGGTGTGTGAGGGCTGTGGAGAAGGGGAATTGGATGAAGGTGGTTAAAAAGTATAAACTTCCAGTTTATAAACTTCCAGATAAATAAGTACTAGGGATGTAATGTACAGCACGGTTAATGTAATTAACACTGCTGTATGCTATATGTGAAAGTCAAGAGAGTAAATCCTAAGATTTCTCATCACAAGGAAAAAATATATTTTTTTCTTTTTCTTTTATTTTGTATCTATATGGAATGATGGATGTTCACTAAACTTATTGTGGTAGTCATTTCACGATGTATATAGGTCAAAGCATTATGCTGTACACCTTAAACTTACACAGTGCTGTATGTCAATTATATCTCAGTAAAACTGGAAGAAAAACTAAAAGAATAATATTATTAAGGCTTCTTGCCTTATTTATAGGTTTTGTCTTGGAATGTTTCTTAACGCTTCTTCCTGCTTTAATGTGAAAAAAACTTATGAAATTAAAATACAATTTAGATCTGCATATTGGTTTTATTTACTAAGGGCTCATGAAAAAACTTGGAGAATTCATTTATTATATTTCTTATATACACATGTATATTTATTATATATGTCTTGGAGAATTCATTTATTATATTTATTATATACACATATATATTTATTATATATGTCTTGGAGAATTCATTTATTATATTTATTATATACACATATATATTTATTATATATGTCTCCCCACTTCTAGATAGAATGTAAGTTCTAAGAGGGCAGAATGTATCTCAAGTGTCCAGTGCTACATTTTGCATATAAAAGGCATTCCATGAGTAAATTTGAATGAATGAATGAATGAATAATTCATGAATTTTCTAATGCTTAGTTATTATGAATACAGCATTTGGTTTTTAATGATGATATTATACATACACATACATACACATATTTAAGAAGTTTCATTTTGTACTTATCACTTCCATATAGGCTCTGTTTCTCTAGATTATAATTTTTCAATTAAATATTCATTGCTAATGACATTTTTTCATTAGTTCTCTGTAGAAATATGGTCACACATCATAAAGAGGAGCAATATGGCATTTTCTACTCATGGGGAAAGAGCAATTATCCTGAACTAAGCCTAACATTTAATACCTCTGTATCTCTCTGATGGTTCTCATGAATCATTCACTATAATTCAGTTGCTTTATTTGTTGTTCTGTTGGGAAAGGAGAGGAAAGTAACATTTGTGGAGAGCCTACTATGTGATAAGTGCTTGCTGTGTATTTAATTATGTCTATTTCGTTAACCTCCACAACAACCCAGTGAAGAAGGTACTATTTGTATCCCCATTTTAATAGACCAGGTAATTGGGGCTCAAAGGGATGACATAACTTCCCCGCATCACAGATCCCAGTAGTGGGTCTGGCTCTGAAGCCACAGGGTGCCTCTCTGCAGCACTGGACTCAACTCCAGGTCCTGCTCACCACCTCCCATCCATTGCCTCTGCCTCACTCTCATCTTTCTCAGGTCTCCCTTATACACTGCTTTTATTCCTTTATTCAGTTGATAAAGGACTGCTCCCAGTTGCTCGACAGGAATGCCAGGCTAAGCAGTTTGGTGTTCAGTGAGTGGTTTTCATCATTGAGGATTTTGAGCAGAGGACTGGTTATCCAGGGGACAGAAAGGAGGATGTATTACAGGCACAGGGGGCTAGAGACAAATGGGGCAGGTGATAGGTGCCTGGTTGGCAAAATAACAGCCCCCCAAATATCCATATCCTAATCCCCGGAACCTGTGAATATATTACCCTACATGGCAAAGGGTCTTTGCAGATGTGATTCATGTTAAGGACCTTAACCACAGGAGAGAGTATCCAGGTTTATCCAGGTGGGCACAATCTAATCACATGAATCCTTAAAAGCAGACAACTTTTATGGCTGTGGTCAGAGGGAGAGGTGACTTCAGAATGTTTAGAGAGATGTAATGTTGCTGGCTTTGAAGATGAAGGAAGGGGCCCAGGTGCCAAAGTATGTAGGCAGCCTCTAGAAATTGGAGAAGACAAGGAAAGGAATTCCTTCCTAGAGTCTCCAGAAAGGAACGCAGCCCTGCTGACACATTAATTTGTCCAATGAGACCCGTGTCAGACAGAATTGTAAGATAGTAAATTGGTGTTTTATTGAATCCACTAAGCTTTGTTACAGCAGCTATAAAAAAACTAGTAAGAGGAGAGATTTAGACTACAGTAGGGCAGTAGGACCTTCACCCTTCTGCTCAGAAATCTTTAGCAGCCCCCTTTCCCACCACTTTAAATCTCACCTGTCTTACCAGACTCTCCAGGTTCTGTGTGACCTGCCCATGTTGCATTTCTCAATAGTGACTCCTCCTAGTTCAACTCTGGTCAGGCCTCATGAACGGACCATGCTCAGTTTCCTATCTGCATATCATGTTCTCTTCCCAGGAAGTTTCCCCCCCTTCTTTCAATTGCTTTTTTTGATTCCTTCTGTCTTCTTTGATCCCCGTCTTTTCTGATCAGCTCTAGCACTGATGTCTAGGAGACACAATTAACACTCCATTATATTCATACATTTTACTTTAATCAAATTTTCTTAATTTTAATATATTATATGCTATTTTGTATTGGTTGCTACTTTTTTAAAAAGCCGCATATTCTGTAATCAATTAGAAACTGTGATTTAGTGAAAAGATCACATGCTTCACGTTCTGACCTAGGAATTTTCTAGCTGTGCACCTTTGACAAGATATTTAACTTCTCTGAACCTCAATTTTCTTATCTGTAAAATGGAAGTGATAATATCTATCTCACAGGACTTTTATAAAAATTAAAACACTCCAGAAGCGTTAGTTCCTGTGCTCCTGGAGGGCAGAAACAGCATCTTATTCCTCCTCATGCTATCAACAGCCCCCACAGTGATTAGGCACACAGTAGGCTTACAGATGAACCTCAGCATGTTGTCAAATGTTTGCATCGTGTTATAGATCTTGCCATCATTTCTGTACTTGTACACCCACCATGAACCTTTCATATAGCACTATATAATGGCTCTCTTAAAAGTCTTAGCTTATTGTATCACCTGTTTAAGTTCTGACAGTCCTCTAAATTAATTTTACAAAATATTTACTGAGCCTGACCTCCTTCAGATAAATCTCCCCCACCTGTCCATGGCTGCTACTCTTCAAGTGACTCATTTTATATTATTTCCTGATCACAGCATTCTAACTCCTCAAAGCCAGCTTGCTATTTCTTAATGCTTTCTTTAGCTTTTGTTTGACATGGGTGCCATTTGGGGTTTATTGCCCATGGATCCAGGTGTTTCTGTGATAGGCAGGGTGTTTTATAGTATATGAGTACTTTCATTGCCTGCATTCTCAAGATTTGGGGAAGCAGGTTATCTGCTCTGGAAACCTTTGCTTCTCATCGTTCTCAGTTTCATCTCTATTTCAAGTAACATTAACCCTTGGCTGCTCTCTTTGGCTATATTTTTCAGTTTAAAATGCATTTCTTCTACTGCCCTGAGGAGCCAGTGAGCAGAGGCTTTCACTTCTTCAGGAAGTCTCTGTTCTTCCCTCTTCTCTGCTTCTGCCCTGCTGATATCCCTGTTAAGTCTGGATCTTTTGTTGGTGAATTCTGCTTCATACCATTGTACTGTGATGAATTTTTATGCTAACATTAAAGTGTCTGATATTTGCTTGGCTTGAACTTGCTGGAAGAAATCTTTATAGGTAAGATGATCTGCTAAAAATTGAATCCTGAATGTATCTTAGGAAACCCTTTTTTTTTTTTTTTTTTTTAGTGTAGGTTTTAGGAGAGACCTTCTTTACAGCTTTCATTGATTTCCTGTAGCTGGGGTGATTTTTGCAAAGAGTTTCAGACTAACACCTATTTTTGGAAATCAGCATTCATAATTCTTTGAGATTACTTTTAGCTTTACGATGCCTAATAATTCTTACTCTCTGTATATGGTCACTATAGAGGTTCTTAGGTGGTGTGCCTGGGAAGTAGTATATAGCAGGCCCCTTACAGGAATGTTCCCAAACGTTGATCAATGTATAAAATTTATTTTTTCTGACACTGAATCATACTGTTATGCTTTTAGGATGTTGTCTGTCAGATGAATCATTTACTTGAGCAGACCATGTAATACACTCTATATTGGGATACAGCTTGTGGCAAATACGCATTTATAAGTATAGCATAATGTCAGCCTAGTGCCAAAGAAAGTGTACCCATTTACTAAAACATTAATTCTTAGCCTCATTAATTCTGAGATATTGTGGTCAAGGCAGAAAACAGTTCTCAAAGAGACAGAGTGCTGCAAGGTGACCAAGGGTAGTAAGATAACCATGGATACTTTTATAGAGATGTAAAACATGGTTATATTGTGATAATGAATGCTTTGCGAATATTGCTGACTTTTTATAATGTTATTTTGAGTCTTTTGGTACTTTCACATATATAACCACAAAAGGATAATACGTGAAGACATGCTCTGAACATACCAAATTCTAATATGAGCATATCTAAAACGAAGGAAGGCTAATATACTAGGCTGTATATTTTTATTTGCGTTAGGGAGGGAGTGGAATTTTGCATTTCAATTACTCTTCAGGAATCCGTGTTCTGCTTACTCTTTAACTTTTTGAAAATAGGTGGCAACATACCTATAGTTATTTCCAAGAATGGGACTTTCTTAGGCATTTTCATACTTGTTTTTCCACTCTACAGTACTTTGGACTTCCCTTTATTGAAACTTCCAGAGCTATTGCACTTGTGATATAATATTACAATTGGTTTTTGGATTTTATTGAGGGCCAGAGTTTCAGAAATTTGCTTGATTAATTGATTCATTAAATATTTAGTAAGTCTTCATCACATTCAAGGCCCAATAGGAAAGCTCCAAGAAAGCCAAGTTAATAAAGCATCATACCCATATAAATATTAAATAAATGAAGCATCGAAGACGTTTACAATTTTCTTTGCAGCCTGAATGTTCACCTCATTCAGAATGATAAAACTCCCTCATGGAAACAAGTTTCATGTTTGAAAATCTTGTGCATTTGTCACTTTAAAAAAAAGTCTCCAAATGAGGTCATTGCTATGAACCCTCACACTGGATGAGGAAACCAGGAACCCTTTTGGAGATTATCTCCAAGGAACTAGAGAAAGAATGTTGACTAGACTTTCATCTGAACAGTCATTTTATATTTTGGCCAGAAGGGTGCACTGTTGTATCTTATTTATTGCTTGGGTTTGGGGGGAGAAAAAGAAAACAACAATGTTCCTTACACCAACTTTATTATCCTTGTAATTTGCTTTTTCTTTTGAATTTTATTAGCATTCTAGCTTCAATTCTTGACTTCCTGTGTTCTTTTTAGCCCTTTCTTGGTACCAGTTCGCCAACAGAAGGCTCACAGGGGGAATGGTACTGGCTGCTAAAAACCTGACTAAGCAATATTGTTTTACCTTTTTTGATTTCCTCTCCTCTGAGAGAGGACTTTATTGCCTTTGTTATAGATGGGACTGGTTTGGCAGTAGATGCCTCCAGATGCAGAGCTCTGGAATGTTCCCAGCCTTAACATCTCGGGTTCAGCTGGCTCATTCCCAACTTCGTTTCCTGCTTTCCTGGGCTAAGGTTATTGTTGTGGGGGATTAATTACACCCCCGGCTCTGATGAGGAAGACATAGTCATCCTCTAGATGTCATTTAGGTCCTCCAAACTGGTACTGTTGATAGTAGATTTTCATAGGAGAACGTGTGTGTTATACTTCCTAACTAGCTCTTACTAAAAACAGAAATAAACAACAGAATAATAACAAAAAATCCTTTATTCGAGAGCTTATTGCTAATGAATCACTTTAGGTAGACCCTGCAAGAAAATAGCAGGACATACATGATATTTTTTTCTGAAACTTCTTTGGAGATAAAATTTGTGGTCATAATTGCATGGATATAGAAATACATGTCTGCTGTCTCAAGCATGGAGTTGACACGGTAGGCTGCTGACAGTATATTTCTAGTCCTTTGTTTACAACATTCTCTCATAGTTCTTCCAAGAATTTTTCCAAGTATACACTATCATGATTTTTAACTAATAACTTCTGAAAATATGAAGGAATTGCCTCTTAAATAAGTACAAAGAAAATGGTAGTATCAAGCCTCGGGGATAATGTAGCAATGGCCTGCCATAATCTTACCTATAAAATGTAAAGAAAAAAGATTAGAAGAAAATGTATCTAAATGAACAATATGGTTGCCTTTGGGTGGTAGGATTATGGGAGATTTCTTTCTGCTTTTTGACAGTTCTGTAGTGTTCAAGTTATCTATATAAAAATATGTTAAATTTATAATTTGAAAGCAGAAAGAAAAATAACTTTTCCTGCACAAACCAAAATAGTCAAAGCAATTTAATAGGAAGCTTCCCAACACCTCTCATTACAAATACCAGATCTTAACATTTAAAGATAAAAGTTTAAGAATGTAATTGGTCATATGTATTTATGGATTTAACATTTCAAAATCAGCTTAAATTCACCAATGTCCAGTTTCTATGGGATGCTTTGCTATTTGTATATGGATGTTGATTTGACACCTGAAGTTACCATTTTCCTAATCGCCTCTGTCTCTGTTCAGTATTCTGTAACCACAGCTAAAGGGCTGACACCTATCTGACTACAACTCAATACGATGGCAGATATCACTATTTTTTTCTCTTTTAGAAACTTTTGGTCAACACTTGGGCTAAATTAACCCAATCAACTGATGACCTTGCATCATGTAAACGCAAGTCAAGTAACTGAAAATATTTGAATCTGTTGATAGTCAACCAGGGTCTTTTTAACACTTGATTCTGTTCGTTTCTATTATTTTAGTTTTTTAGGGCAAGTGCAGGAGGTTTGAGTCTCTGCATTTAGACAAGAGCAGTAATCCCTATTATTGGGATGGTTGCCACCAGGTTAATGGTAGAAGTTTGATTTCCACATATGTGGACCCACTAAGTAGGCTTTTCTCATCTGGAACCAGAGTGAGGCAAGTGAGGCATTTGTCTCACTCTAGTCCCCACCCTGTGGATAGCTCTGAGAAAAAGTAATCTGTGTTTTTCTTTCCCATGAAAATATGATTCTAGTTAATAGCTTGTGCTTGTATTTAAATACCAAAATAGCTTGTGATAACAACTAACTCATGTAACCTGGAAGCTGACTTCTACACCATTCAGCAGGGCTTCCCTGGTGGCGCAGTGGTTGAGTGTCCGCCTGCCGATGCAGGGGACACGGGTTCGTGCCCCGGTCCGGGAAGATCCCACATGCCGCGGAGTGGCTAGGCCCGTGAGCCATGGCCATTGAGCCTGCGTGTCCAGAGTCTGTGCTCCGCAACGGGAGAGGCCACAACAGTGAGAGGCCTGCGTACCCCCCCCCCCAAAAAAAAAGAAAAGAAAATACAACACAGCAATTCAGGACACAGCCAAAGGTCTCCAGGGTCACTCAATTAACTGTGACCTAGGTCATGCATTTTGCTCTGTAGGGGTAACCCCTCATGATGTATTTATGTTATTTGGCATGTAGATCTATATACATAGTTTGAGTATCCTTAAGACTTTTATGTGTGTCAGTAGGTCAGTGGTCAGTGTTCATGCTTTGTTGGATATAGAGCCATGCAATTTGAGTCAAATGAGTAAAAATTCAAAATGATTGAATGTACATTTAACGCATCATAATTTTTTCTATATTACTACATTGTACTTCATATGAAACTCCAGTATACCATTAATATATGTGTACTTAACTAGAAAATAATTGTATGTAGCTGAAGTTTTCACCATTTTTTAGCTCTAAGAAACATGAGGGATATGAAGCTCTTCCATCAAAGGCACTAAACCACTATGGCAGTATTTCTCCCTATCTCTTGGTTGGAGGTGGGAGCGGAATGGGCATATCAGACTCTCTGATATATTTGGGTTAAACAAAGCATACCCTTCTTCACCCTCAGTTGAAAATCCTGAGAATTGAGCATTATGGTATCTCATCTATAATATAAAATTTTTATAATTTCTGTGTACCTAGCTTATCCTTACTAGATAGCAAGCAAAGAGGAACTGTACTTGGTCTTGTTTATTTCCTACTTCATTTCACAAAGGCTATGAGATGATTATCTTAGTCATCTTTTTAGCCTCATAGCCTTACCTCCAAACGTTACACACAATTGTTACTTGATGAATATTTTAGAAATTACATTTGAGATATATAAATTAGAAGTTCATCAGAATAAAGAAAAATATTTTGAATTTCAAAGACACTTGAGGCATGAATTCAATCGTGAGTCAATAAGTGTGGGGTTGAGAGATTACATGATGAGTTTGAGGCTGGTGGTACAGGGCAGACTGTGTGCTAGGGTTGTCCTGGTTGAACTCACACACTAACTACTGGAGATGGGAACACCATCCGAAAAGTAGTTAGGACAGTGCTCCCATAGATGGGTATCCAGGAGCCAACCATTCCAGTCTTCTCATGTTACTGTCTTTGTGATGTGTTTTGTCCCAAGTATTTATTTTCAGCCTATAAGTGTCTTTATATTTAAAGTGCAGTTTCTACAGGCCATATATTTGGCTCCTTTTTCTTTGTAAACCATTCTGATGCTCTTTCCCTTTAAATTGGAGTGTTTAGTCATTTAATGTCATGTAATTACTGAAGTAATTGGGATTAGGTCTACCATTTCATTATTTGTTTTCAGCTTGTCCACTCTGTTTTATGTAACTGTCTTCCTTTTTTTCTGACCTTTTTTGGGGAATATTTTAAAGAATTTCATTTTAAATTTCCTATTGACTATTTAAAAATTGAAGTATAGCTGATGTACAATATTATATTAGTTTCAGGTGTAAATATAGTGATTCAACATTTATAAATACATTATAAAATAATCACTACAATAAGTCTAACCATTTGTCACCATACAAAATTATTAAAGTGTTATTGACTATATTCCTTATGCTGTATATTACCTCTCCGTGACTTATTTATTTTGTAACTGGAGTTTGTACCTCTTAATCCCCTTCCCCTATTTTGTCCCACCCCCTACCTTCCTCCCCTCTGGCAACCATCAGTTTGTTCTCTTATCTGTGAGTCTGTTTCTGTTTTGTTCTGTTTGTTTGTTTTTTTAGATTCCACATATAAGTAAAATCGTATGGTATTTATCTTTATCTATCTGACTTATTTCGCTTAGCATAGTGCCCTCTAGATTCATTCGTGTCTTTGTAAATGGCGAGATTTCATTCTTTTTTATGGCTGATATTCCACTATGTGTATCTATATCTATATCTATATACACACACTACATCTTCTTTATCCATTCATCTATCTATGGACACAAGTTGTTTCCATATCTTGGCTAATATAAATAATGCTGCAGTGAACATAGGGGTGCATATATCTTTTCAAATTAGTGTTTTTCTTTTTTTGAGTAAATACCCAGAAGTGGAATTGCTGGATCACATAGTATTCTATTTTTAATTTTTTGAGGATACCTCATACTCTTTCCATAGTGGCTGCACCAATTTATATTCCCACCAGCAGTGCATGAGGGTTCCCTTTTTTCCACATCCTCACCAACACTTGTCATTTGTTGTCTTTTTGATGATAGCCACTTTGATAGGTGTGAGGTGACATCTCCTCACATTTTGTTTTGTTTTTGGCCTCACTGCACAGCTCGTGGGATTTTAGTTCCCTGACCAGGGACTGAACCCAGGCCCTGGGCAGTGAGAGCATGGAGTCTTAACCACTGGACCGCCAGGGAATTCCCCTCATCATGGTTTTGATTTACATTTCCCTGATGGTTAGTGATGTTGAGTATCTTTTCATGTGTCTTTATCAGCCATCAGTCTGTCTTTGGAAAAATGTTTATTCAGGTTGTCTGCCCATAATGTAGATGGGTAGAGTCAAAACTGGCACCTGCCAGTCCCAGCCAGCTAGATAGAAGATGAGCAAAAAAAATTTGGTGGCTGCTACTCCCTTAGTATCCAGACAAAATTCCAACAGATCCCTGCCCCTTTGGCACGTGACCTAAAAGTAGTCAGTGGATGTCCTTCAGGTATGACTCAGGTGCTTTTCAAACTGCTGCCCCTGTGCTGGGACTTGGAGTGAGTGAATTTTTGCACACACCTTTCAAGAGTGGAGTCTCAGTTTCCTAAAGCCCTCTGACTCTCCTGGATATAAGCTCCACTGGTTTTCAAAGCCAGATATTATGGAGACTTAGCTTCCTGGTATAGGTGCCCCAGGCTGGGGAGCCTGATGTACCTTGTTCCTCAGGGAGAGCCTCTGTGGCTGTGATATCCCTGCTGCCTGTGCGTTGCCTTGCCAGGGTTTGTGGGTCCTGGCCAGACTGCATCTCTGCCCCTCCTGCCCATCTCAATGTGGCTTTTTCTTTTTTACCCTTAGTTTCAGAAAATCTTTTCTGTAGTCCTCAGGTCTTCTCAGAGATAGCTGCTTTACGTGTAGGTATAGTTTTGGTGTGTCATTGGGAGGAGATGATCCCAGCACCTTCCTGCTCCACCACTTTGTCCCCCTCCTCTCCAGATAGTATCAACTTTTCTCCTATTGATTTTTAACTTCACTTCGTAGCATTATTATTTCAGTGGCCAGCTTTGGGAATTACACTAAGAATCCTTAAGTTTTCCTAGTCTGCTTACAGTTAACATCATGCTGCTTCATGTAAAATACAGAACTCTTGCAGCTGTCCATCCCCCATCTCTTATGCTTCATGTTTTTAAATACATATTTTATGAATTAGGGCTACATATGTGGTAAACCCCACAAAATAATGTTTTGCTTTTTTGCTTTAAACACTTTTATGGTTTATAAGAAAAAGAAGAGAAAAGCAAAAAGCACAGAAAATCTTTTGCATATATCTAGATATTTAACATTTCTGATGCTTTTTCTTTTCTGATAATGTAACTTTTCATCTGGCATGATTGTCCTTCAGCCTCAAGAACTTTTGTGGGAATTTACAGTAGTGGGAATCTGATAGAAAGAGTTTTTTCATTTTCTTTTATCTGAAAGTGTGTACCGTATGCTAACACATGTATATGGAATCTAAGAAAAAAAAAAAAAGGTCATGAAGAACCTAGGGGTAAGACAGGAATAAAGACACAGACCTACTAGAGAATGGACTTGAGGATATGGGGAGGGGGAAGGGTAAGCTGTGACAAAGTGAGAGAGTGGCATGGACGTATATACACAACCAAACGTAAAATAGATAGCTAGTGGGAAGCAGCCGCATAGCACAGGGAGATCAGCTGGGTGCTTTGTGACCACCTAGAGGGGTGGGATAGGGAGGGTAGGAGGGAGGGAGACGCAAGAGGGAAGAGATATGGGAACATATGTATATGTATAACTGATTCACTTTGTTATAAAGCAGAAACTAACACACCATTGTAAAGCAATTATTCTCCAATAGAGATGTTAAAAAAATTAATTAAAAAGACAAAAAAAAAATGAAAGTGTCTTTATTTTATCTTTTTTCTTTCTTTTTTCGAACACGCTGCACAGCATGTGGGATCTTAGTTCCCCAACCAGCGATCGAACCGTGCCCCTGCATTGGAAGCACGGAGTCTTAACCACTGGACTGCCAGGGAAGTCCCTATCTTCATTTTTGAATATTTTTGCTGGATATAGAATTCTGGCTTAACAGGTTTTTTGTTTTTTTTTCCTCCCCAGCACTTTAAAATTATTGTTCCACTTTTTTTCTGGTCTGTGTGGTTTCTGATAAGAAGTCAGCTAATAGTAATATAATTCATTGTCCCTCTCTATATAATATGCCTTTTCTCTTGCTTATAAGACATACATTTTAACTTTAGTTTTTGAAAGCTTCACTGCAACAAGGCTTGGCATGGGCTTCTTTGTTTCCGCTCTGCTTGATATTCATTTAGCATGTTGTATGTATAAATTCTGCCAGTCATAAAAATTGAGAATTTTTTTTTTTTTTTTTTTTTTTTTTTGCGGTGCGCAGGCCTCTCACTGTTGTGGCCTCTCCCGTTGCGGAGCACAGGCTCCGGACGCGCAGGCTCAGCGGCCATGGCTCACGCGCCTAGCCGCTCCATGGCATGTGGGATCTTCCCGGACCGGGGCATGAACCCGTGTCCCCTGCATCGGCGGGCAGACTCTCAACCACTGCGCCACCAGGGAAGCCCTGTCACTTCATTTTTCATTGTATGAATGCATAATTTATAAACCCTATCTCTTATTGTTAGGTGTTTATGCTGATTCTGATTTTTCATTATTATAAATAATTCCTTTAGATAAATATCCATGTTCACATAATTGTATAAATTAACTATTAATTGAATGAATTGTTTTATTAGAATAAATTTCTAGCAATGGTACTTTTCATCAAAGATATATACATTTTTAAGGACTTAAATATAGTTTAACAAATTATCCTCCATAAAGATTGTACTAATTTATTCTACCAGAGTGTTTGTAGTAGGCTGGATAATGGTCCCCAAAGGTATGAAGTCCTAATCTCTGGAACCTGTAATGTTACTTTATTTGGGAGAAGGGTCTTTGCAGATGTGACTAAATTAAATAAAAGTCCTGAGAGGGAGAGATTGTCCTGGATTATCCAGGTGGACCATAAATGCAATCACAGGTGTCCTTATAAGAGAGAGGCAGAGGAAAATTACAAACAAGACAGTAGAGGAGAAGGCAAAATGATGATAGAGGCAGAGACTGTAGTGATGTGGTCACAAATCAAGGAATGCTGGCAACCACCAGAAGCCAGAAGAGGAAAGTAATGGGTTCTCCCTGGAGCCTGCAAAGGGACTGTGCATCTGTCCACAGCTTGATATCAGCCCAGTGACACTAATTTTGGACATCAGGACTCTAAAACTGTGTAAGACAAATTTTTGTTTTTTGAAGCCAAGTTTTCAGTAATTTGTTATAGCAGCCATAGGAAACTATTATAGTCTATGAGAATGGACTGTTTCTTCTATCCTTATGGAAATCCTTTATGATCTGTAAGATAAAATTGAACTTTATTTCATGATTCTTTGAATGTTGAAAAATTCTAGGCTCTTTATGTATTTTTTTCCCTATTTTAAATTTGGTTTTGCCGTCTATTGATTAAACAGCCAACTTGAACTTATATTTTTTTAATGAAATACTTATGGTTTTTATAATTCTCCCTCTGATATAAGAATCTAATAAGGGCAGCCTAAGAGTAAAAGAGATTGGACTCAAGTTACTTATATTGTGTATGCATTATTCTGTGATTTTTATCAGTCTTCATAAAGTTCTTACCATTTCAGTCATAAGAAAGTTTCTGGAGGCAAGTGTTTGCTCTTTCCTGGAATGCAAATGTGAGCTTCTGAAAGGTTGTAAAATAGTTAAATAATTTGTAAGTATTTTTATCCTCTGAACATTTTGAAAAATTCACCTGAGCAGAAAAGGCCCAAATAATTTAAAGATAGTTTAAACAAGTATTTTCCATGGGACACTAGTGAATTATTTCTCTCACATTCTCTTTTTCTCTCTTCCCATCACAAATATATATACAGTGTGCACACGCATGCACACACACACACACACACACATACACAGATATCCTGCAAATGCATAAATGGGATTACTTGCTTTATACTTCAAGAATGTAGTATTTTATGGTGTGCTTTAAAAATGTAGTACTTTCCTTTTTTGCTTGGCTTCCTCCTCCTTGTCACCTTTCTCCCACCCACTTGTCCCACATCACCAATCTTCCTCATTACAGGGAACTCATGTTAACAACCTGGTATACGTCCTCTTGTATTATTCTCAGTCGTTGTATGGTCATGAACAAACATGGTTTCTACATCGCTGTTCGATAAAAATGGGATTATATTATTATGTGATGCTTACTTTCTGTATCTTTTAAAATTTTATTTAACAATACTAGTGGATAGTCCTCTAACTCTGTTGGTTTAGTTCAAACTCATTCTTTTGAATAGAGACATAACAGTCCTTAGTGTGACTTGACTAGAGTTTAATTTCCTGTTATTGAAAGGCAACACTTACTTTAAAGTATTTTGCTACCTCAAACAGTGCTGTTATAAACTTTCTTGTAAATACATTTTTGTGTATTAGTGTTTTTATTAGGAGAGATTCTGAGGTACAGAATTGCTAGGGCAAAGGCTTTAGGTATTTTTTTTAAATCAACAATGGCTCAAATTTTATTGGTTCAGTCATTCAACTTTTTTAAAAAATTTATTGAAATATAATTGATTTACAAGGTATTTTAGCTTTAATAAATGCTGCCAGACTGTTTCCAAAAAGGCTATACTAATTAATATTTTCATCAGCAATGAGATATAAATCCATTTTCCTCTCATCTTTGCCTTTTCACTAGATAGAAAATAATATTTTAATTATTGTTTTTTCCTTTTAATGAGGTTTAGCATGTTTTTATATGTTTGTGGCCATTTGGATTTGCGCTGCATAAACTATCTTCTCATATTTCTTGCCCATTTTTCTATTGGGTTATTTATCTTTTCCTATTAATTTTTTTTTTTTTTTTTTTTTTTTTTTTTTTTGCTGTACGCGGGCCTCTCACTGCTGTGGCCTCTCCCGTTGCGGAGCACAGGCTCCGGACACACAGGCTCCGCGGCCATGGCTCGCGGGCCCAGCCGCTCCGCGGCATGTGGGATCTTCCGGGATCGGGGCACGAACCCGTGTCCCCTGCATCGGCAGGCGGACTCTCAACCACTGCGCCACCAGGGAAGCCCTCCTATTAATTTTAAAAAGATTTTTATGTATTATAGATATTAACCCTCCATTTCTCATTTCTGTTGCCAATATGTCCTCAAATCTATATGTATTTTTTTGTGGACTTTGTTTATGTTATCTTCTTCCATATAAATGTTTAACACTTATCTACAGTGTGGGTTCATCTATTCTTTTGTTATCTCTGGGTTTTCTGTCATTATTATAAAGGTCTTTTGCACCCTTTAGATTATACATATAGTCTCCTAGATTTATTATGTTTTATTTTTTATAATTTAGTCTTTATCTGAGACTTATTTTTACTTAAGTTGCAAGAGAGAGAGGTCCACCTGTGTTTTCTTCCAGATGGATAGCCACGTCTGTACCATTTAAACCTTCCATTCTTTCCTAGCTAAATTGAAATAATTTCTGATATATATTTAATTCCCTCTAAATATAAAGCGATCTGGTTGTGGATTCTCTATTTGTTACACTAATCTCCCACTGATATTATTTTGATTACACTAGAATGGAAGTAAGTTCTAATATGTGGTAAGACATGTCGTCTCTTGTTCTTCTTCATATTTTCTTAGTTTCTTTTGGACTTTTTTTCTTAGATCTAAACTTTAAGGTAAGTGGATCTAATTCAAAAAACCCTCTCATCTCAGTTTTAATTGCATTCAATTTGTATATTAATTTTTGGAGTTTTTTGGTGTTTTTTAAGTATTCCCATTCAGGCACATCACTCTTCATTTATTCAGAAATATTGACTTCTGTATAATTTACACAGTATCATACTCTTTGCTAAATTATTTCATTAATTTCAGTAGTAGTTTACTAGAGTCTCTTAGGCTTATAAGGCATACAGTCGTATAATCAACAAAAACAGGTGTTACTTCCTTTTTTCCCATATTTATATCTATTAGTTTATTATCTTGCTGTGTTGTATTCTCTTAAACCTCCAAGTTACTATTAAATACTAAAGATAATAACAGGCACTTCAGTCTAGCTCTCAACTTTAATTAAAGTGGGTTTAGGGTTTCATAATTTAGGATAATATTTTTCAGTCACTGGAAAATAACCTTTATTATATTTAAGTCATTGGTATCTATTCTATTTTATTTAGCTTTTATGTTAGTGATGGCTGCTTAATTTTATCTAAGGCCCTTTTAATAAATATTGATATGATCATGGGGTTTTTACCCTTTAATGATGTGATGAATTATAATTACAGATTTCCTGATATTAAGTCACTGTTGCATTCCTAGAATATACCATAGTTTACTACATGGTATTATTATCCTTGGGTTCATTGTTGGATTCAGTTGCTAATATGTTCTTTAACATTTTTCGCCCTTACTTATGAATTATATTGGTTTACAGTTTTCTATTTAGAATTGTGCTCAATTATTTTATAATATGAATTGAGGAAACATTCTTTTGAGAAATATTTTTTATCATATGATCTGTAACAGTTTATGTCACACTGGAATAAACTCTTCTATATCTAGCTATGCTTAGCTGTGAACCCATCTAGCCCTGGTGCTGGTGACTTTTTCAATGTCTTTTTTAATTGTAAATTTGGTTTCTTTTATGATTTTTTTTGCTATGACATGATTTTATAGCTTCAAATAAAGGCATTTCATGCTGCTTGTATACCTTTTTGGTCAGAGAGGTAGCTTGCACAAATTCTAATTTTAAAACATCCATTAAAAATATTTTGTTAAAGGTTTTGTTAATCAAGTAGAGTCAAATTTTGTGAATGCAGATATTTATTCATCCAATATTTATCAAACTCAACTCCATGCTAGGCTCTTTTCTCAGATCTGGTAACATAGCAGTGAACAGCACATATAATATACCTTGATTTTTAAAGTTTACATTTTAGTGAAATGACAGTGTTCCATTGAGAAATACACACATAATCAAGTTTATCTATTGTTTCATTCAGTTTCCCTGTGTCCATGCTTCAATTTTTGTTTACCAGATCTGTTCAACTGTTAAAGGTTTCCACTATTATTCTTGTTTATCAAGCTCTGCTTCATTTGTCATATTTTTGCTTTTTATTTTAGATGCTTTTTTTTGATGCCTGTAGGTTTATAACTGTTAGAGTCTCTTCATAAACTGTACTTTTGATAGCTACAGTTTATCCTCTATATTAGATTAATATCCTTTAATACTAATATTGCTGCTGCTGCCTTTGTTTTTGTTTGTTTGCATTGGTCTAACATAAAGTGATTTTCAACACTGATTGTTTTATTTTAGTTGGGTGAGTGTAGTTGAGTTTTGTTTTTTATCCTAAAAGGACAGTCTCTGTTTTTTTTAACATGAGAATTCAGTTCCATCATATTTAGTATTATGACTATATATAATATATAGCATATATAGCACTGGTGAGAGTTCCTATTGCTCCGTATCCTCACCAAGCACTTGGTAATGTCAGGCTTTTAAATTTAAGCCAATTTAATGGATGTGGAGTGGTATCTCAATACAGTTTTTTTTTAAATAAATTTATTTATTTATTTTTGGCTGTGTTGGGTCTTCCTTGCTGTGTGTGGGCTTTCTCTAGTCGCAGCAAGGGGGGGCTACTCTTTGTTGCGGCGCGCAGGCTTCTCATTGTGGTGGCTTCTCTTGTCCTGGAGCACAGGCTTTAGGCACGTGGGCTTCAGTAGTTGTGGCAGGCGGGCTCAGTAGTTGTGGCTCGCGGGCTCTAGAGCGCAGGTTCAGCAGTTGTGGTGCACAGGCTTAGTTGCTCCGCTGCATGTGGGATCTTCCCAGACCAGGGCTCGAACCCGTGTCCCCTGCATTGGCAGGCGGATTCTTAACCACTGTGCCACCAGGGAAGCCCCTCAATACAGTTTTAATTTGCATTGCCTTGATAACTCATGCAGTTGAGTTTGTCATGTGCTCATTACCTATTAGTATATCTTCTTTTGTGGAGGTCCTGTTCAGATCTTTGCCTATTATTTTTATTGGTTTGTTTGGCTTCTTTTTGTTGAATTATAAGTATCATTTCTTTTTTTAGTTGTAAAAATGATTCCTTTATTTAATTGTAGACTCTGGATACAAGTCCTATGTCTGTGCATGCATGTATGTGTGTAAATACATATACTAATGTACAATCACCTATAGTCAATGTCAAAATAAATAAAATAATATGTAACTTTAATATATCAAGTTTTTTAAATGCCAACACACCTGTTGGGAGTTCTGTTTTAAGAATTTCTGGGGTAGGTCAAAAGATTGTATGAGGTATAGTACTGTAATGCTTAAATTCCAGATAGCAAGTTACCGTGAAACACTCATTTATGTCTATATATTTTGTAATTCACTGTGCAGAAGTATTATTGCAAATTCTTTAATTTCTAATTATATCATTAACTCTCCGCTGGGTACAAACAAAACAGTTGAATTCTCCTGTCTGAAGACATATAGCGTGGTGAGCGCATGACACCTCTAGACGTCACATATTACATCACAATTCAGACTGTTATTAACAATTCCTCTCTCAGCTCTTCAGTTCAGTTGATCCAGAATTACCCTCATTATCCATCTAACATGACCTTCTGAATTCTCACAAGGATGAAGTTATATGTCAGAGGTTTACAAAGATGAATTTATCGTTTTAGCTTCCTGGGGACAATAGGAAGATCTGTTTTCTCAACAGTTATTTAATTCCATCATAATATCTCCTTTACCTGTAATAAGAGCAACATTGCATTTCTCTGTGCTCAGCTCCGCCTGCCAGCTGAGTCCTCCTCCTATGTTTTTTCTCCTCCATACTCCCCTTCCTGTGCTTGCTTAGTGTACAAATACCAGAAACCAACCTTTCCATCTTTTTTGAATTAGGAAATATTATCACAGCCAGGGTACTGTTGAAAATTAAATTTAACAAATAAAAGTGTAGGGAAGTTTTAAATACAAATCAGACACATCCCTAGGATTTGCTTTAACCGCACACCTTCTAAGAAATTATATTTTTACTCCCAGCAAATTACCTAGGAGAAAAAAAATGACAAGAGTAATCTATTTTTTCACAGCTGGTCGGTTGGCCAGAGTTTCTCATCAAGGAGTACATGCTGTTTGCTCCCCAGATGGACAGCCTGGATGAGCTACAAATCCACAGAGCCTGGGACACAAGGTGGAAATTATACTGCCAGTGCTTTTAATGTTGCACAGCTCTGCACACTTGAAATTGCAAGTGGCCCATTTCCAAATGAACATCTATTGAGACAGTATCCTATATCTTGTCAGAATGAGTCCCATTAAACCCTCAGCTGGAATTAGGCCAAAAACTTGTAATAATTACGAGAAACTTATTAAAAAGTTGAAGCCCTATACTGTGACAGTGAAAGCACTTAGGCAACATTAACAGTCATTGAAATCTCTGTGAGTTTTTCTTTTCAATCAGTCCTTGCTTTTGGCCAAACAAAGAACACCCAAATGAGAAGGTATGAAACCAAAACACCCAGCTTCTAAGGGGGTAATTATCTTTTGTTTCATTACAAAATGCAGTGTGAGAGCAGTGGTGAACTGTTCACCTGGGAGCCAAGGCACCTGCCAAACAGCTGCCCATGGTTCCCTCAACGAGCTTGGCTCTCGCCTCTGCCCACCATCAGGCCTGCAGGCTTACTGGGCTGCTCCCCAATATCGTGGGCCCTCTTCTCTCTCTCTTCTGCCATTACACTTTCAAAACTCACTGCTTCCCCTAGTAAATCCTGAGCATTAAGAACAAGGGTATTAACTAGCTTTGACACCTGGCCTAGTAAATATCTTGCTAGTAAATTTAGGGCTTTGCTTCAAAAGTAGGGACTATTAAAATAATGTTTTCTGTACTTCACTCACAAGGATGACTCTACTTTCAGTTTGTCCTCAGATAGGAAAGTTCATAAAAGAAACTTTATTAGGTTAGAAGACTTTTCCAGCTTGTTTTTCCAATTTCTTTTTCAGTTTGTTTTTCAGTAGTTTTTACATTGAGCAGACGGTACACCTGATCATATTTGGCTATTTATTCTGTATTCCTGGGGGTGATTCTTAGGCAACCTTACTTTACTTTTGTTTTGTTTTGACTTTCACAGCTAAGGATGACTTGAAATGACAAATTGGGCTCTTGAGAGAGGAACAATAGAGGAAGAACAATTCCTAATTTTGGGCTCATTGGAGGGCAGGGCATTCTCAGTGGCAAGACTGATTTACAGAATGCATTTGATGAATGTAATTGTATCCCTGTTTTACCGGAATTCTGATGCTTAACCAAGTGCTCCAACTAGAAGGCCAAACCTCAGCTGGAATACCAGTTTGGGTTGTGGACTCCACATGACAGGAAAAGCAGTAACAAATCAGAGTGACCGGAGCCCCAGGACAATGGTGGTGAAGGTTCAAAGGCAGACTCTGTATGCAGGGGTCAAAAGAGATGCCTCTGGGGTGTCCTGACTTGGGAAAGACTTATTGTGTATGGCTGCAAAGGGCAGAGGTGTGGTGAAAGGACAAGACACCAAGGCAGACTGTCATTGTAGAGTAAGGAAAAATGAGCTGCCAAAGTTTAGAGTACATTCCACTTCTGTGGTCCAGGAAGGTCTGGGCAACCAATAGTTGGAATTATTGTGGAGGAGATTTACTCATGTCTGAACCATTGAAGTAAATAACTCTAGGTCTCTTCCAATTCAAATGTTCTATGGCTTAATGAGACTATATTTAGTTCTTTAAGAGGATGAGACATATTTTGTAATTAGCATCATCCAAATGAATGCCAACACTATAAGAAAATCATTTTGCCTAAATATTTTACAGATTTTGTTATGATCTTCTTCACAACGTTCTTTTTTCTTAAATATTATGATATAAACCTTACTCTACTTGAATTTAAATTTATCATGGATTTTGATGTAGCTGAAATTTAAGGAATTTGTTTTTGAAATGAGAAAATAAATTGTGGTGAGGATGATAATAATCACTTTAAATAAGTTTGTAAGAATAAGATATTATATTTTAAAGAGCAGAAAGCATGGATTCAGAATTCCCTGTGCAACATTTGTATTCTAAATATTCTATGTTGTGAGAAGATAGTTATAGTATCCCTAGATTTTCCATTGCTTAAAATAGGCTTCTGATTTGAGGTGACTTTAAGCTCTAGAACAGAATTGGAATCTTTGTCTTTTTAGGTAGTAAACTAATCTTGGATTATTAAATGATAGTCCTAATAAAATGGTACTTCAGGGCCCTTTACTGTGTTCCTGTTCAAATACCAGTGTGAGGTGTGGTGAGAAAGTATTGAGTGACAACACAGAACATCATTAGCCCTGTTATCGTTCAGACCAACAGCTGTGATGGACTTCTGTGCAGTAAACTAGTGTGCCCTGGCCTGATTGTGCTCAGAAAGAGATTAAACCTAAGAGAATCAGAGGACTGATAATAGAAAACAACTTAATCCTGCCACAGAGGGGTGGGGGCTGGGGGGTGCGGGGAGGGTGGTGGAGGAGGGAGGGGGCCCAGGAAGAAGTACAAATGACTGGAGTGTAGACAAGAGAATCCAGGGGCAGAAAGAATATATACTATCACTTCTTACTAGACACCATTTAGCTAATACTTAGTAAACCCTCTTTTCTCTGCTGCTGTTGTCCTCCCTGTTAGCCACCGTGACATCTTGCTTGGTTTTCGCCTGCATCATTCAAGACTCGTAGGGCATAATCGCTCTCCTAGTTCCTTAGGGGATAAAATAACAAAATAGTGGTGGTTGATATTCCGTTTCTAATGCTTTCTGAGTAATTATTCAGGTTCTGTTTGTCCTTTGACTCGATTTCCTTCCCCAATCTCTCAGTCAGGGACAGGAAGAGAAGGGCTTTCTCTGTTGGTCTCTATGCCCTTGGCCCTGCCTTGTAGCCTGGGTCAGTTTCAGTAGGGGTGAGCTTGATTTGCCTTGACTCTTGAGTGCTGTCAGAATCTGCCTTCTTCCCTAGAGCAGACCTATGCGGAGCCTCGCTTACCCAGGGAACAGAAATGCTGGGAAAACAGTTTGAGCACAGATTTAAAGATTCAGAGGCAAGGGTCAGATCTAGGCAAAATTGCAAGAGTGGCCACGTGCAGTCAGTCTCCAGTACTATCTCCCCTGTCCAGCCACTTTCTCCTTTGGATTACTGTCCTATGGCTCCAGCTTCCTGTCATTTCCTGCCAGCCCCCACTGGCTAATGAGAAACCTAGTAGCTGTGTACTGTTCCATTTCCAACAAAGGGCCTGCCAGTGGGGCACTCTGCCTGGCTTCATCTTCACTTCCATGTTTCCCTTCTCTTTCTCCCATTGAAATCTGACCCTGCTTTGCTCAGGATACTAGAGCCTCTTTGTTGAGATAGGGAGGGTGGGAGGGAGATGCAAGAGGGAAGAGATATGGGAACGTATGTATATGTATAGCTGATTCACTTTGTTATAAAGCAGAAACTAACACACCGTTGTAAAGCAATTATACTCTAATAAAGATGTTTTAAAAAAGGGGGGGGCAATGGATCTGCTTCCTGGTTAACACGGTGGCACATATTGGTCTTAAGATCATTCTATACAGATGGATTAAGAAGTGCATTAGTTTCCTACTGCTGCTGTAACGAATTGCCACAAATGCTGTGTTTTAAAGCGATACAGATTTATTCTCAGAGTTCTGGAGGTCAGAAGTACCAAATAAAGGTGTTGGCAGGGTTGACCTCCTTCTGGAGGCTTCAGGAGAGACTCTTTTTCCTTCCCTTTTTAGCTTACAGAAGCCACCTGTTTCTCAATTTGTGACCCCTTCCTTGTATTACTCCAACCTCTTGCTTCTGTCCTCACATCTCCTGTTTCTCATTCCGATCTCCTGTCTCCTCTTGTAAGGATCTTAATAATTATATCAGGCCCACCTGGATAATCCAGGATACTCTCCTTGTCACAAGATTTTTAATTTAATTATACCTGCAAAATTCTTTTTGTCTTAGAAAGTAACATATTCACAGGTTCCAGAGACTGGGCTGAGAGCATATTTTGGTGGCTATTATTCGACTGCTATAAGTAATATTCAGTGTAGATATTATTTTAACTCAGTGCTTCTCAAAACTGAGCAATATATAGACTCCTTTCAAAAGGAATAAAATTTTATAGACTCTTGCCGTGTTGACTTATATATTTTTTTAACATCTTCATTGGAGTATAATTGCTTTACAGTGGTGACTTATGTTTATTAAATTGTTACATAAATACATATAAACTTTAAACTGCTTATAAACACCTCATGTTTGTAGCTCTTATACAAAGATAAAACTAAAGCAATTTACAAATTAAATACAAACAATCCATAAAGTGAATAAAATTCAAATTAAGTACACTAACTTAATGTGACAGATGATGTGGTTTTACTGAAAATGAAATTGCTGAGAAAATTTGAGTATAGTATTGGCCATTGGAGGTTTTTTTTTTCCTCTGAGTTTAGCATGCCTGTTCTGTCTGTTGTGTGATGACTCAATTCTTCCTTCTTTTTCCTCTCAAACTTTGTTCATAGAGGATTCTTGGACATAATTTGGCTTTTTATCTTGAATATTCACTAATTTTGCTTTTGTTCTTTTCTCATTTGCCCAAGACAATGAAAGTATTACCAACTGGGTTCCACTAAAAATACTGGCTCTGAATTTGCATGGCAGTACTTGACTAGATAATAGGCATCCAGGAAATCCAGAATATGCTTTTTTAAAAAGAAGGTTATCTTTGAGTTGAAAAAACGCATTGTAATTTCTTACAGAGAATTCATTTGAGGGACTCTGTCTTTACTCTGACTTTAATGGTGGAAATAGGCAGTGCAGGAAGCATTTTCTCACTGAGAATATTCTTCAAGGTTAATCCTATTTCACTTAGGTTTAAACTTTTTCATCTTTGTGAAATACGCTAACCTCCTTAGGGGAGTACTTTACAAAACTGCTCTTTCAATAGTCTGTATTATATATTATACTTGATGGGAAAAAAGATTGTTTAGAAAGGAGAGAGAGAACAAGAGGGAGATAAAGTGAGAGTGATGGGTAGGGTGATGAGTGAATGAGAGACTATAAATGTATGAGAAACCTGGCTTAAATTATGCTGGAGTTTGGCTACTGGGTTACATAATCACCCTGGGAAAGATAAAATGTAAACGTATTCACAGTCTGGAGAAGGCATGGGCTCCCAGTCCTCACTCTAGCTCTCTCTGTCGTCTGACCTTCACAAATCCATTATTTTCTTGGTTTTTTTCCTCTGTTAGTGCAGGTTGGTAGGATGTGAATTCTGAAGCTTATTCTGGACTAAAGTTCTCTTGTTTGTTGAGCTCCACGCTGTTCTGAAAACATTAATCACAACCTTGCTGCTTTCTCCTGGGAAAATTCTGGTCTGCAGTGCGGTCAGTGAGGGTGATTAGAAATTCCAGAGGTAATGGGATAGGCACACTCCCGTTCTAGTCCTGCGGAAATTCACTGGCTTCTAACTGTAAATCTGTTTTGAAAAAGGACAAGTTGAACATTGTTGAGTTGCCACTAATTGTTTCTTCCTTTTCCTTTGATTGGCCATAAAGGCTGATGATGTCATTCACACGAGGAAGAAATTTATGTTCTCTTTTTGAAACTAAACGGTTATTTCTAAAATGGAAGAAAGAAGTCTTGAAAAAAATCAGCAAGGTATACCTGATTTTTCCTTTGCATTTGGATTTAGCAGCTAATATATATTCTAAGCTATTACCTGTGTAAGATTTATCAAAAGTCATAATCTCATCAAAATCTATGCTATGCAGAATTATCTGATTTTGTCTTCTGTTGGTGAGCTTACTCTCATCTCCTTTCTTCCTTTTTATATCCTCAACTCTAAGTCTCTTAATAGGATGTAACCTTTGTTGTTTAGAAGTTGTTTATCCTGATCATTACAATGTAATTACAACTGTAATATCTTATGTGTGTACTATAGGTACACACTTAATAGTGTATGAATAAACAAGTGTTTAATGCTAAAAAGCTGATTTTTTAATCTTAATTTAACAGGTTGTTTTGTTGCTACTACATGACTTTACTTGGAAAGAGATGGAATGGCATGAGGGTGTTGCGGGGAAAGAGTAGGTATGATTCTTTGGTGTATGTTTGGTGAGATTTTTTTAAAACATTGAAACTAACGTGACAAACATCGTATTCACCACAAGAAATCGTTACCTTGAACATTTCTTTTTCATATTTGCTTCCAGTCTTTGATTTTTAACCAAAAATAAATAAAACTGAAGTTCCTTTTTGCTTCACAGCCTGGCCCATTACCCTTTACTCATCATCCAAAAGTAGTCGCTGTTGTGGATTTAGTGCTGTTGTGGATTTAATGTGAATCCTTCCAGTTTATTCTGTTATACTTATGCACACACACATAGACATAAAGATATAGTGTTGTTTTCTATTATGCACTTTTAATTTACATGAATGGTAGCATAGATATAATTCACAGGAGGGCTATGCTTTCTACTCTTCTTTCTCCTGTTTTTTCTATTTTTGGTTCTGAGCTAGTTTTCTTTTTTGTGTATCTTATCTCCTATAAGTCAGGAAGTCATATTTTCCAGGACCTAGTGTTTTCTTAAAAAATACTTAAATTGGGCTTCCCTGGTGATGCAGTGGTTGAGAGTCCGCCTGCCGATGCTGCCGATGCAGGGGACGCCGGTTCGTGCCCTGGTCCGGGAAGATCCCACTATCCGTGGAGCGGTTGGGCCCGTGAGCCATGGCCGCTGAGCCTGCATGTCCGGAGCCTGTGCTCCACAACGGGAGAGGCCACAACAGTGAGAGGCCTGCATACCGCAAAAAAAACAAAAAGAAAAACTTTAGTTTTCCACTTTTAAATGTAATGCAGGCTCATTTGGAAAATTTAGAAAACATGAGCAATGAACAAAACGGGGGTGAAGGGGACTTGTAGTGAGGGTGTAAATTTACTCAGACTCCTGCTACTTAAAACCAGTCACTGTTAACATGTTTATTTCTATCACTTGCTTAAGCTTACATCTCATACCACTCCATTTTTACCTAGAAAATCTCCTCAAAAGAGTCGTCTACACTCACTGTCTTCAGTTCCTCTCCTCCCATCCTCTCTTCAATCCTCTTCAGTTGAGATTTCATCTGAACCACATCACCTAGGTCCCCATATCCAATGATCACTTCTCAGTCCTCTTCCTACCTGCCTTGTCAGCATCACGTGATACCCCAAAGCCTGGAGTCCTCCTTGACTCCTCTCTCTTACACTCTATGCCCTTCAGCAGCCACATCAGCTTCACCTGCCAAATACGTCTAGAATCTGCCCCTCCTCAGCCCCTGTGCCACCACCATGCTAGTCCAAGCATGATCGTTGCTGACCAGGATTATTACAATAAACTCCTGACTGCTTTCCTGCTTTGACCCCTTTCCAACACATGTTCAACATGGCAGCCAGATTGACTCTTTTCATCTTAAAACAGATCACATCACAAATCTGTTCCAAACCCTCCCATGACTGCCCATCTCACTCTGGGAAGACCCTAAATAATTATATGTGGCATATATCTGTATACCACATGGCCTGGCATGATCCCTTCCAACTTTACTGGGACCTCATCTGTCACTTCCTTTTGCTTAATCTGTCTTGCCACTCTTTGCTGTCCCTTGAGTATACCAAGCACTCTCCTGCCCATCAAAGCCTTCTCTCTACCAAGCACATCATCATCTCCTAATCATCTCCCTGATAGTTAACAGCGAGGCCTTCCTTATATGCAGGGGAGTTCCTTCCCTGGAAATCCCTACACCCCCTACTCTGCTTTATTTTTCTCCATGCACTTATTATCGTATGACATACTATATATTTACATGCTCATTTGTTTACTTCTGCATCCTGTCCCTAGAATCTTAAGTTCCAGGCAGCAGAGGCTTTTGTTTTCCACAGTTATTTTCCCAATGTCTAGATTTGTGGCAGGCATCCAGTAAATATTTGTAGTATGAACATATGTAAAATTTACTCCATTTTTAATAAAAGGCCTCATATAAAACATAGATTGCTTTTTAAAACAATATATTGTCAACATTCGCCATGTCAAGGACATTTTTCTATAACATTGTTTGTAATGGCTCCTTGGTATTCTATTTTAGAGATGCATGATAGTTTACATAATCAATTCTATATTAAAGTACCTTTTGATGGTATGCAAAATTTTATAATAAATGACACTCTGGGGAAAGATGGTCCCTTTCTTGCCTTCTCTCTCTTCCATTCTGTGGAATAAAACTGCAACTAGAGCAGGCAAGTTGGCAGGCCCAGAGCTCTCCTGCTGGCACTTACAAGCATGTAATAACCACCTCGGGGCCTCCAAGTCCCTTACTTCATAAATCTCAAGTAGCCACCCAGATGCTGGTCGTTACTGTCCGTATTCCACTTGGTGCCTTTGTGTCAGATAGGGAGCAAGCCTCTTGTGTCTTATTCCAAACCATCATCTGACCTTGTTGAGTTTTGCATTTCAGTACTTCTCCTAATAGAACATGCCTCGTGGACTGAATCTATCTGTGATTTTTTTTTCCTCCCTTAGGAGACTTTGGCTGATCATTCAGGAATATAGCTTATTCTGTTTTGCTAATTTCATGCAAACCTCTGCCTGTCACTTAATCTTCAGCACCTGTCAAATCAATTGATCAGAGGTAATTTAGATAAAGGACCTGCTTTCTCTTCCTACCCAGTGATCAATAAACGACTCTTTAGGAATAATTAAGTGTCGTCACTCCCTAGCATGCCACAAGTACAGGTGCCTCAGTTACTGACACACAGACTTGCTGCTGTGACTCAAGGGGACATGTCCTCTGTAGGAGGATAAGCTCTTTGGTAGTGTGAGCCTGAGGATAAATCAGCGACTCATCAGCTTCAGGGAATGTCCCTTTCCATCTTCCAGAGAAATATCCTTTGTATTTTCTTGTCACTAAAAGTTTAAGGAGATCCTGATCATTTTTATTTTTTCATCCATATTGGCTAGCCTAAGATGGCCTTACTCAATTTTATAGGATTTAAAGGTGTTGTAGAGTGCATTTATCTGTAAAACATACTTTATCTAACAAATATATGTGATAAACATAATCCTATTTTTAGTGTTTTCATAGCTTATGAAAGTCTTCTGCATAGTCTGTGCCATTTGACCCTGGAAACCTGAATATCTTTATTTTATTGGAGAGGGAGCTGACCCTTAGAAATCAGGTTTTGCCCATTGTCACACAGTTAGTGAATGTTGAAGCCAGAATTCAAATTCCAAACCACTGACCCAATTCTTATGACAAAGTCTGGGTGCTTGGCACTATCCGGTGTTCTCTACCTACCCTCCCCCAGGTTAGAATCACCTGGGGAACTTATTAAAAAAATCCATTCCTGGGCCCACCCTTCCCAGGGATTCTGAGTCATTTGGTCTGTTGCAGGGCCAGGAATCATTATTTTGTAAAAGCTTCCCAGGTGATTCTAATGTGCAGTCAGAGGGCTCTTCACCTTAGTCTCCCCAGGCAGAGATGAAACAACTGGTAATTAGTCATTAATCAAGAAAAGAAGCAATTTAGCTCAAAAAATAGAGAAGGGTGATGACTTTATTTTGCTGTCCCTCCATGTCATGAAAGAAAATCATGGGAGTTTAAAAGTCATTACAGTGAGATTAAGCTTTTTATTAAGAATTATGGGATGGCAGAAGCTTCTAGCTATGGTATGACCCCTTCAGGGAAGAAAGCTGCCCCCTTTCCACTGGCAGATGACCCCTTTAATAGCAATGTGTCTGTCGATTACCTTATCATTACCTTATCTTGACCTATCTCCTTTGGATGATGCAAAAGAATATTAATCAAGGGTGACTCTTTTTTGGTTCATCAGAAGAGTTGACCCCAGTCAGTGAATCTCTACTCTTTGTTCATCAAGTTCTGAAGTGTAAGAATTTGTCTTTTCTATTTGTCTTTTCTTTCTCATCTGGAATGGGCTTGGCACACATCCAAGGTTCCACCTGTTTGTCTCCTTTTCACACTGATCTCAGAAAAGCAATGGGATTCAGTTGTACGCACATCAGCGTTGTTTGTCTTGAGAGGGCTTCTCTGGACTTCGGTAGTGCCTATTCAGGGGGTCTGCCCCACGTATATTTTTTAACCAGTTTTGACGATTGATTTACTGTGCCTCGCAGCTGCTGCACACAGGGCCTCCTCAGAATTCTAGTCCTGTGCTGTTTGGCTCTATTCATGTGTGCTGTTCTTGTGTAACTGCCCACATTTTACATGATTAGCTTTGAGGAGGCGAGAGGCACCCGGGCAAAACTAAAGCCTGTCTTCTGAGACAGACCCACCTGCCTTGCTGTAATCGCAGGGCTGCCACTCATGAGCTGGGTGGTCTTAGCCAAAATGCTTAATCTCTTAGAGCCTCCGTTTCCTCATTTGGTTTGAGGATTAAACAAAATAATTTATGTTAAGTGCCTGGCATACCGTGGGTACCCAATCTGTATTAGTCTGTTTTCCTAGATTTGATATTCTATTTTTTCCAATACTATTAATTGCATAGCTACACCTTCCTGTGTTATCATCTCCCCTCAATAAATAGGTCTGGCTACTTGGCAGTGCAATTCCGTCAGCTCTGTATATTTAGTCCAGAAGCCATCCAGAATGTAGACAGCCCTTAAACTTGCAAGTTACCTGGGAAGAGAAGTAGTATTTATTAATACCTCCCTCCCCCTCCTCCAAAAGAAACAAAAATAAAAGACGTGCACACACACACACACACACACAGTGCTCGATGCACTGTGCTATAGGGGCTTTCCTCCCCAAGCTTTCATGAGGTTGCATTAATATTCTAACCTTACAGACTTGGATTTGAGAGTTGTGTTGCCTGTGGACACACAGCCAATAATGGTTAAAACTGGAATTCCAGATTGTTGCCTGTTTGGGAAGCATTTTCTAGCTTTTATATAGGACATCTATTTGGAGAATGGTGAAAGAAATACTTGAGCTACAATGTCCAAGTTATCACCTGCTTTGCACAAGTCGCAGCCTTTGCAAGGGACATTTTGGTAGGGTGGGGTGTAAAACATTTGGGGGCGCTGGCGATTTTGGTGGTATAGCTGTGTGTCTATAACTGTGTTGGCCTGGGTGTGTGTCTGCAGAATGAGTGTGGTTGTAATAATCAATTCCCAAATCTCTTCACAGTATCTAAGTGGCAGAACCCTGTTGAGAAGCTCCAGAGAGCTTTTAAATAAGAAACTTCTCACAGGAATCAAATGGCAACCAAACATCTGTGTACCTAATCGAGGAGGTACAAGGCCACACTTAGCCAACAGGAAGATTCCCTATAGAAAGGCATCACTAAAAGCAGTGCCATATGATTTATTTGCTATAGCTCAATTTCCATCTGTCTCATAAAATGGATTGTGTAGACATTGCAGTCCAGGCATCCAGCCAGGGAGGAAGCATATCAAAGAGCAGAAAACCTTCTCCTCCCTTGGGCTGTTTGTGACATGCTCTGCTAAGAGGTGGCCATGGCCAGGGCAGTCTGCAAGGAAATGCACCAGATCACCTCATCGACATCTCAGACCTTGGGGACTGGCTAACTCATGGGCCTTTAAACAAGGTTCCATAGCAATAATAGGGGCCAGGTGGGTTTTGAACATTTGGGTTTTTTTTCCAGGGATTCCTTTGACTCATATTTGCAGACTCCAGATGGTAATTTTGCCAGTTCAGGCAAGATACTATGCACAGTTGCTTATATTTCTTACATAAATGGAGAATGGGCCAAACAAATGCTTTCTTGGCTATAGTGTGTTAAGGCAACTCAGGTGAAACGGAAACCCTTTGTCATTCTGTAAACAGAGTTTAGGAACCACACATAGCCAAGTAAAAACCAATGTGATCCTATAAAACCAAACCAATTGGGTAAGAACAAAAGTAGTCCTAGAGACTTCTGAAAGTTAAGTTGGTGCTGAATACTGGCTTCTCCGTACTTTTCCTGGGTACCAGAAACCTCATCTATTTTGTTTCTAAAGCTTCTTTGTTTAGGTTACTGTAACATCCCACTAGATTTTAAGAAGGCATTTCTATAGGAGGGTTTTTCAGTGAGGTCTTTTTTTTGTTATCTCCATGACACATTGGCTGTGGAGAGGGAGGAAAGGAAGTCAGCATGAGGGCACCCCAGATAAGCTCCGAGTTCGCTCCCCTGGACCCAAAGTATTCCCTGCTCTGCTCTGTGTGACTTTGGACAATTATTTAACCACTCGGAGATTTAAGTCCCTTACCCGTGAAACGGAAATAATATAAATATTTTCAGGTTTCTTTTGAGGAACAGCATAAAATTACATAAATTCACGTACTCACTCCAGTATGTTGAGGAGATAGGCTTCAATAAATACTACTTACACCAAGCCTCAGGCTGAAATGAGAGATAGAGGATGGACAGCTCTTGCTCTTTGGGGTTGGAATGTCTGCTGGGAGAGGAGACTGCCTCTCCTCTGAGGTAGAGTACTCAGTGGACTTCTGAGAGCCCACTTCTTGCCAGATACAGTGCTGGGTGCTGAGGAAAGAGATTGATAAAAGAAGCCCAGTCTCCATGGAACTTATGGTGTAGTTGGGGAGAGGGACATTCAAATAAATAAATCTCTATCCAGGTGCTAAATGCAGCGACTGGATCATGTACAAAACATAGAGAAACAACAAATCTGGCCTGCTGCCTGTTTTCATAAATGAATATTACTGGAACACACCTAAACTCACTCCTTTACGTGTTGTCTCTGGCCACTTTTGCCCTAAAACGGCACAGTTGAGTACGGTCAGTTCTGCTTTAGCATGGTACATATTCCTAAAAATCACCAGACTATGCAAGATTGTGCAATATAATTCAAAGGACATATGGGGAAAATGACATTGAGGACAACACTTAAAAACTTGGTCAGGGACACATATAAAATGGTTCGAAACCTAATAAATATGGCAACACAATTTTACACTTTAAGTGGTTAAGAAACATATAAATACCACAATAAATATGGAAGTTTACCTTAAAAAAGACCTAGCGTTTACCAGAAAGGCTTCAGCTTGTGAGCTGTTAAGTAGTGGAAGAAGGCTTATGTGAAATCTGACAAAATGCTGTAGCACAGGATGTGGATAGTGTGGTGACCTGAGGTGGACGGTGGGTGTTGGAGGTGAATGCACGTGAGTGTTCTGTGTAGTCCTAGGTGTCTTGTTTCAGTAGGCTGAAGTTTTCTGCCTCCACCTAGTGTTTCTCACAGAGGAAATTGTACATAAATAAACATGAAATTCACGTTATGCTCATGTTGTTAATCACATTGGAACAAATTCACGTTTTTGAAACAAGTGTTACAGCAGAACTGATTGTTGTTGCCACAGAGACCATATGGCCCACAAATCCTAAAATACATACTGTTTAGCCCTTGCTGACCCCTGGCACAGAGGAAGGAGGGGTTAATTCTGAGGGCTCAGGAGGGCTCCCAGAAAGTATCATATCCGAAATGTGTTAGGAGACTGAAGAGGTGAAGTTTGACAGGATGACATAGAGGAACAGGAACATTTTGCCACTTTTATTCTTATTCCCTCTCTCATCCTAGATGTACATTCCCTCATCCCCACCTCATTTCCTGAGAGCACAACTCTTTTGAGTTTTATACCGAGTGAGCCCAGATACTGCACCCATGGATCAGAAAATGGTCCCCCGATTTAGGAGCACTCAAAGTCACATTTGTCCTCAAAATACTTCTCCCAGCAGCCTGCATCTGGGAAAGGCACAGACCCTGGGCAATCCCTTCCTTGTGGAAAAGCTGGTGGATAACCAGGAAGGTCAGCGAAGTGACCCGTCAGTGTCATTATCGCCCTGTCACATAGTCTTCCCATTTACACTCACTGTGTGAAGTCCAACTCCTTTTCTGTGGTCTGGTCCCATCAGACCTTTGCAGCCGCCATCTCCCAGAACCATACTGAACCGCTTTCTATTTCCCTCTGAGAGTTATGAGTCTTGAGTAGAGATATTCAAAAGCATTTCAAAGAGATGGGCTGGTTTCCAGATCAGCAGGGTGTTTATGATATAATTAAAATAATTGACTTAGAATAAAACCAAAGATGGGTCAATTAGAAAGAGCTGGGTTAGTCAAAAAGAAAAGGGAGAAAGGGCATCTTGGTCCTCAGTACTTATCAGAGGACACCTAAGTGCATCAGACACCGTAGCCTTATGTCAGTCAGAAAACAGTTGCATTACATAACTCTCCTTGATCTGCTTTCATGGTCAATCAACTTTTGATTATGATTTGAAAACATATGATGGATATACTGATGGGATAACTCTAATCCAAGTCATTGCTCTTTGGAAGCAATACACTGACCATCTGGTGTTATACTTCAGGTTCCTGAGGGTGGTTAATATGAGTCTACCCTGAGTGTCAGCTCCACTCTTAGGCTCCTGAAATAATCAGTTTTCTGGGTCTGCAAAGTGGAAGACTGAATTGGGCCCTAGCAAATACATCACTAATGTTTATTCCCTGTAAGCCTCTCCATTGCTTACAGTGCTCTTCCTCCTCACATCTACATCTTTGGGTCAAGACAAATGAATGAAAATTTATGGCTGCTGCTTTCCCACTCTCAACCAGTGCTATTCTCTGGCCTCTGAAACTTCAAGCACATTATTTATACAAATCTGTCTTAGAACCTTCCAACATTTGATCTTGCCTTATAGTTACTGTCCCATGGGCCTTCTCTTTGCTTAAATGTAGAACTGAGAAGGTAGAGTCTTATTTTCCTTTGTGTGCTACATTGTGCCCAGCACGCTGAGTGCTAAATGAACTAGTGGCATATTGAGAGCATTGATAGGCATAGCACTTATTGTGTGTGTGTGTGTGTGTGTGTGTGTGTGTGTGTGTGTGTGTGTGTTTGCTGAGAGGTTGCATGTGAAACAAAGGGATTTTGCTGAGGGAGGATATACCCAGTCACAATGTCATATGGGGTGGGAGGAAAGAAAGCTGGATAGTTGAGCATAGAATGAGAGCCCAGATCCCTGGAGAAAGAGCTACTTTTATAAATACTCTTTGTGCACTTTGCACACACCATCTCCCTCGTCCTCTTAATGATCTTACAATGCAGATGACTTTTACTCTCCCAGTTTTACAGCTGAGGAAACTGAGGCTCAGAGAGATTAAGGAACTTGCTCAGTATTTAGTAACTAGTAGCTAGTATGGCTCCAGGCTCTATACTCTTGAGCATCACGTGAGAGCATTCCGCCAAACTTTGCCTTGGACCAGCTGCATATAAAGGAAGGTGGTTTAATCAACACTGTTCAACAAGCCAGTGGCAGAAGAATAAAAAGGAAAAGGACTCCAGGCTTCAGACTCCCTGGCCAGTGCAATGCCAAGGGACTGCTTGTGGACACATGTCCTGTAGAATGACCTTTGACCCTGAACAGCACCTGTGTATCATCCTGTATCAGCCCTTAATTCTGTGTAAGAGACCGACTTAGTGCAGGCCCTGGGACTCCAACTGACTTAGGGAATAGACCCTGAAGAGTAGTGCCTATGAGTGGGTTAACTTGCAGAGCAGTGAGGTCCACGTTGCTGGAAATATCCATGTACAGTGACCACGGCCAAGTGACAGGAATGCTTGGTAGGCAGAGCATGTGGGTGGGGGAGGGTAAATTATTTGATCTCTTTTTCAACCGATTTGAAAGATTTAAGAGGCTTTGATTGCATCTTTCTTTTCTTTCCATCTTTTTTTTTCTTTTTCTTACGAAACGCGATAAAGTAAGTACAGTTGATGAGTGTCATGCAGTGGAAAGAGACGTGGACAGCTGTCCTCTTCAGTTGCTGGTGGTTCCCTGGGTGATTGGCGGGGGGTGGGGTGGGTGGGCGGGGCAGAAGTCAGCCAGCCTTTCTCCTTCAGTCTTCTCATTTGCAACTAGGGAAAAGCTGCCTTTCTTATCTGACAAGGTATCTTTGGAGGAGAAAATCAGATTATAGGTGTGAACGTGCTTTGAAAAAATTGTCAGGAGGACAACATGGCACATTCTGCATCTTTTTTAGAGAGGGCATTTTAAAAAGCCATTCCTACAACCTGACTTGAAGGTCATTCAGTATCAAAGTGGTGTAGAGTTCCAGTTGGCATACTTTTCATGTTCCGTTGGCAAACTTTTCAATGCCTGTGGCCGACTGAATAATGGCCCCTCTAAGAAGTCCATATCCTACCCCCTGGAACCTGTTACTATGTTACTTTACACAGCAAATGAGACTTTACAGATGTGATTAATAATCTTGAGATGCGGAGATTATCCTGGATTATCTGGATGGGCTCAGTGTAATCACAAGGCTTCTCATAAGAGGGGGCAAGGTCAAAGGCTGGGAGCTGGGACAAAGGAAGCAGAGGCTGGAGTAATGCACTCTGAAAATGGAGGAAAGGGCTATGAGCTAAGGAATGTGGTGGCTGCCAGAAGCTGGAAAAGACAAGGAAGCAGATTCTCCCCATGAAGCCTCCAGAAGGAGTACAATCTTGCCAGCACTTTGATTTAGGCTTCTGACCTCCGGATCTGTGAGAGAATAAATTTGTGCTGCTCTAAGCTACCCAGTTTGTGGCAATCTGTTACAGCAGCCATGGGAAACTACTGTAATCTCCTGGCTCCCTCCTTCTCTCTGTCCCTCTCTTCTCTTCTTCCCTTTCCCCCTGTTCCCTTCTCCCTCATCTCTCTCACTCAGCCCCTTCCTCCCATCCTTTTCTCCCTCCCCTTCTCACCTCCTTTTTTTCCCCCTTTCCTTTCGGGAGTAAACAATCCAAGTACTGGTTGGAAAAAGACCTGATGATTTAATAGTGATGGTTTTTTGGTTTATGGGATTTTTAAGTTTTCTGCTAATTATTATGAAGTCTGGTGAAGAGATTAATTCAGTTCCTGTGATTTGTTTCCTTGTCTTGACTTCATAAAAATCACAGGAATACAATAATATAGTTATACATCCCCTGGGCTTGAAAATGCCCAGTAATTACAAGTGATTCACGAGAACAGCTTAACTTGTAAGGGATTGTATTGTGCTCCATAGTAAGCAGTCATTTATTAAGTTTTAAAAATGCTTTTGGGAGAGATATAATGGGCTCATCAATTAAAAGTATGTTTGGAAAAAACGTTGGTGCTGTCAGTAGTAATTCTTCTTCCCCCAAACTCTCCTTTTCAGAGCTGCCAACTTGTGTGTGGCTCTGGAATGCATGCCCCCCTTTCCTAATGTTTCCTGATGATGGCGGTTCCACCTGAGGAGCACTGTGCAGGCCTCACTCAGTGCCAAGTGTGATTCACATGGCCAGGCCTTCCAGGGCTAAGGGACCGTGGTTCTCCTTCACAGGCTGGCCATTCATCATTTGATTAGAGCGAGGTTACCAAATTGACATGTCCTGGCTAACACGCCTGATGCTGCGGTGGAGATGCGCTGGGTCTCCTCAGTCAGCTGGGTTGCTGTCCACATAACTAATGCTCAGCCCTGCCACTAACAGATGGCCCAGTGTGATCTTCCGGGGGAACTCAGCACTTTTGTGGCAACTGGTGCTTCCAACACACAACTTCTAAAAGTTCTTTTCCTCTGGTGTAACTCAGAAGAGGCATTCTCCTTCATAATGTGAGCGGGAGAGTTTGCTTTTCCCTGTTCTTTTTGCAGACAAAGCATCAAAAGCCTATGTTCCAGGCTTCCTTTTTTCCCCCAGACTGGGTTTACACCTGAATCCCTTGGTTCTTACTTCCTGAAACAGACCAAGGCTACACCACACCTGTGCTCTTGGTTCCTCTGTGCCTCTCTCTTCCCTCTCCTTGCTAGTGCTCTCCTGGGAGGCAGTCTGCCTCTTCCCACAGCTAATCTATCAGCATCCTGCAGCCCGTGGTCTCCTGAGGGACACTGCTCCCTGTGTGCTGCCTGGCCATGTAGCCTCTTCCCAGTCTTCTGCCCCTAACTTACTCACTCCCGCCATGAACTGCTTCCTCCCCCCTTTTACATAGATCCATCTCTTCCATCTTGGAACACTTCTCCACTCCACACTATGTAGCTGGTAAGTGTTGGTTGGTTTCTATCTCTCCATTCATACCCAAATGTTTTCTTTTCTTTACCTCTATTTTCTTTTACGTCCTTGCAGTCTGACACCTGTCCCCAATACTCTATTGAAAATCATCTGTCTCTCTACCTTCTTAGACACATTCTCTGCTCTTTCCTGAGCTAATTCTTGGTTCATGTTATATTGGACAGTTGATTACCACTGTGCCACACCCACCCCGCAATTTAAAACACATTTTTGTCTAGTTTCTAGGCTTTCTGCCTCGAAAATCTTCCATACTCTCTCATCTCTGTTGATTTTTTTCCTTCGAAATAGTTACAATTTATCTTGTATTGTCAACGATGACTATAAGTGGTTCTTTGCTATCTACACCATTCTCTCTCTCACCGGGCCCCAATACACACACTCCAAGTTAGTTATTCTTATTCCTGCATACATGATATTTATTTTTATCTTTCTGCTCTTGCTTATATGTTTACTCATTCAGAAATATTCACTGAGCTCCCACTATGTGCTGGATACTGTTCTAGAGGGGCTACAATGGCAAGTAAAGCAGATGGATTCCTGCCTTCGTGGAGCTTGGAGTCTGGTGTGGGACCCATGTTAATTAAGCAAGTAATCACACAAATAAGAGTCAAATTTGCAAATGCAGCGAGGGCTTTGGAGGAGTAGAATGTGATATGCTGAGAGAATAACATGGACATAGCACGGAAGGTAGGGCGAGGGATCTAACTAAGGAGGTCAGAGAAAAGGAAAGTGGAGTTGAAATCTGAAGTTTGGTTAGATGTTAACTAGGTGCAGGGGGTGAATGAAGAGTTTTATGAGCGGCAGAAACAACACGTACAAAGGCCCTGTGGTGCAAGAAATCAAGAAAAGGCTAGAGATGAGGAGAGATCTGAACATGCAGGGTTTGCAGACCATAATGAGAAGTTTTTTTGTTTTTTTGTGGTACGCGGGCCTCTCACTGCCGTGGCCTCTCCCGCCGCAGAGCACAGGCTCCAGACACGCAGGCCCAGCGGCCATGGCTCACGGGCCCAGCCGCTCCACTGCACATGGGATCCTCCCGGACCGGGGCACAAACCTGTGTCCCCTGCATCGGCAGGCAGACTCCCAACCACTGCATCACCAGGGAAGCCCATAATGAGAAGTTTTAAAGGGGTAGAGGAGGGGGTCGTGGTCAGACTTATCTTTTGAAAAGACCCTGTTCATTTAGCCCGCTTTCACAGACTCAATTCCTTTTCACTGAGCACACGTTTTGAGACGTGCCAGGGAAGTGGGTGGGCTGGAGTAGTTACCGCGAACTCCAAGTCTGTGGAGAGTTTTCAGTGAAGATGCATAAGTCCCCAGGGAATCAGCCTAACAGATGTTGTCAGCCAGGCAGGAAGGGGGAGAGGAGCTGTGGTTTAGCCAGATTCCTCTGGGGACCTCTCCTAGCCTCAGCTTCTCTGGTTGAGTTACATCGCTCTGATCTGATATTCAAGAACAACAGCCGGGACTGAGAGAAGGAGGTTGTGGTAGCTGTGTGCAGGTCGCTGTGCATAATCTGAGGTAAAAAAGGAAAAGTGGCTCACCTAATTGCGTCCTAAATTACAGCCATTGTTCAATTCCTTTCTTAAAAGTATTTGGCGCATTCAAGAAGAAAAGTCCTTCTGGAGTGGGGGAACAATGGGGGGGGGGCAAAGGGAGATGGATGCACATATACTCATATCCCTGCATTCAGGATGTTATGTTTATAAGTGCAGATTTGAATGGCTTGCTCAATTATTTTCACTGTGTGCATGCTAACAGTAATAAACTTGGAAAACTGAAACACATGAGTCTACAGTAATTGTTTTTTAGATAGTGTAATAATTCATGATAATTGCTTGCAAAGCATTTTCCCCCTGCCTTGTCTACAGGGGTAAATACATTAAAGCCACATTCTTGTATACTATTTTACAATCTATTAGCATAATAACCCATTGTAAAATAAGCCCTGCTGCTATAGGAAAGTATGTGATATTGGTCCATTAGACACCTTTGTCTTATATACAAGCAGCTAACGGCACTATTTATGGACATCATCTTAGCTTGGTATATGCTTGTTACCAACTAATAGGTCCAGAGCATGAGGTACTGTACGATAAAAGTTATCCAACACTAACAATCCACCATGACTCTAGCCTCTTGCCTGAAAATTTGCTTTTAGCCCCATGTGAATGGGAAAGTCATCTTGATAGATTTAGCTGCAAACCAGTTATAACCAGTGTTCACAGAATGTAATCAAATTAGATCTTAAAGTCTTTAATTTCATCATTAGCATGTATTATTTCTTCCTCAAACCATGTAATTAAGTAGCATATTAGGAATAGATAATTGTTTCCCTTTTATACATTTATTAGGTAACCAGGGTTAAATTTGGAGCTCTGTTATGATACACAGCTGCTTATTCTTAATTAGAATGGCTTTAATGATACCTGAAGAATTAGAAAAGTAATTGGTTAACTAAACTAAGGGAATTTATGGCAAATAAGATATCATTATGTTTACCCAAGCACTGTTATAATCTGAAAGTTATATAATTAGTCAAATTATACAGAGGGAAATAAGACACTCATTATTTACTTTTCTTGGACATTTTGTGGGTTTGTACAAAAATTTTCACTACACACATGAGATTAATTCTTCTTGAGGTTGCATCTGGTTTACCACAAGTGAAGAATTTCTGAATAAATGCTCTTTTCTTATTCCCAGTTAGCAATAAGAAATCCACAGCTTTGCAATTATGAAGCAGTGGTTGCTTTGGAGAACGGAGGGCATGTGGACTGCGCACAGACCTAGAGCAGCGGTTTCTCTTACTGCTGAGGGCACAGACAGGCCCAGGTAGACTGGTCTGGGTCTCTGGACAGGTTCTGGTCTAGAGGCTTCCTCTCCTTTCAGTCGTCCCTCTTCCCATCCCAAACAGGACCTGCTGCTGGGATTGACCAGTGAATTTCCAAGAAGCTGGTAGCTCAGTGTTTCTCAACCCCCAGCTGCAAGTCAGAATCACCCAGGGAGTTTTAAAAATTACAAATGCCTGCCTTACTCCTCCCCTCCCAGCCCACCCCGGTCAAATTCAATGTGTAACCTGAGTTGCACTCACTGAAGGAGCTGCAGCAGGGTGGAGGATGAGTGGCAGAGGCGTGCTGTCCCATTCCTGGCTGCAGAGCCAAGCGGCACATTTCCATTGAGCCTAGACTCACCTTCTCCTGGAAGCTGCTGGTTACTGATCATAGCTGGCACACAAAATGAAGCAAATATGTCATCCCTGGCTTAAGGTATTACTTTATAGGTACCAGAGAGAATTTGCTCATTCCTTTGACAAATATTTAATGAACACTTGCATGGTGGGTCCCAGGAACTCTTGTAGAGTATAGCAATATAATAATGAAGATAATAGGCCTTTTGGGGGGAACCTAGTGGAGGAAAGGAAGAAAGGAAATAAAGGAAAATGCATACAAAATAGCAAGTCATTTCCTAGAAAGGAAGCAGACATGAAACTAAGATTGAGAATAGCCATTTCATGTGTTACAAAGGCTCCTTCATGGAGGTGGAGCTCTGGTTGTTGGAAGAGGCTCTGGTAGGAGCCAAGCCAGTCCAAGAAACTCATTCTGGACAGCCAGGGGCGGAATCCTACTCTCTTATCTTGCCTTTACATTCACTATACTTACATTTTTGTCCCGTCTATTATATGAGAACGTTAATATAATTTGCTTTTCCTGGAACTGACCCTTTTCCACGTCCATCTGGCGTCTCCCTCAGATGTTGGTGGTTTGCGTACTTGGGGTCTCCCACATCTCCATCTGCTTAGTGGCGGGCTGGTTTTCAATTTTGTCTGCAGGGAGAAGCCACCTGAAAAAAAATTTTTTTTCAAATTATAAATGTCCCCTCCTTCTTGTTATTCCTTTGTCCCCGGCCCTCAACAGAGCTGAAGCCCCTGGAATCAGCTTCCTTTTTCCGAGGATCCCCTTTAACACACAGGCTATACGTGGAAGTAGAATAACAACGTTCTCAAGGACTCCTTCCCACTCGTGCAAGGGCTTCCTTGCACAAGGGTGCCAAATTACTGACACTGCCTAATTTTCTGCCACGTTGAATGGATATATATTTTAAATGGGATTAGTTTGTGAGTCCTTGGCTTTATTTATAACACATTTTCTATTCAGATGTGCTTCTACTGTTTATCTCCACAAAATAAATAGTAAAATTGCACTTGGACCTCACATTAAATTTATATTTGTGCTATTACAATTTTATTTCTGTTGAGTAATATTCACTTTTCAGACATAAGGCAGAAATAAGAGCACACAGGCAAATAAAAGTAGCTATTCCTCCAGTTTCTCCTAATTGTCTCCTTAGGACGTTACTCTGGACTTACTCGTTTCTCACACGCCATCTATATAATGAATACTGGAGAGGGGACTATGAGCTTCTTGGTTCTCACACTGTATCCAGATGAACTGTTTCTGTTAATGAGGTTGTTTCCATTTCTTGAGACCTAGACACCAGGAGCAATGGGTTGTCGTCTGTAGTTTTTGGGTGTCCAGTGGGTGCCAGAGACCCACAGCTGGTAAGAACATGGCTTTGGGCTTGTAGTTCCAGTAGTCAGCCTGGTAACTGCCAGCATCCACACATTTCTTTACTTGTCGGTCTTACAACTACCGACAGTGACCAGTGACCACATGTGTGGGACGACTGAAGCTGAGAGTACAGCTTTGGTCATGGAGCGACCTTGTGTCCAAAACTGTAATCTGATCTGGTCATCAAACTATTCTTTGCTACTGTAGCACAGTATCACACTTCAGCCTATAGCAGCAATAATAATAATTGTGGGGATTAGACCTTATTAGATTTGAAATCTCGACTGCAGAACTGCTGTGAGGAGAAGCAGTATAATTTACAAATCACAAGCAGTTATCGGTCTCATAAAGTGGACACTACTCTAACTTGGGGAGAAATTGGTTACATAACTTTGGAAATTGTGGCATTATAGTCTAAAAACCTGAATTTCCTTAAGGGTTTGTTTCAAGCTTTGTTTGTTTGTTTTTTCTTATTTGCAAGCAAATAGTATAGTCAGAATAAGGCCAAAAGAAGTAATACTTCTTGCCTTTAGTAAGCTATTTGACGATCTCTCATGGATAATATTATGAATGATAATTATCACAGCTACCATATGGTGGATACACAGGTACTGTGATGAGCACTCCACACATTACTTCATTTCATCCTCTCAGCAAGCCTGTGAGCTAAGTACTGTTATTGTACCCACTTTACAGATGAGAAAACCGAGTCTTAGAGAAGTTAAGTAACATGTTTAAAATCATCTCAGTGACTCAGTGGTGGACCTGAGATTCAAAAGCAGATCTGTGTCATTTCCAAGTTGACATTCTCACTCAATATCCTTTATACCCTATGGAGAAGATTTTTTAAAATGTGTAAGATAAAATTGATATGAATTTTTAGCTTTTAGATTAACTGTATCTGAAGAACACTGAGGTAACAGGGAGTCTTAGATTTCAGTTTTGGCTTAATTACTTATTACTTTTGTGTCTTCAGACAAGCAACTTTAGTTTGGGATCTTAATATCCTCATCTGAAAAACAGGACTAACAGTATCTAACTCAAGTAAGAAGGCAGGAAAGCATTTGCAATATAAAAACACTCTGTGTATGCCTCAAATTCTCTCCTTGGTTCTGTCTTACTCAGCATTTTCATTATCTTGAAGGCAAGCAGGCCATAATTATCAAATTTGTGGATAAGACAAGCCTAAGAAGAATGATTAATTTGTTGTGGAAATAATCAGGACACAAAAATGGTATCCGTAGATGGAACTAAGAGGTCAAGCCATTCAAATTTAACCATTTGAGAAAGTCACATAAAGGAGAGCTCTATTTAGTTCATCCCAAACTAATGCCTAACACTAACTGAGCACTTGCCGTGTGCGAGGTGCTATTTTCAGGTCTTTACATGTATTATCACACAATTTTCACAGCAACTGTTTGGAGTAGGCACTGTGCATATTTTCCCTTTATAGGTAAAAAGCTGAGTCACAAAGGGATTATTTGCCCAAAGTCGTACAGCTAGGAAAGGAAGGAGACAGCTTATGGGCCCAGGAAACCTGGGCTCTCTAATCCTACACCAAAGTGTGTGGTTAAAAAAGCTAACCGTTTTGGGCCATGTTAATAGAAATACTGCATCTAGGTGAGAATTAGTAATAGTCTCAGACAACATCCTCTTGGATGTTCCACAAATTTAAATGATTATATCCATATAGTGAGGGGCCTCGGCAAACCAGAAAGCATGCAGAGAAGGGCTGTCAGCAAGATGTCATCCAAAGGGATGTTTGAGGGAATGTGAAAATGTCAAGCTTGGAGAAGAGGAGATATGATGGGACAGCTGTCTTCAAATGTTTGCCATTTGGAAGCTAGACTTGAACTCTTTTGTGAACTCCAAAGAGCAGACCCGAGCATGGATGGATGTTAGAGGGAGGCAATTTCTGTTCAATATAAGTAAGACATATCTGAAGATGAAATCTTCCCACTAGTAGAATGATCCTCTGCTGAAAAGTGGGCACCCAGTCACAGGAAGTATTCAAACTGAGAACGCCTGGGGGGTTTTCCATTAGGAAAGCTGAGCTGTTAGGGGACTTCTATATCAGTGGGAGTATCCATAGGATGATTTCTGATGTCCTTTCCAATTTCAAAATTCCACCACTCCATTCATCATGTATACCTGCCTCATGCTTTATCCTTAAACATAGACATTTTTCTTTGAGGTAACTCCAAAGGGTTAATGATTAACAGGGTTTAATATGTGTATGTTTCACTGATGAAGCAGCCACAGTTAATTAGGGCAGGGGTGAACACCTGAACCAAGTTGGCACACTTGTGTTCTCTCCCTTAGAATTTGCAACTGGTTGTCTTTCTGGAGCTGGGAAGTACAGAAGCTGTGGAACTGGCACAGCCATTTTTGTGCTGTAAGTGGGGAAACTGAAAACACTCATTGGCAAGGAAACGTAAATAAAGCAGGTGCATGGTAGGATCTCGTGTGACCCAAGAAATCACGTGTTTCAAGAAGGGAAAGAGGGAAGTTGAGAGAGAGGATAAGGTTGGTTACTTCGGTTCCCACTGGCTTACAAATTCCGTATTCCAGTTCCCCATGCCTGGCTGGATTGCTTTTTCTGAATTCAAGGACACACTATTGGATACTCCCAGTTGGTTTCCATTATTTTGCTCAAACCAGTCTGAATCGGTTTCTGTAATTTGCCAGCCAAAGTTTTAAAATTTTAGACCATTCTTTTAAAAGAGGGTGACTCTTCTTTCTTTGTATCAAAAACTTACTTTACCTTCAGTTGGCCACTTAATAGTGGCAAGTTATTACAGGTACACATTTCCCCCCAAGATGTAATGATTATAATTAAGTGATTGAAAAGTACTTTAGTGTAGAAGGGCCAGGGCTATCCAAATGTCAGACTAAATTATAAAGTGAGCAGAACTAAAATGCCACAGGATGTAACCATCCATAATTTATGAGTAGTATGATCAGAACAGTCTGTAAAATGAGGTGAAATAATTTTTTCACAGTTTCATATGTTTATATTAAAAGATATATCTCAGTAGCAGTGAAACACTGAAGATTAGTAACAATGCAAAAGAGTGAAGCACTCTGACCATATCCCTGGGACCCATGTTTGTGATTGTGCACTAGGGGAAATGTCATTAGTTGAGGCACTGCTTTATCAGCCTTTGGGAATCTTAGCTGTGAATATTTTAGGTGGGACATTGATTCTCAGGAGGATCTCATGGTGCTGTTCTGCTGTGGCAGAAATCTCAACGTATTTTTTTTTTTTTTGGTAGGACAGACACCCTATGAGATGTGGACAGTAAGATAAATCTTCATAGGCTTCTGGAGCAGAGCCCTGCCTGCCAAGAATAAATCCAAACTGGAGACTGTTTGCAATGGGCCTCTGTGACAGAAACATTTGCAATCATGTCACTGAAAATGTTTGTTTTGCTGGGTCTACATGGCAAATAAGATACAGATCAGTGAGCAAAGAAATGGCTTGCTGAGTAGGCTGGACATAGTTGATGAAATGTTTGCTGGAAGCATGTACCATGAGTTTTGCTTCTGCACCCCATCTAGGGGTTGCCACGCTGGCTGACAGCATTTCCAGCCTCAGCGTTTATGAGAAACGAGCTGAAGTATTTGTCATCATTAAGGCTCTAGATTGTTTTCTAGGAGTGTTAAACCTTCTGATCATATTGTAACTCATGGAGTTTGACCCACATGCCTCTTGAAGTTTGGATCAGATGGAGGACAGCTATCCTTTATTTTTATGGAATAGGTGTGTTCCGAAGAGCTGCCAGTAAAGGACATTGTATAAAGTAAATCCCATTTCCCCACTGATTTAGTTTATAAAATTAGGGATGTGTACTCTGGAAAGAAACCCACTAAACGTTTGGTGAGGAGGCAGTTGAGGTGGCCTCTGCTGCAGTCTCATGGTGCATTCCTCCAAATAGCATCATTCTTGAATGCCTGCAGAAGATATAGTGCCTTAATTTTCTTCTATGCAATTTCCCTGCACCAGGGCTTCTCCCTAACCACTGGACATCTGCTCTGTATTCCATATACTGTAAGATTTTTGTCCAAGCTGGGAATTTCCTTATGCTATATTCATGATTTTAATCTCCTCTTTCTCCTTTAATCTGAGTATTTTATATCATTGGGCCAAGCTGGGTCATGATATCATACACCAGTTTAAATCTCAAAATACATCATGGTTGTTATAACAGCATGCAAGTTGGAAACCCCAGTGAGTATATGGGCCTAGAAGATACTACACTATTCTTTTAAAATCCAGGAGCAACACAGGAGAATAATACCCGAGAAATACAATTACAATCAACTAAAAAAATCTCCTAGATTACAACTGTGCATATTCATAAGATATTATGAATGAACTGAGGAAAAATGAGTTAGAATTCACTAAAATAATAGCCCTTGCTACAAAATTACATAAAACCACATGTTGTTTACTCTTCAACACATCGTTTTGGGTCTAGGTAAACATGAGTTGTTAATTGCCCTTTGATTAATGAACTTTATCTTTTCTTCATGGTTGATTTGGGAGAGAGTGGGCACTTGACCTGTAGAAGTTTGTGATGAAGCCTCTGCTTGGTTAGTAGCAGTGAGCCTCACATGCCTGTGAGGGAAAGAGAATATTTTGAGAAGCAAGGAAAAGTAACTTCTGATGTTAACTACATTCCTCAGAGCGATAATACCTAGATTTGGTTTGTTTTCCTGAATTTTAATAAGTGACATTAGGGTTTGTTCAATTTCTCTATTTCCAAGTTTTATTTTTATTTTTTAACGTCTTTATTGGAGTATAATTGCTTTACAATGGTGTGTTAGTTTCTGCTTTATAACAAAGTGAATCAGCTATACATATACATATGTTCCCATATCCCCTCCCTCTTGCGTCTCCCTTCCACCCTCCTTATCCCACCCCTCTAGGTGGTCACAAAGCACCGAGCTGATCCCTGTGCTATGCGGCTGCTTCCCACTAGCTATCTATTTTACATTTGGTAGTGTATATATGTCCATGCCACTCTCTTGCTTTGTCACAGCTTACCCTTCCCCCTCCCCATATCCTCAAGTCCATTCTCTAGTAGGTCTGTGTCTTTATTCCCATCTTACCCCTAGGTTCTTCATGACCTTTGGGTTTTTTTTCTTAGATTCCATATATATGTGTTTTATTATATGCATCCAGAGAGAATGATAAAAGTTCTATCGTTACAGAGACTTAGGATTTCACAGATTTAGTTAAGCTCGTTATAGTGTACCTTGCTATTCCATGAATCCAGTTCCTATGTGGATCATGTGTTGTCCTATATGTGCTTAATGAGGTATAGTGTATTCTTCTCGTTAGAGCATAGAAAGCCTCTCCTGCAGTTGCTGTGTGTCCCACTGACATCCCTTTGACAGAGAGGTTCGTCACCACACTGGGCCTCCTTCCCTAAGGGCTTATATTTATTCAGCACTCACCATGTGCCAGACACTTTCCTTGCATTATCCCAATCAATTTCTCTACCCAACTTATCACCATTTCACAGATGGGGAAACCAAAGCTCAACAGTTGAATTAACTTACTCAAGCCCACATAGCTAGTGGTAGTTGGCTGAGCAGGAACTTGAAACCAGATCAGTCCCTGCCAGGGCCCGTACTTGTAATCACTTTTCTCAATTGCCTCTTTCTCTGGTTGCCATTTAATACCAGGCTATTAGACTGTGTCATGTCAAAATAGGCATAATGCAAACCGTCAAAATAAGGCATTCCATGGAGAAGTTTGCAAAGGAATCGTGACCAAGTATGGACCTCAGCCAGGTTGAAATTTCTGTGCTTTAAGACACAAAGAACATCGCAGATATTTTTTTCCTTAACAGACTTCATGATAAGTTTGTAGTGTATCATTGACCTAAGAGAGGACAATAACAATCCAGAAGGGCACTTTCATTTCTAGGATATTCTAAAAATAATCTATTTGATTAATAGCTATGTCCATGGAGAGTAGAAGTCCACACTGTGGCTGAGGACAGGGATACAGTTCTTACCCTCCCTTCCCAGGTGTTTCTCAAACTGATCCACTTAGTTGGATCACCTACTTATTTCGACTTTTTCATTTAACCTTTATGTATCCCTGGGATTTAATTTATTCAGGGTGTATAACCTCAGCTCGTGGGATGTTTTTTCCCAAAGCAAGATAGAGATAACCATTTCTCTCAGAAATAAATCTTGGTGGACTTTGTACTGCAGTTTAAGATATTTACAAGTCTTTGAGATAAACACTCAATTAAAGTATGGCAACAAAGGTCATCTTGAGGCCCAGGGACCCTGTCACTATCATTACATCACTCAGTTATCCAGTTCAGAGAATGGGAAAGCTCTGAGCGTGGTGACTAGGTGCCTCAATGCGATGCTTAGGTGGTGTTAACTCAGGGCAGTTAAATAACCCATTAGTTTGGGGCAGGAGAAATGGGAATTGAATTGATTGATCTATGTACTCAAAAATTTGGCTTTGGGAGCTGCAAGTTTTTCCTTAAAGAAAAGAAACAGTGTTTCTTATTGAGTTCTTATTGAAATAAGGACTCATCTATCTGAGACATAACAGTCTTTCTTAGAGGGTAATGGACAGAGTTTACTTACCCTAACTTTTGATTGTGTTTTCCGAGCATAACAGTTTATAAACATTTGGGTAGAAAATTTCAAGTACAGTGTTGTAGATCAGGGGTCCCCAGCCTCCGGGCCATGGACCAGTACTGGTCCATGGCCTGTTAGGAACTGGGCTGCACAGCAGGAGGTGAGCGACAGGCAAGCGAGGGAAGCTTTGTCTGTATTTACAGCCGCTCCCCATTGCTCGCATTACCGCCTGAGCTCCGCCTCCTGTCAGATCAGCGGCAGCATTAGATTCTCATAGGACCATGAACCCTACTGTGAACTGCGCATGCGAGGGATCTAGGCTGCACGCTCCTTATGAGAATCTAACGCCTGATGATCGGGGGTGGAGCTGAGGCAGTGATGCTAGCGCTGGGGAGCAGCTGCAAATACAGATTATCATTAGCAGAGGCCTGACTGCACAGAGACCATAATAAATCAATTGCTTGCAGACTCATATCAAAACCCTATCAGTGAGTGGCAAGTGACAAGTAAGCTACATCTGGTGGCAGGCTTTAAGTCAGAATTGACACTTATTTTAGTCTGTGCATGTCCCGCCCATTATCTTATTTATCACTTCCTTCCACGTCTCTTTTCTGCACTGCGCACTTGTCTCAGTCACAGTTTCGGTAAGCCCACAAGCTAACCCTAGCCAAAATGAGTAAAAAACAGACATTGCTGGAGAGCTTCTTTGAAAAGGGGGAAAGACCCAATGATGAGATAGCAGAAGACTCTAAGACTGCCAACAAAAAGAAAGCTGCATTTAAAAGAAAATACCAAGAGTCCTACTTAAATTATGGGTTCATTGCAGCAGGTGATTCACATTCTCCAAGCCCGCTTTGTATAATATGGGGCGACTGGCTATCCAAGGAAGCCATGAAACCTTCAAAGCTGCTTCGCCACATGGAGACCAAGCACCCTGCGTTAAGAGACAAGCCTTTGGAGTTTTTCACAAGAAAAAAAACATGAACACGAAGAACACAAGCAATTATTAAAGGCCACCACTTCATCAAATGTGTCTGCACCGAGAGCATGATTCTTAGTGGCTAACTGCGTTGCTAAAGCTAAGAAGCCCTTTACTATTGGTGAAGAGTTGATCCTGCCTGCTGCTAAGGACATTTGTCGTGAACTTTTAGGAGAGGCTGCACTTCAAAAGGTGGCACGTGTTCCTCTTTCTAGCACCATAACTAGATGAATTGATGAAATAGCAGAATATATTGAGGCACACTTGTTAGGATTTATGAGTCACCGTGGTACACAACCCAGGTTGATGAGTCTACCAATGTTGACAACAAGGCAACAATGTTTGTTTTTGTATGATATATTTTTCAGAAGGATGTGCATAAGGATATGTTATGTGCACTTTTGTTACCAACCAACACCACAGCTGCAGAACTATTCAAGTCTTTGAATGATTACATATCAGGAAAACTGAACTGGTCATTTTGTGTCAGTAAATGCATGGACGGCGTGGCTACCATGACTGGATGGCTTTCTGGTTTCACTACTCGGGTCAGAGATGTAGCTTCTGAGTGTGAGTCTACGTGCTGTGTCATCCATACAGAAATGCTGGCTAGCCGAAAAATGTCCCCTGAACTTAACGTTTTGCAGGATGTGATTAAAATTATCAACCACATTAAAGTACGTGCCCTTAACTCACGTCTGTTCACGCAGCTCTGTGAGGAGATGGACGCAGAGCACACACGTCTTCTCTTATACACAGAAGTGAGATGGCTTTGTAAAAGTAAATCACTGGCCAGAGTTTTTGAGTTACGAGTGCCATTACAGAGATTTCTTTTAGAAAAACAGTCACCACTGGCAGCACATTTCAGTGACTCAGAATGGGTCGCAAAACTTGCTTACTTTTGTGACATATTCAACCTGCTCAACAGACTCAATCTGTGACTTCAGGGGAGAACAACAACTGTGTTCAAGTGATCAGATAAAGTGGCTGCATTCAAAGCCAAACTGGAATTATGGGGGCGATGAGTGAACATTGGGATTTTTGACATTTCAAACATTAGCAGAGATTTTGAAAGAGACTGAGCCAGGGCCTTCTTTCTCCCAGCTGGTGCATGATCACCTACCTCAGCTTTCAAAAGAGTTTGAGCATTACTTCCCGACCACAAAAGACCCCTGAACTGGGAAGGCATGGATCCACAACCCATTTATGAATAAGCCAGGTGAATTGACTTTGTCCGTGCTAGAAGAGGATTAACTGCTTGAGACCACAAATGACGTTGGCCTTAAAAGTACATTTGAGACAACTTCAAATCTCCATACGTTCTGGATTAAAGTCAAGGCGAAATATCCTGAGATTGCCACAAAAGCACTGAAAAGCCTGCTTCCATTTCCAGCATCCTATCTTTGTGAAGCAGGGTTTTCTGCAGTGACAGCAACCAAAACGAGATCACGGAGTAGACTGGACATGAGCAACACACGTTGGTGTCACTGTCTCACATCACCCCAGATGGGACCATCTAGTTGAAGAACAAGCTCAGGGCTCCCACTGATTCTGCATTAGGGTGAGTTGTATAATTATTTCATTATATATTACACTGTAATAATGATAGAAATAAAGTGCACAGTAAATGTAATGCACTTGAATCATCCTGAAACCATCCCCCCGCCTCCCCCACCTCCCCGGTCCATGGAAAAATTGTCTTCCACGAAACCGGTCCCTGGTGCCAAAAAGGTTGGAGACCGCTGTTGTAGATGATGATGATAATAATAATAATAATAATAATAGCTACAGATTCCTCCCAAACTCGCATACATGCACCTTTGCAGTGTGAACTCGCTGCCACTCCTGGCAAGAGTTGGAGTCACTTTCTGTACCCGCTTGAATCTGACTGGACTTCTGGCTTTCTTTGACCAGTAGAATGGGGCAGAAGTGATGATGTTGTAGGAGTTCCACGTCTAGGCTGCAAGAGATCTTGTAGTTAATCTTCTCATGCTTTTCCTGTTCTGAGGTCTCCATGTGAAAAAGCTTAGGCTAGCCTTCTTGAGGAGAAGAGAACATGGAGAGCAGAGACGTTCCAGCTTTGGCTCTATAACGTAACCTGCCTGCCCACAGCCCATTCAACTCCCTTTGATTCACCAGCTGCCTCTGGAATCACCCAGTTGACCCACGGACTTGTGAATAATAATAAAATGGTTGTTATTATAAACCTTTAGTTTGGGTATGGTTTTATGCAGCCGTAGATAATGGTCATATATAGTGTCATCCTAATTCAGATACACACTTTATTTTTTTTTAAATATTTATTTATTTGGCTGCTCTGGGTCTTAGTTGCAGCACATGGGATCTTTGTTGCAGCATGCAGGATCTTTGTTGCGGCAGGCGGGATCTTTAGTTGCGGCATGCGTGATCTAGTGCCCTGACCAGGGATCAAACCCGGCCCCCTGCATTGGGAGCACGGAGTCTCAACCAGTAGACCACCAGGGAAGTCCCCAGATATACACTTTAAAAACGTAAGTGTATGTCTGGATGGTGGGATTATAGGTGATTTTAATTTTCTTTTTTATACTTTCATATATTTTCTAATGAACCTGCATTACTTTAATAATAAGATTAATAATAAATGATATTGAACATAATACTGAGTTTTTAAAAAGGGTCATTTCAAACAACTAGTAACTGATTGGGCAACTCAGTCACTTTCTTTAGGGAGTCCTTAGAACTATACGTTCCAGTTATCCATTTTTGTCTAACAAACCACCCCAGAACTTAATGGCAGAAAACAACAACCATTTTATTATGCTGATGATTTTGTGGATCAGAAATTTGGCCCGGGCATAGTGAGAGAGGCTTATCTCTGCGTCTTGATGATTGAAGTCTCATCTGGGGTACTCACATGGCAGGAAATGGTTGAGAAAGCTCGCCTGGGGTCATGTGCCCAAGGGCCTTGGTTCTAGCTGTAGGCTGGTTGCCTTACTTCTTCTGTGTGTTGTGGCTGGTGGAGCTGGAATGTTTAAGAGGGCTTCTTCAGTCACATATCTGGTGCTTGAGCTGAGACACGTGAAATATCTGGGGCTGGCCAGGGCTCACTCTCTGTCTCCTCAAGGCTTTTCCACATGTCAAGTTTGAGCAGCAAGGTAGTAGTGTAGTCAATGTAGTCAGATTTCTTACTCGATGGCTGACTTCACCCAGGGTAAACATTCTAAGAGGTGAAAACTGTAATCCTTCTTATGACCTAGTCTTAGGAGACTCAGAACGTCACTTCTGTTGCATTTAATTGGTTGAGCAAGTCACTAAAGCCAGATCAGATTCCAGGGGAGGAGGATTACTGCTCAATAGGGTGGTAGCAAAAAAGTTATGGCTATCTTAAGGCTACCAAAGTCCACCCTCTGGCCACAGATTATATACATGCCTCCCACAAGCAAAATACACTCACTCTTTTCCAAGGACTCCCCCTCCCAAATTACATCATATTACAGCATTGACTGTCAAGGATCTCTTTATTGAAATCAGATCTGGATGTGGATGAGTCTCTTTGGATGTGAATCACTGAGTGCAGCTCCTTGGGTACAGATTCTTCTTGATCTGAAGACCTGTGAACTACAGAAACAAGCTGTTTATACCTACACACTCTCAACACATGGTGGTGAGAAAGGCACAGTATTGCCACAGTAGATACTTCTATCCCAAAAGGGGGGACGTAGAGGGCCCATGGCAGTCGCTGCTTATAGTAGTTCTGAAATCCAGCCACGTACGTGTCATCAGTGATTCTTCTTGGAACAGGGAATGTGTGGAATGAATGTTTGTGTCCTTCCAAATTCGTGTGTTGAAACCCTACCCCCCACTGTGTGATAATATTGGGAAGTGAGGCCTCTGGGAGATGATAAGGTCATGAAGGTCAGTGTCCTTATAAAGGTCATGAATCGGTCACCTCAGGGAGCTCTCTCACTCATTCTGCCATGTGGGAACACAGCGAGAGGCCTGTAGCCAGGAAGGGGGCCCACAGCTGACCATGGTCTCAGACCTCTAGCTTCCAGAACTGTGAGAAATAGATCTCTGTTTATAAGTCACTCAGTCTATGGTACTTTGTTAGAGTGGCCTGAACTGCCTAAGATAAGGAATATTCCCTTGATTGGGGTTCAGTGCTACTTCCTGGGAATAACTCCTGCTTTGGAAATTATTTCCTTTGTATCCGCAGATTGTATCAGGCCTCCCTGGGTTTGAATTCTGACTCCATATTTACTAGCTATGAGACTATACAAGTTATTTTATCTCTCTGAACCTAAAGTTTATCATCTATAAAAAGCATATAGTAATACCACCTTATAATACTATTATGGAGATTAAATAAACCACTATACATACTTACCATGGTACCTGGCATCCAACAACTGTTAGTTTTCATCTCTCTGTGATATTATGTTGAGCAGTGGAAAAATTGTCACAGGCCTTGAGAAGACCACAGGAACTCCCTCAAACAGAGACCACATTGGGGGAATCTCCTATAGAATTACTGAACCGTGAATTGGGGCATGTTCCACACAATTGTTGAATAATGGACTTTTATTGCAGAAAGGAAATTTTGAAAGAATCTAATTAGCTCAGTTACCAAAAAAGAATACCAAGGGCTTCAGAACTTACCATGCCTGATGTCACTGGATGCTGTTCTTTAGCCTCTCGGGACATTGTTTCATGGACTACAAGTTTCAGTATAACTTTATCCTTTCATCTGCCATATAAAAGCTGTTGTGAACAGAATTCCAAGTGTAGAGAATGGCACCAAAATTTGTCTGACCTGGCTGAAATGCTTGACCCCTGCCACCTGGCTCAGAGTTGAGCAGTTGTTCAGAAGCCTCCGTAGATTCAAGAAGTTGACTGAGACCTTGAGGTTGCAACACAGTGAGAAGAGGATATGGTATTGAATGTCAACAACTGAATGCAGAAAAGGAAGCCTGCGTCTGGTTGGCGTGGCTCTATGGTCTTGTAACACAGCCCTACTGAAAAAGCCAATGAGATGTGATCTCAAGCACAATGTTTGGATCATTATATGAGGTGATTTAAAGAAATTCCATTGCACTTATAAATAAATGCTCATGAATAAGAAAGGAAATCAAAAAGTTGAAAAATGTATTCTAAGTTTTCCTATAAAGCTACGTCCCCCACCCGCCCTCCTTTTTTTTCCTTCTGGAACGGTACTCAGTGGGACAGATAGGTAGTCAGCAAACACAGCCAGCAGTGCCAGTGCTCCGTCCATATACCCTGAATCCCTTTACTACACCATCTTCCATCCCTTTGTCCCTTTACTGTCTTCATGTACTCTGGCTCCCCCTGAGTTTTCCCTTCCCATATCCAGCACCAGGATCTCTTTTTTGGAGGACTGCACACAGACTGCTGCTGCCTACTTTGCTGGTGTAGACGAAGAGCTAAAGTGCCTGGGAATTTACATACCCTTGGGGGCAGCCCCTCACCAGTGGCTGAGTGGAGTACAGTACTCTTAAGAACAAGTCTGAGGAGCAACATCCACTATCTATAGACGCCTCCCCGCCCCCCCACCCCCTGCAGCATTAAGCCAAAGTTACTTTCTGTGGGAGTTTGCTTGATATTTTGCCTTTGCTTGGCCTCCTTATCTTCACAGTCTCACTTTCCATGACCCTCCCAGTTTTTTTAGGGAGTATTTTTAACATTTTCACCTGAATCTTTCACCTGACTCTGTAAAAGTTTTTATAACAAATCATTTTCACCTGAATCTTCATCTCAGAGTCTGCTTCTGGAGAACCTAACCCACAGATAGCAAGGAAGATGTCAAAATTACCTTTGAAAATCCATTATGTCTCCCATAAGTACAAGAAACATGGCTTATGTATACAATCCTAAAAAGTAGATTTTGCACACTAAACTTTGGGAACGACTAAAATATATAAAGCAAGGAGTAAAATAAGATTCTGTATGGAGATATCTGGGTCCTTAAGAGAGTTTGCAAATCTCAGGCAGTAAATGAAGATGGATGGAGAAATCTAAAGGGTTCTGCTTGACTACATGGTTTATTTCATTATGTCTTAATATTAAGCCTCTATAACTTGAATACATATTAATAGATTTGCTTGTGTTATTGTTGAGAAGGTTAAACAAGGTTATATGGGGAGATCAGCTTCTAAAATCAGCAGGGAATTTAAATGCACATACAATGATGATATTAACCTGTGTCTTTTGAACTTTATTTATTCACAACATATATATTGAGCAAGTTCTATGTGTTATGTATTATTCACATTATTCTAAACACTGGGAATATAGCAGTAAACAGAACAGACAAATCCTTGCCTTCATGAAGCTTGCATTTTAGTGGTAGAAGAGATAGCAAACAAGTTATTATATTATATGTCACAATGGAGAGAACACAATGGAGAATGAAGAAGAATAAATCAGAGTAAGGTAGGTAGAAAGTGCTAGGGAAGGGGTGCTTTTTTATTTGAGTAGTCAGCGTGGGCCTCACTGAAAAGGTGACTTTGGATAGAGACCTAAAGGAAGTGAGGAAACGAGGCATTCTGATATCTGGTGAAAGATCATTCCAGGTAGAGGGAAGAGTGTGATGGACACAGGTCTTCTTCTAGGGGGACATAACTGGCTACAGTCAGGTTGCCACTGTCTGGATCCACAACCACATTAACATGGAGGTCACTCTTCTCCTGAGCCTCTCCCAGCCAGTGACTGAGCATAATTGGGTACTAATTCAAGACTGTTCCATGAGATGGGAAACACCTCTGACAGGCAACTGTGACTTGAAGACAACCCATTGGCCTACCAGAAGCTTCCTTAGGACTGCTCTGCAATCTGAAACCTTCCTATGCAATCCTCTTGGCTTTCTTTCTCCTTCACAGGTGCCAACCTGGCATTGTGGTCAAAGGCCCTTCCCACCTTCTCCCTCTCCATCCCTTTTATCCTTCACCCACATTTCCCCACAGGACATTTCTTGCTCATCTGATTCCATCTTGACATCTGCTCTTGGAGGCCCCAAAGAACACAAACAGCAGATGTGAAGGACTGAGGCAGGAGCGTGCTGACGTGGTTGAGGATCATCATGGCCAGCGTGGCAGGAGAGAGTTAGAAATGGGGAGGCTAGTAGGGAATGAGAAGAGAGGCCGAGCAGGAGGCCAAGTCCTCAGGGTCTGGCAGCCTTCTTAAGGACCTACAGTTTTACTCTAAGACAGGGACACCTTTGGAGGATTTTGAGCAGTGTCGAATGTGATCTAACATTTTAAAAGGACCATTGTCACTGCTGCATTGAGAACAGATCATAGGAGGATAGGGCAGAAGCAGGGAGACCAGTTTGGGGGCCACTGAAGAGTTCAGACAAGAGATGATGAGCTTTGCAGGAGGTGGGTAGTGGGAGAGGTAATGAGCCGTGGATGGACTCTGAATGTATTTGAAGGTAGAGCCAAAAGGATTCGCTGATAGTTTAGGCATGAGTGTGAAAGAAAGAGGAGCCAAAGATGAAACCAAGAGTCTTGGCCTGAGCAAGTAACATTAGCATTTACTGAGACAGGGAAGACTAGATATTGTGAACTATTATTAGAGATTCTGTAGTTTATACTGGTTGCTCCCGCCGGTGTGCTGCCAGCGGTGCTTTGCTGATATTTCTGTTCTTTACAAATCACACTCTTCATACAGTGGTTGCTGCCGCCACCATCGCTACCTATCAGTGAATGTGTCCTTATTGCCTACTCCCAAAACCATTACAGATATATACAGTATTAAAATAAATATATAGGGCTTCCCTGGTAGTGCAGTGGTTGGGAGTCCACCTGCCGATGCAGAGGATGCGGGTTTGTGCCCTGCTCCGGGAGGATCCCACGTGCCGCGGAGCGGCTGGGCCCGTGAGCCATGGCCGCTGGGCCTGTGTGTCTGGAGCCTGTGCTCCACGGTGGAGAGGCCACAACAGTGAGAGGCCCGCGTACCGAAAAAAAAAAAATATATATATATATATGTATGTATTTATATTTCCTTATCTCTCTCATTTAATTCTTACAACGACCTCATTAGAGCAGCCCTAGGTTGTTGGTTTTTTTTCTTTTTGAGGTCTGAGGTTATATCAAGAGTTAGTGCCAGACTCAGAACGGAATCCAGGATGGTGTGACTCTAATGCTTTGCTTTTCATTATGCTGTGTGCTTCCTCCTGCCCTGTGTGGCCCTTCTGTGACTGTTTTGTGTTCACTACCATATCCCTATCAGTCTGTATTTTGAGAACAGGATGGCATTCTAATCAGCTTTGTATATGCCACTTCAACTCCTGTTTCCTTGCATAGCATAGGTCCGATAATTTCTTGTGGCATTTTGTGACTTGTGTGTCCCGGACCCTCTCCTACCCACCTTGTAAGTGACTAATGAAACTTTTTGGGAATTCTTACAGATGACCATATCTGTTGGCCTAATAATATCCAGTGGCTTCCTTGCTTGCCCCTTACCCATCTGGCACTGTGTGGCCCCACTCCAAACTTGGTCCTTGGACTTGAACCCCCAGGTGTCTCTGGGCTCCATCTGCCCCCGACACATCAGGGAGAAGACCCTGTGTGAAATCTAGGACTCTAACATCTCACTAGTCATGATGCTAATGTTCTCATTAAACAGAGATTTAGGTATATTCCATTATTTGCGTAGACATTCTCTTTCCCTGAATATCTAAAGGGCTCCCTTTAGCCAACTGAGTTACAACTTGAAAACACTTATACTATTTGACATATATGAATTATACAAGCAGGTTGGGTTTCAACTGCAAAAGAAAAGCCAGCACAGCAAAAAATTGACTAATTGCTGAAACACTTTTTCCTATCCATTCGCAATCTTTTATGTAAACTTGAATGTTAACTTCTAATTATTTGGCAACAAAGTACATTTGCAAAGATCCACCTTCAAAATGGCCAGCACTTTCTGACACTCTCCAGCTAATAATAACTCTGGACTGTGGACATCTGATCAGAATTAATTGTGGCAGATTGGAGTCCTGCAAATGTTAAAAGTCTTTAGTTTTACAGACCAATAGATATTATGGTTCAGCAGCTCTGCATTATTAGTAGTAAGTTCCTTGAATCTCAAGGGAGGCGGCACAACAGACCATTGTAACCTTTATAAACTAAGTTAGAATTAGGGATTGTGCTTGTTGATTGTGAGCATTAAGAACAAGATATAGAATAAAAATAACACCCTCTTTTGTATCTACCAAACAATTTAATATATAAAAAGCTTGCTTTGCCTGAGAAGTAAAAATAAAGCAGTCAGCCAAAAATAAAATATCCATCATATGCAGGGGAAATATCTGACAAGTTTAGGGAGTAGACTGACAAAGAAGGAAACCCTATTAAAAAGGTCAGAGCATAATTCTAGTGGATAGAATATGGGCCAAGAAGACATTAGTCTCCAAATCAAGGTGAAGGTTTATAGCATAAGTCATATCTAAACTTCTAAAGGACTGAGGAGCTAGGATTTCTACATGTTACTGGTTCTTCCTGTATGTTATTTGTTCACATTACAAGTGGAACAGCTTTATTATTGGGGACATATCATAAAATGAATATGTAGAATTTTCCATGGGTGGATTGTCAACACTTAAAATGGTCAGACTGCCTGAAGCTGGGATAGAGCAGAGGGTGGTGTGTGTTGGGGAGGGGTGTTAGGTGGGGTGAGAAAGAAACTTGAGAGACTTGGCGTGTGTCAACAGACCATGGCAAGAAACAAGAAGTAGCTTCCAAAAACTGTTAAATTAGATTGGATTGGTAGAAATGAAGGGATCTATTATCATCTTTAGCAACAAAGAGCATCCCAGTACACAGCTGTTGACCAGCTATAGGTTATTCTTAGTGTCTCAGAGACAGTAAGACATTCATATCAATTTTTCATTCATTTAGCATCATTTATTACGGGCCCTCCATGTATTAAGTATTGCATTAGAATGCTAGGGCAAGGCTGGCAAGTCCTGGTACTAGTGCTGATACTTACTCATTGTTCCCATGGGAGACATCACCAATCAACCACAACATTACTTCCATTGCTTTTGGTCTTGGCCTCAGCATCTTTTTCAGCACAGATATGTTTACTCACTACTGTCAGAGACCACATGGAGGCTAATCAAGTAACAGTGAAAGCTAGAATGAAGTTAGAAGGGTGGGGATAGAGAAATGAATAAATTTGAAAGGTACTAAAAAGGTAAAAGAGAGGGGACATTATCAATGACTGAATGCTGTCTGGATGAAAGTTGCTGGGGCAAAGTTAAGAATGACATTAAGGTTTCTAGCTTGCTCAACTGGATGGATGGTAACACCATTCACTGAGATTTATGAGGAGGAAGAACATCTGTAGGGAGAAAGATAAGGTCCGCTTAAAGCACTTTGAGTTTTAGGTTCCCGTGTGCCCTCCAAACAGAGAGTAAGACATTGGATATTTGGGTCTGTAATTCACATGCACACAACTAATGAAACAGTATAGGGGAGTTCTTATAACACATGGACACTGGAGTCCCATTATTTGGGTTTGAATCTTCGCTCCAAAGGGCACCAGCTGTGTGATCTTGGTCACGTTCCTTAATATATCTTTACCCTTTCTTTCCTTATTTCTAACATGGAGATAACAATAGTATGTATCTTACAGGATCATCCTGAAGACTAAATAAATGCCTGGCAAACACATAGTGAGCACTCTGTGAATGTTAGCTCCCATCATCACTGTCATTGAATCTAAACAGCGCTAAGTGTTTGTAGAATGAATGAATCAGAGATCATCCAGAGAAAGTATACAGAATGTGAAGATAAGAGGAATAAGAATAGGCACATGATTTTATCATTCCTTAAGTGGTTAGTAATCTAGTTGGATGAGAATTCAAGTACTTTAGAATGTACTTGAATGAACAAAGAAGATCCAGAATTCAAATGGTATATTCTTATCAGGAACACAGAAAAGAGAGTCAGATCCCAGACCAAAAGATTGAAGAGCATGTGGGTCAGATAATCTTGAATGAGTTAGGTCCTTCTAAAGGCACTTGTGTGTCCAAAAGGCAAGTGTTGGCTACAAAACACCGATGTTTGGTTAAAAGGCAAGATAAGAAAGCAAGAGGCAAGGTTTTGTTGATAACAGTTTGGCACAGTTGCAGCAAGCAGTATGGTGGCCAAAGGAGCTATTTCCATGTCACTGGAAATAACAACATGAATCCACAAATTTGGTGTGCTCCCACAATAAACATGCTCCTGAAAAGATGTGTGAGAACCACGGCATTGTATATCTGTGTTTTAAAACATATTATGTCACTGTAATATATTTTGTTAGTTACTAATATAACTGGAGTAGCAAGGTTTATAGAAGCCAGTGCTAGTGACTGACACTGCCATTCCAGAGGTTCTCGAGCCCAAAGCCCTCAAGTCATTCTTGATTCCTCTCTTTGCTCTTCACTTCCTGCATCAATTCACTGGGTCCTGTTGACTCTTTAAGTTCCAAGGACATCTCACATCCATTATCCTTTCTTCATCTCTCCACTCTTATCCCCCGGGTGCAAAGCAGCATCTTCTCTCACCTGGGCAGCCTATAGTAGTCAGCAGTCTCCCTGCTTCTCCGTGTAATTCATTCTCAGAATCAAGCCATATAACTCCCCAGCTTAGAGTAAAATCCAAATTCTTGCCTGTAAGGCATTGTGTGACCTAGCCTCTGCCTACCTCTTGTGTTTTTCCCTCTTTCCATCTTCTACTATGCTTCAGCCTAAGTGGCTGCCTTACTTTTCTCAAATTCACCAAGCTCTTTCCAGCCTGAGGAATTGTACACCATCTGTTCCTCCTGTGAGACCTCTAGATTTTCAGAAGACTGATTCCTTCTAGTCATCGAGGTTCTTATTTCAATTGTGATCCCTTCAGGGAGTCTACTCTGAACGCTCCCTCTATAGGACACTCCCTCTATACAGCCCCATTTCCCTGATCACTTTCTAAGAGATCTTGTTCAGTTGTCTTCCTTGTACTTTTCTGATATTTTCTTCTTGCTTTATTTGTGACTTTTTGTTACTGGCTCCCCCACAAGAGTGGAAGTTCCATGACAGCGGAGACTAGGGCTGTGGCCAACTTATCCACTGGGCACAGGGGGCACAGAATCTAGCACCCATGATGCTTTTAGGGGCCCATGAGAATGTTTTAATTTCTTTAAAAATTAGAAGAAACATGAATGTAATAATAATGAACATAAAATATTCATTGCAGATTAAATTTATTTTTAAACACAATCATAAAATATAATTTTTAATATTTTTTATGGAGGAAGGAGCCCACGAAAGTCATAAGGCAGCCATGGTGGGAACCCTGTCCATCTTGTTCACTAGTGGGTCTTCAGCACCTTGAACTATACCTGGCACATAGTAAGCCCTCAAAATGAATTCGCTGTCCAGATAAATGAAATAGCTTGAAAACTTTGGGGTATGACCTAATAGAACTCAGGTTGTGTGTGTGTGTGCTTTGGAAACCTTTTGTCTGCCACTCTAGATCTACTCTCTGCCCTTCTCCATTTGTCTCTGGGCCTGAGGAAGCTGATCTGTATATATACCAATGGCTTCAGATTGGATTCAGCCAAGGGGAGGCATCATCATGAGATCTGAGGATGGGAGGACAGTGAGGTCTCAGTATTTATTCCTGGAGTTCCCTCCCTGCTGATCGAAATGGACCTCATTCCCCCATTACTCTAATGACCAACGATAATAATAATAACAATAATAACAATAATTGATGTTTATTGAGAATAAATCTGGTGTTGATGTTTTTATGTAGCAAAATGGTATGATAGTATGATGCAACAGCCTTTACTTCATACTTGAATTTTGCAGCACAAAAATGTAGACTTCATCAATTTCCTCAAAGATCTCCTTATACTTTGACATTTATATTGTTTTCTTTAGGTGTCCCTTTTCTATCACCATGCTTTAAAGCTTTTGCTTCTATTGTTAACAGGTCTAGCTTTGCTAGATTCTCATTTATCAGTGGATGTAGTATGAGATTGAGCAACGTTCCAACATCACTATCATTAACTTTGTGAAATCTCGACTCTTTTGCAGTAGGTGATTTCATGAGGAACATGTTTGCTCTGGTTCCTCTGAACTTAGCCCAATTACTATGTCATGATACTGTGGGCCTTTAGTGTTAAGTGGCTTTTGTTTCTGCAAGAATGACTAATATCCTGTTTCTTGAGCTTCTGTATAAAAGAATCCACATAGCACTTAAAAAACACTTTAGTTTCTACAGGAAAATATTTTTTTCATGATAAAAATAGACATATGGTAAAACCTAAATTCTTTCAATAAGTAAACACTTGGTGGTTCCTAGTTTCTAGAGCATAAACAGTATATGTTTCTGCTTTGTCATCTGCCTTTGTTCTTATCTTATTTTTTATTTCCACTTTTTCTCTAGAAAATCAAAATTTCAGAGCGTACAAAATCTAAAGCTAACATCTACAAGTCATTTTAAAGGTAAAAAATGGAAAATTATATGAGACAATATACATACATGTATTTTCAAAAGTATTTCAAATTAATGACTCAGATAAATTTGGTTTTAATATATAACAATATTAGCCCTAATGGCTAAGTTCATTATAATAATCAGTATATAAATTTCATGGTAATATGATAAGTGCTTGTGAGATAAAATGTGAGATAACTAACTCACTCATTTTCGCATTTATTTTAGACAAGGATTTTTGTCATATTTCTAAGTAGCTTGCAGCTATATAGGTTAGTTCTGGTTATTCCTTCATTTTATCAGCTATCTGAATGGCAGTTATATTCTATAATACTCCCAAATTCATTTGCTTTGCTAATCCATATAAACTATATCTCATGCATAACCACTGGCACATAATCATAGTAAAACTTAGATAATTGTTGGGACATCAACATTTAATTGTGATTATTATTATTGTCTTAATGGTGCTTTTGCATGGTGTTTCATCAGCACCTCTGGTCTGAGAAGGCCCAATTTGACCCTCTATCTCAGCTGCTTTCCTTCCTCAGTGGTGCCCCTTCAGTAGAATGGCACCCTGATCTTTGCAGGTCCTCAGAGTAAGCATTCCTGAGTCATCTTCCATTTGTTCCTCTACCCCATCCCCACTATTCCTCCTCCTTCCCCCTAATCCTTCATCTAAGAAGTCACCTGATCCTGTTGTTTCTTTCCAGAATGGGGAAAGGGAGGAACATTTCAGACAAGGAGCTATGGAGAGGTGTGGCTTGTTTGAAAACTGATGCTCAGTGTGGACCGAGTACTGCGTCATGGGGGAGAGTGGTGGTGGGAGATGAGCAGGTTGAGGAAGACGATGCAGTGCCTTGAAGGTCTTGATTAGGAACTTGGATTTTGTCCTTTACACAGAGCAGAGTCACTGGGAAAAAAACAAACAACAACAGAAAATGCAGAGTTGGGAATCAGCATACTATCTGCATTGAAAGGAAGGTAAGGGAGTTTCAGGTGCTGATAAAACAGTAATTGACTGGAAGACAGGGAACATGGGCTCATGAAGGAAGGAAGGAAGCTGAAGGTATGGAGAGGGAGAGGGCCATATCAGGAAAGGAAGGAGGAGTGCCAGAGAGCAGTTTAGAAGGAATGAAGAAACAGGACAAGTAGAGAATTCAAGGTGGTGGTCAGACAGAAATTTCAGAATTGAAGTTTTGAGAAGAGTATGACCCTGGGAGTCATGCTGAATATCACTGAAATAGATAAGGACATGGAGCTGGGAAGTTAGGACTTTGGTGGGGTCCTTAGTGGGGATATTGACATTACACTACTGGGTGATGGTAGCATTCAGAGTGGAAAGGAAATACTCAACATATAGAGGAATGTGAAGTGGATGCCAGTGGATGCTGGGAATGGGGCAAGGCAAAAGAGCTTATTGGTTGAGAGCACTGGCTGGGCTTGAATCCTGGCTCTGCCACTTTCTGATTGTGTGGCCCTGGGGAAGTTAGGGTCACCTCTCTGTGCCTCTCTTCTCTCATCTGCAAAGTGGGGATCAAATAATAATAACTGTTTCACAAGGCCACTGTCAACATTATATGAGATAGAGCCTGTAAAGCACTCAGAACACTGCCTAGCTCATAATAGGTGCCCAGTCAATATTAGCCATTGTAACTCAGAGGAGGAGAAGTAAAGGCTGTTTTGGGGAAGGAGGCAGGAGAATATTGGCTCTCCTTCCCAGTGAGGGGAAGGAAACAAGTGCCCGGGAAAAATATATCCATATTTAAAGGAAACTTGTAAGAAAAAAACCCAATCGTCATGTATAATAAGCATCACTGGAAATCTAAGGTCACTTCTTGGCAATAACCTGAGCTTCCAGAGTGCTCAGGGGAATGACGGCTGCCCAGAGGATTTGACTCGTGACCCGAGCTATGGAGGACAGTGATAAGAGAGGCAGAGTGTTGGGATGTAGACATAAGGGACAGATGGGCTACTCAGCCTTGGAATTTCATATGGCACTCTAAAGAGGGGTGGTCTGTAGAGGCATGCTTACAGGATCCCATTCTATGGTTATGACCACAGTGGTTAGGCTGTAGGAGCCTCAGAATGGAGGTTTACTAGAATGCACTTTAGTGAGTGTTCTGAGCAGCCAGAGATGCTAGATTAAGATGTTGAAAATTGTATTCCCTTTGCTCTTGGAATTTGTCCTTAAAAGTTTGATTCTATCTGTATCTTAAACCTCACCATTTTACTTTGGGTTATTGAGTTCAGTCTGTAACTTACATTTTGGATGAAGCTGCTTTGTCTTCCTGGTTGTAACTCTTGCCTCTTTGGGGAATGATTTGGCCACCCTTCCTTATGACACAGCAGTCTCAGACTACTCTGTGTAACTCCTATCTTAGATTGGGTTCCCTGGGAACATACTTAAAGATGAAAAGTTGGGTGCAGAAAGCTCATTGGGGAGTGCTCTCTGGAGATAACCTGTATGGAGGCAAGGAAGGCAGGTTTGGGCAGAGAGAGAAGCTGATGTGCAGTGAGGTTGCAACTGAGGCCTCAGCCAATCCTACAGGGATTCTAGAGGTGGGATGGCCCTTCAGAGTTGTCCCAGTTGAGGCCAAGGAGCCTGGTATTTGTATCCCATTGTTTGCCAGTCATTGATTGTGGGCTGCTTCCTAGAGTGGGCATTACATTGGGTGAGGTCCTTCCCTGAGGCTGAGGTAACGTTCCAGTGAGGAATGCTGTTAGGAGCCTTCCTTAGCTGACATTCCCAGCAGTTGAGGGATGGGTTTGTTGGCCCTGGAAAGCAGCCCTGGGTGGAGCATCACTTAGTGCCCATCCAGCTGGCCCCAGGTCCTTTAGAGTACAATAGTGTGGGTATGAGGTGGGGGATGAAGAAAGAGAAAGAAAGCCAAACAGGGAAGGTAGAAGACTGAAGTCTTATTTTTACATCCTTCATAGTTTTTCCCAGGTACACCCACAAGAGGCAAGGCCATAAACATCACAGAGAATCAAGACTGGTGTAACAAATGTGGAAATCACCGCCATGGACCATGCAAGAAGGGGAGGACGCGTGTATATTCTATACCACTCTCTCTATCCTTAGTTGCACATGTACACATCATATTTAAATATCTTTGGGGTCATCATTCCATTTGGCAGCACTACTGTGGAATTGCAAAGAAATTGATCTGCATATCACATGGGTGCTAATAATGAGGAGAATGAGCTTTTGGAAATTATCACAGAGTTAAGGGACTAATTGTGACCAAACTACTGTCTCCTCTAGAGAAATTACCCTTAGAGAAGAACGAGCAGTGCATTCTCCCATTAGGAGTATTTTTTAAAAGATAAGAGCTTGGTTACATATTAAGTTTAAGGTGATATAGGAAAATTTAAAAGGCTAAAACATGGAAGCTTTGTTCTAATATGTGGATTATTGTGACACCTGATAAAAAAGTAACGTCTGGGCTGTGCCAGGTTTGTAAAATTAATATCTACTGACTTGTTTGAAACATGCTCTTGTGAGTGATCATGTCTCCAGCAAGTTATTTGACTTTTTCCTAGCACCAAAAATGTGCATCTTTCACCATAGGGATCTAAAGATCTCCTTTTAGGGTCAGTTATTTGAGTTACTTCCCCAAGATTCCAGAAAATTATTGATTCCCTGACCACCATGAGGCAACTTTTGATATTTCCAATGCCAGAAGCAAAAGTCACAAAAGACTCCTCCCATTCACACACTGGGAAATTATCTAAATGATGACAATTCTCTTATTCCCTGGGAGAGAATGAAGAAATAGTGAATATGTGTTAGAAAGAAACTTCAGATATATCCCTCTTTGTTAAAGTGTGAATTTCACTCTAAATATGCTCATCTCGTAAGTTGTAAGTTATTGCTAGAAAAAAATAAATAGAACCTGGCCATTCCCAAGTTTATGAGATCACGTAGTCTTTCCTGATGAAAAATTCCCTGCTCAACAACCAATTTGCCACTAATGATAATAAGGTCACCCAAGTGCACGGCTGTTGGGTTTCTGTGGTGTACACAATGACTGATTAAAATTACCCAAGGAAACCATGGAAGTGGGCTATTATACTGGTTGGAGAATTGTGCATAGAATGAAGCCTTAGGCATTGATAGGAGCTGGTTAGTCTGCCTGCCATTAATTAACAAGGGAAACCTCTCTTCTTTTAAATAATTTATATCTGCATCTAAAGTAGGTAATAGAAGGAGTATAATAATAAGGAAGCATTACTGCTCACGAGGAGGCCTTCTCCAAACACACTTTACCAGCGCAAGAAGTACCTGGGTTTGATCACAGTTCACTCTATGACAAAGCTCAGCCTAAACAATTGACTCTTCTGATGAGATTATTGAATAAGCAACTGAAACTAGTTAATCTACTAATCTAGGTATAAGGAGAATGTGGTGCTTTTATGTCTTGTTTGTTGGGCAAACTGCATCAGAAATTTTTTGTTTTTTATAGTTTTCTAGAGAAAAGAAAGATACCTTTGACTTAGATCCTAGACCATTCCTTTTGTGCATTTGGCTTAAATACCTTGCAAAGCCATTGAAATAAGTGCCATTTTATTAAATGGGAAAAATGTAGATTGATTACATTCATATAAATAATAAATTTTCCAAACATCTAAACTATTTCTTGAGCTGCATTAATGCACATCTGCATTTCTCTTTAACATGAAACAGCTGTTGTATTTTTCATTTTATGGCATTTTAAAGAGAAGGAAACGATTGGAAACAAACATGAATCACAAGTCCCCACTACGTTTCATTAAAGACAATACCACATTAATTCCTATTGCTCCTGAGCCTGATGGAGAATGGAAACTTCCTTCATTTTTAAAACCCTGAAAGTTAACATAGAAACTTTTTAATGTAAGCTTTTTTGGGGGCTGCGTTGGGTCTTTGTTGCTGTGTGCAGGCTTTCTCTAGTTGCGGCGAGCAGGGGCTACTCTTCGTTGTGGTGCACCGGCTTCTCATTACAGTGGCTTCTCTTGTTGTGGAGCACATGCTCTAGGCACGTGGACTTCAGTAGTTGTGGCACGCGGGCTCAGTAGCTGTGGCTCGGGTCTCTAGAGCGCAGGCTCAGTAGTTGTGGTGCATGGACTTAGCTGCTCCGCGGCATGTGGGATCTTCCCAGACCAGGGCTCGAACCTGTGTCCCCTGCATTGGCAGGCGGATTCTTAACCACTGTGCTACCAGGGAAGTCCTGATGTAAGCATTTAAATTATCAACTTCAAATGAGAAAGTGAGTTGGCTCTGATATGCATCAGCTTAACTGCACTTAGGAACTGCAAAGGTATAGAATTTATTTACATAAATCAAAACATCACAGTGAAAGGTAGCCATGTAAGTCTCCATTTCTCACCTGGCATTCTCATTTGGATGGAAGAATTGATTTTCTTAGCAATGGAATAAGCTGCTCTCCTTTTGCTGACATGGTTTCTGTACAGTTATGCAAACGAAATTTCAGTCATCTTCCTTATCATGGCCTTGGGAAATAAAAAAGTCTGGCTCGTTAAATATGGCCGATGTTTTTCATTATAGTTTGATAACCTACATTCTACATGTATAACAAGAACTGAAACTAGATTTTTTTTTCTCACATACCTGAGCTGAAAATCAAATTAATTTTCTGTCACCATGGACTTGCGACTTCATATTTTCAATAGGATTCTGAGTTCATACTCTAAGACACTTTTGTCTTCCTTTTTGCCCCCTGTCTCTCATGATTCTATACTTTGGCACTATGGCTTAGTGGGGAAAAAAAAACAACTTTGTATTTTAGAGTCAAATATATGTAGGGCAGAATTATGCCTCTGCTTCTGATCTGCTGTGTGAACTTTGGCAAGTTAAATGAACACTGAGCTTTAGAATGTCTGTTTGTTAAATGAGAAAAATAATTGTTGCCTTTAAGATTGTTATAAACGTTAAAGGAGATAATATAAATAAAAATATTCACCATAGGGCCTAGGACCCAGTAGGAGCTCACAGACTGTGACCTCTTCCCCACTCTTCCCACCTCCCTCCTCTCACTCCTTAGCTCAAAGGGACAGTGGCTGGGCAGTTGTCAAGGACCCTCTCAGTTTCAGGCTAAGAATATCTCCCACAAGTTTGTAAAGTGTCATGAGAAAGCTTCCTTCAGAGAACGCAAGTCACTGCAACTGTCTACAGGACAGCATCCCCATTTGTGTAGATTTCAACCCCAGGCTCATCATGATATATCATTTTCTTGAAGGTGAATCACAAAGGCATCCTGGAGGCAGGGAGAATCCTGAAGTTCTCTAGTGATATTTGAGAGTAGGGCACAGTCCTAGACTTAGGGAAGAGTTTCTCAGTCCCTTTCAGGGCTCCCAGGAATGGGGACCTGGAAAGCTCTTTGACTGGAAACCAAATAAGACAGCAGAAATCTACCAGGCTAGGATGTGGCCATGGTCAAACCAGAGTACGCAGAGTTAACAGAATCAAGAATATATGCCAGAATTCAATGGCTGGTAATATAATATTTATTCTTACAAGCAACTCTACAGTACAGGGAGAACTCCCCATTTAACCACCTTGATTCTTACAACTCTTAGGCAGTGAATATTATTTGCCAAGTTTTATAAATAGGGAAAGAGAAACTCATTGAGACAAAACCAGTACCAAAATCTCAGTCTTTCTGTACTAGGAGGTAGTGATGTGTAGAATTGCATGTGTGGATTCTAGAATCAGACACATTGGCTCAGATCCAAGCCCTGGCACTTCCTTGCTCAGTGTCCTTGGGCATGTTATTTAACTTGCCTGAATTTCAATTTCCTCATGTGAAAAATAGGAATAACTTTATAGGGCTGCTGTGAAGATTCAATAAGTTGTTCAAGCCAAAACCTAGGAATCTTTCTTTTCTCTCAAACTCCTCATTCTTCCTCCTTTTCATCAAACTCCAAACCTCCTCCACTTCCAGCCTTTCTCATTTCAACATAGGGTACCCTATCCACCTGTTAGTTCAGGTCAGTAACTTGGATGTGATCCTTGATTCCTCTCTTTTCCCCATCATCCTCCCAACCTTCCCAACCGCAGTCCAGTCCACAAATCTCTCAGCTCTGCCTCCCAGATCTGTCTTCATGAATCTGCCCACTAGTCTCCACTTATGCTGACACACACCACAGTCTCTAACTGGGCAACTGCAGCAGCCCCTGCTTCTACACATACCCCTTACAGTCTTTTCCCTACATTACAGCCAAAGTGAGCTTTTAGAAATGTAAATCATATGTGACTCTAGTGCTTAAAATCTTCCAGTGGCTTCTTGCTGCTCTGAGACTAGAATCCGAACAAACTCCATGCATGGCCTGCTTATTAGTCCAAACATATCTCATACTCTTTCTTTTTTCCCACACCCCTGCCACACTGTTCATCTCAGAGCTTTTGAACAGGCTGATTCTTCTGATTGGAATGTTTTCTCTCATCCTTTAGATTTTAGAATCTGAAGCAAAGTTCAACATATAACCTCAGAGAGGCCTTGAGCTCCCTATCTTAATTAGATCCCTGTCCTAGACACTCTTTATCATATTATTGCCCTCTACCTTTTTTTTTTTTTAACATCTTTTTTGGAGTATAATTGCTTTACAATGGTGTGTTAGTTTCTGCTTTATAACAAAGTGAACTATACATATACATATATATGTATAGTCAACTATACATATACATATATCCCCATATCTCCTCCCTCCTGCATCTCCCTCCCTCCCTCCCTCCCTATCCCACCCCTCTAGGTGGTCACAAAGCACTGAGCTGATCTCCCTGTGCTATGCGGCTGCTTCCCACTAGCTATCTATTTTACATTTGGTAGTATATATAAGTCCACACCACTCTCTCACTTCGTCCCAGCTTACCCTTCCCCCTCCCTGTGTCCTCAAGTCAATTCTCTACATCTGCATCTTTATTTCTGTACTGCACCTAGGTTCTTCAGAACCATTTTTTTTTTTTTAAGATTCCATATATATATGTTAGCATACGGTATTTGTCTTTCTCTTTCTGACTTACTTCACTCTGTATGACAGTCTCTGGGTCCATTCACCTCACTACAAATAACTCAGTTTCGTTTCTTTGTATGGCTGAGTAATATTCCATTGTATATATGTGCCACATCTTCTTTATCCATTCATCTGTCAATGGCCACTTAGGTTGCTTTCACGTCCTGGCTATTGTAAATAGAGCTGCAATGAACATTGTGGTACATGACTCTTTTTGAATTATGGTTTCCTCAGGGTATATGCCCAGCAGTGGGATTGCTGGGTCGTATGGTAGTTCTATTTTTAGTTTTTTAAGGAACCTCCATACCGTTCTCCATAATGGCTGTATCAATTTACATTCCCACCAACAGTGCAAGAGGATTCCCTTTTCTCCACACCCTCTCCAGCATTTATTGTTTGTAGATTTTTTGATGATGGCCATTCTGACTGGTGTGAGGTGATACCTCATTGTAGTTTTGATTTGCACTTCTCTAATGATTAATGATGTTGAGCATCCTTTCATGTGTTTGTTGGCAATCTGTATATGTTCTTTGGAGAAATGTCTGTTTAGGTCTTCTGCCCATTTTTGGATTGGATTGTTTGTTTTTTTGATATTGAGCTGCATGAGCTGCTTGTAAATTTTGGAGATTAATCCTTTGTCAGTTGCTTCATTTGCAAATATTTTCTCCCATTCGGAGGGTTGTCTTTTCGTCTTGTTTATGTTTTCCTGCCCTCCACCTTTTTTGTTTCCATTTATAGCACTTAACATTATCCTATTTCTTTTTGTTTTAAAGTTATTTCTTTGGTGTTAATTTGATGGTTTATTGTTATTTGTCTCTGTCCATTAGTATGTAACTCCAAGGGATCAGGGACTTGTCTTGATAATCACTGAATAGTACTGGGGCAGAGAAGACACTCAATAGATATTTGTTGAATGAATGTAAACAGCAGAGCACATGCAGTAAATACTCAATAAATGCTATATTTTGCTTCCTCTACTAAAAGCAAAGGCTGAAAGTAGTTCAAAATCAAGCAGAAAATAATGATGTGTCTGGAACACAGTAATGGAAAGAAGACACAATTTGGAGTCAGACCAGCCAGGGTTCCAACTCTTCTTCCCTAAGCCTCAGTTTCTTTGTCAAATGAGAATAATGACGTCAGAATGAAATGAAATGACTTACAAAGTGCTTAGTACCAAGACTGCTCTAAACCGCAAATAAGTGATCTTTTCTATTATCATTGAGACTGTGCCAATTTGGTACAATGGAATTTTGTTGATTCACAAATACTTTTTGTGTTTCCTTTCTCCTTTCAGAATTGAGCTTGCTGAATTTGAGAGTCAGGCTTGTTTTGGTTAAGAATTTGCAGGGTAGGGACAAATGCAAGACAAAGGAACAGTTAGTCCTGTGGTTTTCTTCTATAACTTTTCAGTGATCTGCATAATTTATGGTTCATTAATCTTGATTGACCAGAGACTCTGGAACTAAGAATTAGCTTAATTTTATTTAATTGATGCTATATTGATATATTGGGAAAAAGTAGTCAATTTTCACAAATAAACCTCAACTGAATCAGATTGGCTGCCTTTCAATTATATAAGATATTAATTATTGTGGGAAAAATGATTTGACTAAAAAATATGGTTGATTTCATGCTCATTTATAAAAATAGTGCAAAGTACAGCAAGTTTGTATGATGTGTTCCAGGTCATCCTGTATGTGCAAGGAAGTAAAAGGGTGTAAACCCATGGACTCATGATGGAGTGATAGACCAGAAGACAAGTGTCCTCAGTATTACCTTTCTCAGGCAGGAAGCTTCTCATTCTTGGGCTGATGGCTATTGGTTCCTGCTCTTTGTTTTTGCTCTATTTTCGGCAAATAGTAAAATGATGACTGATTAGTTATCTTGAAACTAATATCCTTTGAGTGTTGATCAGCCAAATCCATGGCAATTCCATATTGTTGGATAGAAGGGACTAAAGACCCACGAAGATAAAAACTCTAAATTATATCATGTGCATTCTTTTGAAAAGTAATATTTCTTTTAGGAAACAGTGTTCCTATCTTTCTTATTCAGTTCCCTCTACTTGGAGTGCCATTTCCTGGTTCACCTCTGAATGTCTGAACACTGTCCATTTCCTAAACCCCTGCTACTTTCTCCATGAAAATTTTCTCTAAACCTGTGTTGCCCAATATGGTAGCCACTAAGTATATGTGACTATTTAATTTAAATTAATTAAAATTAAATTTAAAAACTCTTAGTCAACTGGCCACATTTCAAGTGCTTGATAGCTACATCTGGCTAGTAGCTACTCTTCTGGACAATGCAGATATAGAACATTTCCAACATTTCAGAAAATTCTATTGGATAGTGCTATCTCAAGCACTCTAGGTGAATATACTCTCAGCTTTCTCTGTCTTCTCATAGAACCCTTTTTGTTCCTTTATGGAACAAGTCATTTTCTACTTTGATTGGTTATATCAGAGTGATTGTTTTCAAATGATAATATGTAGAGCTAGAATCTATGACTCTGGCCTTCTACTTCAACAAGAAGAGCTACATTTTTGTCTGTTTTACCTGGCGGAGTTCTATGTGAGATTACTTTTGCTAAAAGTTTGAAAACCTCTGCCCTCTTTACAACTGTTATATTTTCTGCTCAGACCATTTGAGGGCAGGATTTACTTCCGATTCATTATTTTAGCTCCTCACTACCTGGTCCAGGGAGTTGCTGGAGTAGACACTCAAACATTTCTGGTTGGTTGAATGAAGGAGTTAAGTTCTAGAGTCTATGGCCTAATGCAGCTCTATTTCACAGACACTACAATACAGTTACCGCAGTCAGATCCCTGGCCAATCTGGGATTGGATGCTTTCCCTAACTTCCCCATCACTGTCAGTGTTAGGATACATAAACTCATGGCATTTTCTGCTCCATAAATTACTTTCTCTTCTCTCTCTCTAACAATTATTTGGGTTTTGATTTACAGTTTGGTTTACCTTTTCTGATCTGTTTACACCTCTTAACAACCTTCCATTCATCCAGTTCTCTCTCCAGGGAGTTTAACCAGATTGGCCTATTAGCAGTTCTTTTTTAGCAAACAGATAAATATATCACTCTACCCAAGTATGGAGGACACCTTGTAGTGAGGAGATAAACCAGTACTTCCCTATAGATTTTCTTTACCTACAGTGAATGCATTACTTGAGGCAATTACATCAGTAATAATAATAATGCACACACATGTACATATTTCATGTTTATATCTCCGCTGAGAGTTTTGATTTCTCCTTAGAGTCAAGGACTGTGGGATCACATGAGATTTCTCAACTTACTTAAATGTTAGACAGGCTATGTTGTTTAACAGTTGTAATGTATGATGAATATGAGTAAAAAGTGGGTTTAACCAAAATGTACATGATACCTGTTTTTACACCTCCCCCATAAGATCATTAGAATTATATAATATTATCATATATTCTAAAAGAGAATTTATCATCTTTCCACATTCCAGGTAGTTCTGACCTCCTTGCTAATTAGTTGTTCAAATAAATTGGGTGGCCATTCTAAGAAAGCACCATTGATATATTAAAGTGTTAGTTTATTCTAAAGAATGAGTATCACATTTTACTCCTTAGCTCTTTTATGTAGAGATGCTTGCTATGTCTCAATGAATTAATGGTTTTCCTGAAACACTAAATTGTCTTTGTTCAACTGAGGGACAATAATCAAGTTGGCTTTTGATGCACTATTAATTTATAGCTGTGCAGGTGATGGTCCCAACGTCAATCTATGATGTATTTTTATCAAGACTAATTCCAATGTAATATTTCAATTTAGTTTTCACTAAAACATTCAATTTGCATTTAAAAAGCAGTCAATATAGGTTAATAAAATGGTGTCAACTGATCACTAATGAGTTGTTCTTCTTGTATAACACTGCCCTTCTCACCATGAATTGTCTTGAATTGACATCTCACTACCCTGGCTACCAGCCAAAAAGACATGTGAGTGCCTACTATTGCCCTACACCCAGGGATGCTAAATATGGATACAATGAATTGCTGCTGCAATAACAAAAGACCATAAATATAGTAGTTTAAAACACCACCAATTTATTATCTCACAGTTTTAGTGGGTCATGACTCAGTTGGTTCTCTGCTTAGATTCTCAAAAGGACAAAATCTAAGTTTCTGTAGGACCAAGTGGCTTTCTAAAGACTCTGGGGGAAAAGATCCACTTCCAAGCTCATTGAGACTATTGGCAGAATTTAATTCCTTGTGGTAGTAGGTCCCAGTTTCCTTGCTACCTGTCAGCTGAGAGCCTCTCTCAGCTCCTAAGACTGCCTGCAACCCTCATCTCATTGCCCTTTCCATCTTGAATCTCTCTGCCTTCTCCTTTTACTGTATCTTCCTGACTCCAACCAAGAAATTTCTGTTTTAAAGGGCTTGTGTGATTAGAATAGATTGAGTCTTCCCAAATAATTCAGGATAATCTCCCTATTTTAAGGTCCAGAGCCTTAATTACATTTACAAATTTTTTTCTTTTTGGCTGCTATCTAACATAATATGTTCATAGGTTCCAGGGATTAGGGCATGGGCACATTTGGGGGGGCTATTATGCTTACCACAGTGAGAGCGTATGATAGAAATAGAGGGGCTCTTCACGGTATTGGTGGGGAATCCGGTATGTGAAGGGGGATGGAACTGGAAATAGAGCTAAGGATAGCAAAATTAATCACTCCCTGCCACATGTTCCCATAACACTTAGGTGATCCCACTAAGTGTAAATTCCAATATATTGAGTCATTTTCCCATCTCCTCCTTGAGACCAGGGACCTGGCTTTATTCAGTTTTGCACCCTAGGGCTAGCACACTGCTTCCTCTCCCAATAGGTAATTGATACATATTTTTGAAGTTGACTTGAAGGAACATGATGGCAATTGATGATAGCAAAATAACATTTCTTAAGCCAAGGAATATACATCTGAATGAGGATTGTCAGACAGAGGTGGTGGGGAGGTAATTTTAGGAGGGGTATTGTTGGTCAGACTGGAATCACACCATGGATTAGACCCCATCTTCCTCTCTCATGCTTGCTGCTTCCTACCCTCCTAGACCCTGCACCACCGTGAAACCTTCTGATTTTGGAGTCATTGCTTTATCAACTTTTGGTATTTTAGGACAGTTCATTGTTTTCTAGGCTTCTCAGTAGTCCATAGCCCTTCCATACTGTAAAGGGTTCCTCATCTCTTCAGTTAATGTAGCTTGATTTCATCTTACCACCTAGGAGCTGTTCATTTAACGTATTGGGTTCAACAGGATTAGCATCTGACTAGGTCATTACTTGGGGTTAAATAGGGAGGCAATTCTTTGGAAGTCAACTATTCTGGATTGTGGTTGGTCTACTTCACATGACCTCTCCGAGGCTCAGTATTCTCATCCACAAAATGGGAATATGACACCTCATAGATCGTCATGCAGATTAAATGGGAGCATGAAGATAAGTGCTTGGTCCTTAATTATTAATTCAATTAATTAATGGTAAATGAGTGTTAGTCCTCAACACTTCCTTATAATAATTTTAGCCCAATTTATACATGTGCCTGAAGTGTGAACAAATAGAAACACAATAGCAATTGAGACCCTAGTGATAGGACACTTCCTCCTCTCTACCCTGACTAGTCTCTCCTTTTTCCTACTATGCTCCCTCATTGGATGCTTGCCTCTGTCTCCATCCTGGCAAAGCATGGAACAGACTCAATGTCAGTGTCTGATAATCTGAGGGAGTCCCCACTCCAGCCTTCAATGATCTCCCTTCTCTCCAGCTGTTGTCTTAATTTTCATTCAGCAACTCATGTGCTAGTTGGGGACACCTCTTCTCTTGTTATTCAGCTTTTCGTGTGTTTATATCTTATCTCTTAAACTATTTTATGAGCTTCTAGTCACTTGTTCAAACACGTAGTTTGAGCACCTACCATGTGTTAGGCAGTGGAGAGGTAGTGGGATCTGGATAGACACAGTCTCGTTCCTCTTCCTTAGCAGCCTGTGTGGAAGGTGGGCAGTTAAACAATCAACTGTGGTCAGTGCAACGTGTTGTTACAGGGGACAGAATGGGGGTCATAGGAGCCCAGGTATCTTTATGCAGTCCATAGTGCCTCAGACTGAGTAGGTGCTCAGTAAATATTAATAGACTGAAAATGTTTACGATTTTACCTTGTTGGGAACTCAGTATAGTTGAAAATAGTATTATAGGTTGTTGTCTCTCAACTTGAGGTCAGGCTTCATCAGAGATTTCCCAGCAGGTCATGAAACCGATGGACATCTCCTTGCTCTCCCGTCAGCACCCACGGCACTGCCCTTGCTAGGCCTAGTCCATGGCTGACTACCCACAATCTCTTTGCTGCCCTATTAAAGCTTAATTAATGGCTCAAAGATTAATTGATGCTGAGGCTTGAGAATATATCCATGTACTGAGGGAGCCTCTTTATTTTTGTTGCCCAGTTCTTCCTGTTTTCACTTTTGTCTTCTTTGCTAATGTTGATTTTAAAGAGATAGGCCTTATTTCTCAAGCAGAAATGTACTTCAGGAACCAGTGAAACAAAGGCAAACTATTTTTGCTCTTCCTTTTCAATTGCGCTGAAATTCTGCTTATTTTGTGAAGGATTGAGGGAGAGGTTGTGGGTCCTCTCAGAGGGCCCACAGATGGACAAGTTTATGGGCCATGATACCCACGATAACAGGTCTTTTATTTATGATGCTTATTCCATATGCACGCAGTTCTCAGAGACACCCCGCACTCTACTCACTCCTTCCCCTTGAAGTCCCAGAACGTTTCCCACACACATCCAAGGACAGCGTGCCTTCTAACTCCCCTCACACCCCTGAGGGTTCTCCACGAACAGTTGATGAGAGTGCGGGAGAAGAGGAGAATTATGTTACTATGATCTTTTCCTCCTGACAACCTTCCTTACATGTGATGAAATATAAATAGTATAAACTGTGATTCACCATTAAACCTGGAAGAGAAATGGCACTGAGATTCATAAATTAATGTTAAATTTATTTTCCACAGTGATTGCAGGATTAGGGAGAGCTCACTCACCTGTAGTTGGCAATGACAAATGATCACCGAAGAATTGCGTTATTCAGTTTTCGGTGACAATATTAAGAAAAATCTTAAAAATACTAAATGGAATCATGAATGTAACATTTGGTGAAGTGACTTTCCCCCCAATGCCTTAAAAAAATCACATGGCCCCATAATTACCTGAACTTCTTGACATACTAATTAACTCTGATTTAAAACAGCCATTACTTTTAGAGTTAAGCTTAGTGAACGTTGTCTAATATTATTATGCGACCATTAATATGACTATGGAAAAATGAGATAAGAAAAAGAAGGCAGTAATTAAGATGAGTAATTTGGTAACAAAGTTGAGCTAAAGCAGGTTGATGACTCCTCAGCATGTGATAGTGTACATTATTGGTATAATTTATCTTTCAAACTAAATGACTGTACGTATCCCCAAGCCCTCTATGTTAGATTTTTGTTCTTATAGCTATTGGCAAATGCTGCGGTAGACTTCAGAATGAGTCCTAGGAAGTTAGCACTCTGCAAGTTCAGGAATTTTGACCTCTGAATGTTTTATGAAAATAACTAGATCTAGGTGCTTTCCTAGTAACTAAAAAAAGGGGAAAATTCAGAGTGCATTTAACGGGGAAAATAGAAAATTTTTGCAAAATTCAACAGAATCCAAGACAAAATGTTCTTTCTCATTCTTGAAAAGAATGAGCAACAAGCTACCAGCATTGTCGGGATCACAGTATTGGAGATCAATGAAATCATGAATGTTTGCCATGACTAAAATCAACATTCCATGTTCACTCACTGAAGAGTGTATTTCTTATGATTAGGATATCCAATGTAAAAGCAGAAATTAAATAAATAATCTGAATATTTTATCTAAGTGATTCCACCATGTGGATGTAAAATCATACATTCAATAAATTTGTTCATGCATTAGATAAGAGCTTATTATGTGTTAGACATCATTCTAAGTGTTAGAGATTCACTAAGGAATAGACAGACAAACTCCTTGAATTCAAGGATCATAAATTCTAATGGCAGGAATCAGAAAATTAATCAATTAACATAAATAAAATATCAGATTGTGGTAAGTGCTGTGAAGCAAAAAGGAATGATGACAGAGTGAGTGGAAGACTGCTTTAAATAGAGATGCCAGGGAAAGCAAGTCTGAGGAAGTGGTACTTAAGCTAAGATCTAAATAATATGAATGTGCAGGTTACAGGGGAAGAACACCCCCGGGAGAGGGGACACAGTGTAAAGTCCCAGAGAGGTTGAAGCCCTCTCTGGCTTGAAGTGAGGGTGGGGGTAGTGATATAAGCTGAGATCTCAGAGGTAGCAGAGGCATATGATGTATGGCTCTCCTGGTTGTGATAAGTATTTAATCCAAGTGCTGTGGGAAGCTCTTAGTGGGTCTTAATCAGAAAATGGCATGATATGGCATGTATTATTAAAGACTGTTGTTTGCTGGGGAAGAACTAGTTAGGAGGCTATGTGACAGCCTGGACTGAAGAAGTGGGTTGGAATGGGGAGAGAGAAAGAAGTAGGTGGATTCAGGGCATGCTTTAGAAATAGAGTTAATAACTCTTGCTGATGAAGTGGGTGTTGGGTGAGAGAGGTCAAGGATGATCCTTAGGTTATTGGCTTAAGCAACAAGGTAGATTGTGTAGTGCCTCTTCCTGAGATGGGGGAAGGCTGGGAGAAGAGCAGATCTTTTTTTTTTTTTTTTTTTTTTTGTTTTTTGTTTTTCTTTTTGCGGTATGCGGGCCTCTCACTGTTGTGGCCTCTCCCGTTGCGGAGCACAGGCTCCGGATGCGCAGGCCCAGCGGCCATGGCTCACGGGCCCAGCTGCTCCGCGGCATATGGGATCCTCCCAGACCGGGGCACGAACCCGTATCCCCTGCATCGGCAGGCGGACTCTCAACCACTGCGCCACCAGGGAGGCCCGAGCAGATCTTTTGATGGGGAGGTAGTGGGAAAGAAGATAGCAGGTGGGAATAAAATATTCTGTTTTAGACATGTTAAATTCCAAATGCTTATTAGATATCTAATCATCTGTGCAGTTTTTTAAAGTACAGGTTCTCACACCTACCTATATCACTTCGGAATATATTGGTTTCGGGTAAGAAAATAACCAAAGGGAAATGGCTTAAACAAATAGGGGCTGACTTTCTTCATGTAAAAGCATGTACAGAGACATGTGGCACAGAGGTGGTCATGCTATGCTATTATGCTATGATATGATATTCTTAGCTTTTTGGTCATTGCCTTTGGTTATAAGATAATGGCTGTAGCTCTAGACATCCATGTCCACATTTAAGTCAGGAAGAAGTGGGAAGAGGAGTGCCAGAAATATTACATATATATATATATATATATATATATATATATATATATATATACACATATGCACACACACACACACACATACACATAAAATTATATATATATATGATCAAGAAAGCAAGTTTTCTTGGAAGCTCTCATCAGAGACTTACACTTATTCTCATTGACCAGATCTGTGTCACATGGCAACCCCCAGCTGCAAGGGAACCTGGAAAAGAGAGTATTTAGCTGGATCCATTGATGCCCTGTACAAAACTGGGGTTGTGTTAGCAAGAGGGAAGGGGTACTTAACATTAGATAGGCAATCAACAGTGTCTGCCACTGTAGGATATTCAAATTTAGAATGTCTGGGGGCAGGAGAAGGTGGGAAAGCTGATGGTGTGACACATTCTAATCCAAGCTGGGCTATATAAAAGCTGGTGTAGACAACAAGCTCAAGAATGGACTGAGCAGGCCTTCATGTTACTGCTCAATTCTTACAAAATACCTTCTATACCATCATTTACCTCATGGGAGATTAATGGGAGCAATGGATGTAGGCCACTCTGCTTTCTGAGGCTGCCCTTTATGCACTCTTGAGCAACTAGAGTGGAGGGCAGGCCTAGTTATCTTGAGCTTGGGTGTAATATGTTGTGTCACCCCCACCCCCATTATGGAAATTATCATTAATTATTAACAGGAATATCTTTTATTTTTATTTGTTTATTTTTTTTTTGCTGTGCTGGGTCTTTGTTGCTGTGCGCAGACTTTCTCTAGTTGCGGCGAGTGGAGGCTACTCTTCGTTACAGTGCATGGGCTTCTCGTTGCAGCGGCTTCTCTGTTGTGGAACACAGGCTCTAGGCACGTGGGCTTCAGTAGTTGTGGCTTGCTGGCTCTAGAGCGCAGGCTCAAGAGTTGTGGTGCACGGGCTTAGTTGCTCTGCGGCACGTGGGATCTTCCTGGCCCAGGGCTTGAACTTGTGTCCCCTGCATTGGCAGGTGGATTCTTAATCACTGCGCCACTAAGGAAGCCCCAACAGGAACATCTTTGACATGATGCATTGTCTATATTGTCACTGCCAAGAATGGGACAGTGATTGATGGATGCCCCTTGGATGGAATACAGCAAAGTGCAATGTAGAATAGAAGCTCAGAAATTTAGAAAAGAAGCACAGAGTACCAAATACCTTGGTGTCTCTTTCTCTCTCTCTTTCTTTAAACACACACACATATATATACACTACTCTAAAAGGTGAAAAATACTCATTTACCAAGTTGGAAGCCAAATATAAATTTTTTCCTTAAATTCTAGGAAATAAGACATTTTAGGCTTCCTCTTTTTTTTAACATCTTTATTGGCATATAATTGCTTTACAGTGTTGTGTTAGTTTCTGCTGTATAACAAAGTTAATCAGCTATATGTATACATATATCCCCATATCCCCTCCCTCTTGCACCTCCCTCCAACCCTTCCTATCCCTCCCCCCTCCCTATCCCTCCCCTCCAGGTGGACACAAAGCCCCAAGCTGATCTCCCTGTGCTATGCAGCTGCTTCCCACTAGCTATCTATTTTACATTTGGTAGTGTGTATATGTCAGTGCTACTCTCTAGCTTTGTCTCAGCTTCCCCTTCCCCCTCTCCATGTCCTCAAATCCATTCTCTACATCTGCGTCTTTATTCCCTAGGTTCATCAGAACCTTTTTTGTTTTTTTTAGATTCCATATATATGTGTTAGCATATGGTATTTGTTTTTCTCTTTCTGACTTACTTCACTTAGCCAGGACATGGAAGCAACCTAAGTGTCCATCGACAGATGAATGGATAAAGAAGATGTGGCACATATATACAATGGAATATTAGCCACAAAAAAAACTGAAATTGAGTTTTATTTGTAGTGAGGTAGATGGAGCTAGGCTTCCTCTTTGTTTTCATCTAATCCTTTAAACCTGATATTAAATGTAGGGCCTGCTCAGGACAAGGTTAATCTTTGGAGCTATCCATTTCTTTTTTTTTTTTTTTTTTTTTTTTTTTTAGGTATGCAGGCCCCTCACTGTTGTGGCCTCTCCCGTTGCGGAGCACAGGCTCCGGACGTGCAGGCTCAGCGGCCATGGCTCACGGGCCCAGCTGCTCCGCGGCATCCTCCTGGACCGGGGCACGAACCCGTGTCCCCTGCATCGGCAGGCGGACTCCCAACCACTGCACTACCAGGGAAGCCCGGCTATCCATTTCTTTTATGTATGTTTCTACATGCTTTTAGGGCAATCTTTTCTATGTGTCTAGGTCCTCCCTGAGTGTATGCTATGCTCTTGAACTTTCCCAACTAGCATCCTCACCCATCAGAACAGGAACTCTAGAAGTACATAGTCTAGAGTTGGTGCAGAGCCTGACTCATGCTATCAAGAACCTAGCTTCCGGGCCTCCCTGGTGGCGCAGTGGTTGAGAGTCCGCCTGCCGATGCAGGGGATACGGGTTCGTGCCCCGGTCTGGGAGGATCCCATATGCCGCGGAGCGGCTGGGCCCGTGAGCCATGGCCGCTGGGCCTGCGCATCCGGAGCCTGTGCTCCGCAACGGGAGAGGCCACAACAGTGAGAGGCCCGCATACCGCAAAAAAAAAAAAAAAAAAAAAAGAACCTAGCTTCCTTCGAGACTCTAGTTCATCATCATTAACTTATTGGCCGTTGCTTCATGGTTGCTGCTACATAGAGCTACTACTACAGCTCCAAACATCCCATCCACATTCAAGACAGAAAATAGAGCAAAGGTTGGTACCAACAGCATCTGTTTCCCTTTCATTAGCAAAGAAAAAGCTTCCTCGTGAATCATAAATTCCCAAACTGTAAAGAAAGTTGGGGAAAAGAGGACTTGGTTTAGCAAAACTTGAGTTCTGGAAGCTAGAACAAAGGAGGGAAAAGATTGATGTCTCCACTTAGCTTGATGATGACTATATTGATGACCATGAGTCACGGATGACAGTTGCTTTCCACCACACAGATGACAAGTGAAAGATGCATATCATGGTGGGAACACTATCCTTGAAGGCAGTCTGATGAGGGATGTGGGTCCTTTCAAGTCAGACCTTGTAACTTCTGCTATGCATAAGATTGGAACTGCCTCCATGACTTCATTTTCTGTGAACTTTGGCAGTAAATCAGTGGCCCCTATTCAGGGTCTTTGGAAGCATCTATCAGCCTGAGAAAGGCAGGAAAGATATCTCTGATCCCAGAGTCCATCTTTTTTCTAAAGGAGGATATAAGTCTCTGACACAGGGTGTAATATTTGCTCTTAGCTGGAGGCAAGCAATTAACACTATTTTATCATAAATGTTAAAAGAATGTTAAGGTAATTATCTGGGTTAAATAAAAATAAAAATTGCCACTATATTCAGAACAGCACTGGCATTCTTTCCTCATGGACTAATGGTTATTTATTCTTGTCCTTTCACCTCCTCACACTCATTTTTAAAACTGATGTTATCTGTGTGAAAGCTGTATCTGGTTATTAAAATCATCATGGATCTTCTCTTGCTGTTTTTCCCCCATTAAAAAAAATGTGGTGGGCTTCCCTGGTGGCGCAGTGGTTGAGAGTCCACCTGCCAATGCAGGGGACACGGGTTCGTGCCCCGGTCTGGGAAGATCCCACATGCCGCGGAGCAGCTGGGCCCATGAGCCATGGCCACTGAGCCTGCGCGTCCGGAGCCTGTGCTCCACAACAGGAGAGGCCACAACAGTGAGAGGCCTGCGTACCACACACACACACACAAAAATGTGGTATAATTTATATGCAGTGAAATTCTCAGATCTTAAGTATACCATTCAGTATGTTTTACTGAATGCGTATCAAGGCACAGAACTTTTATAGACCACTCCAGAACGTTCCCTTATGCCACTTTCTCATCATTTCTTCCCCCTTTGCCCCAGAAGAAGCAACCACTCATCTGATTTCTATCACTAAATGTTAGTCTTGCCTATTTTAGAATTTCATATAAATGAAGTCGTTCAGAATGTCCTTTTATTAGTTGGCTAGTTTATTTCACTCAGGATATTTTTGAAATTGATCCATGTTGTTTCATGGGTCTGTAGATTATTCCTTTGTATTGGTTACTAGTATTTGACTGTATGATTATACCGCAGTTTATGTAGCCAATATCCTGATGATAGACATCTGGCTTGTGTCCATATTTGGACTACTATAAATAGAGCTGCTATAAGCATTTGTGTAAAAAGCTTTTTGTAGACAGATATTTTGATTTCTCTTGGGTAAAAAACTAGAAATGGAATTGTTGTGTTATAAGGTGCTGTATATTTAAATTTTTAGGAAATTGCTAAATGTTTTTTCCAAAGTTGTACCATTTTACACTCTTACTAGCAAAGTGTGAGGGTTCTGGGTACTCCATATCCTCTCTAATATTTCATATTACCAATCTTTTAAATTTATGGTGGGTGAGTTTTAGTATTTAATGATTTTAATTTGTGTTGCACTGATGACCAATAATATTTAGTATGTTTTTATGTGCTTATTGGCTATTTATATATTTTCTTTTATAAAGTGTTTGTTTAATATTTTTGCTTAATTTTTTACTGAGTTGTTTGTCTTTTTGTTATTGAGTTACAGGAGTTCTTTATATATTCTGGATACAAGTTCTTTGTCAAATATATACTTTGAGAATATTTTCTCTTGGCCTGTGGCTTGCCTATTCATTTCCTTTACAGTGTTTTGATAAGCAGAAACTTTTAACTTGAATGATTCCAAGTGATCAACTTTTTCTTTTATGTTTTATGCTTTTTATTTCTTCTCCAAGAAATGTTGTTCACCTCAAGGTCACAGAGATATTCTCCTATTTCTTCTAATGACTCTATCGTTTTTACTTTCATGTCTATGTTTGTTCCACCTTGAATTGATTTTTCTGTCTATGGTGTGAGGTAGGGGTTAAGCTGTTGCTATAAACATTGAGGTGCATATATGTTTTTGAATTAGTGTTTTTGTTCTTTTCAGATATATACCCAGGAGTAGAATTTCTGGGTCATATGTTAGTTCTAGTTTTAGTTTTTTGAGAAACCTACATACTGTTTTCCATAATGGTAGCTGCACCAATTTGCATTCCCACCAGTAGTGTACGAGGGTTCCCTTTTCTCCACATCCTCGCCAACTTTTGTTATTTGTGTTCTTTTTTTTTTTTTTTGCGGTATGCGGGCCTCTCACTGTTGTGGTCTCTCCCGTTGCGGAGCACAGGCTCCGGATGCGCAGGCTCAGCGGCCATGGCTCACGGGCCCAGCCGCTCCGCAGCATATGGGATCCTCCCAGACCGGGGCACGAACCCGTATCCCCTGCATCGGCAGGCGGACTCTCAACCACTGCGCCACCAGGGAGGCCCTATTTGTGTTCTTTTTGATGATAGTCATTCTGACAGGTGTGAGGTGATATATCATTGTGGTTTTGCTTTGCATTTCCCTGATAATTAGGACTGTTGAACATCTTTTCATGTGCCTGTTGGCTACCTGCATTTCCTCTTTGGAAAAATATCTATTCAGTTTTTCTGCCCATTTTTAAATTGGGTTGATGTTGAGTTGTATGAGCTGTTTGTATATGTTGGATATTAATCCTTTATCAGTCATATAATTTGTAAATATTTTCTCTGATTCAGTAGGTTTTCTTTTCATTTTGTCAGTGGTTTCCTTTGCTGTGCAAAAGCTTTTAAGTTTAATTAGGTCCCATTTGTTTATTTTTGCTTTTACTTCCTTTACTTTAGGAGATGGATCCAAAAAAATGTTGCTGTGATATGTCAAAGAGTGTTCTGCCTATGTTTTCCTCTAGGAGTTTTATACTATTTCGTTTTATACTTAGACCTTTAATCCATTTTGAGTTTATTTTTGTATATGGTGTTAGAGAATGTTCTAATTTCATTCTTTTACATGTAGATGTCCAGTTTTCCCAGCACCACTTATTGAAGAGACTGTCTTTTCTCCATTATATATTCTTGCCTCCTTTGTCGTACATTAATTGACCATAAGTGCGTGGTATTATTTCTGGGCTCTCTATCCTGTTCCATTGATCTATGTGTCTGTTTTTGTACCAGTACCACACTGTTTTGATTACTGGAGCTTTGTAGTATAGTCTCAAGTCAGGGACCATGATTCCTCCAGCTCTCTTCTTCTTTCTCAAGATTGTTTTGGCTATTTGGGGTCTTTTGTGTTTCCATACAAATTTTAAAACTGTTTGTTCTAGTTTCCCCTTGATCTTTTTTATTCCAGACTGGCCATCATTGAGTGCTTACTATGGGGGAACCTGTGTTAGGTACTAGTGATGGCACAGTGAACAGGATAGATGTGGTCCCTGCTCTCATGAAGCTTTCAGTTTAATGTGGGAGAAAGGCATTAAGCAAATATCATGAAAAATGGTTTAAAAGAGATGTATAGAGTGTTAGGACAATCTAAAATGCAAAGACCCCATCTGCTTCTGGGGAGTCAGAGAAAGCCTTTTTGAGGAAGTGAAATTTCAAATGGGCCAGAAATGAAGAGTATGGAACAGTCTAATGGGCTGTAATCTCATTAAGAGCAGGAACTAAATATGCATATTATTTCTCCCAACATCAAGCTGAGTGATATCCTAGAGAAGATTAAATGATCTTTGAGAATCTATAGTGTCATTTAAGGGGAGAGAGGTAAAAAGCAGTGCCTGACAATTGTTTCCTAAATGAATGATTGAATGAAAGAATGAAACAAATATATTTATTGGGCACTTAAAACTCTAGGGAGAAAGGGAGCCAGGGGCAGGCAGGTTGGGTCTTTGCAGGTTTATTCAGGACCAGTGGCAGTGCCCTCTCACTTCATCTTCACTGATAGGTGGGATATCGTGTCTGGAAGGGCCACCTGTGTCTGAAGTTCATCATCCAGTGTGGGAGAAAATGCAGAAACAAATGGGGGAGTACTGTCAAAGACACCTAACAGATTATCCTCTAATACTTCTTAGAGAAGGTGGCCCCTGAGCTGGATCTTGAGGTGTCCCAGGAGTTCCCTAGGAGAAAACAAGTGGAAAGAACAGAGGGAATGCTTGGCAGAAGTATGAGAGAACATGGCATATTGCCTCTCCAGTACCTCATCCTGAGTCTGGCATCTATGAATGCTAACATCTCTGAATTTAGCTGGACTATTTTGGGGGGGATAATGACATTTTTGGTCTGCACCACCTCTTGGGATAATAAATTTCCATAAGGTTTACATTCATGGTGAAAGACACACTTCCTTTTACTTGTTCCAAATTTCTCTAAGTGCTTCCTAGTTTAATATTCCCTTTCTGTTGCTACATACTTTTCCTTATTTAGCCTAAATTAAGGCTCAGGCTTCTTAGCGATCCACCTAAAATGTATCATATAGATATAGATATGTAAAATTTTTAAAAATTGGGATACATTTATTAAAGCAGAAAATGAAAATTAGCTTCCTTAAGGAGGAAATAGGAAGTATTTTTGCTTGAAATATATTTAGTTTGTAAAAGTTTTATGCAAATTTTTATAAAGTTCAAAAACTAAAGGACAGTCAATTTTATTTCCTGTTTGGAAAATAATCAGTTGTTACAAGAGTTAAGGCTTAAGAGAAGGGAACTGCTTTATATTTAAATATTTCAATAGATTTGTTTCAAAATGTGTCATTCCAGAAATAATGGTGAAAATCAAGATTACCATGAAGCTTACATGGGATTTTGAGTTAACCACCCTAACTAATTAAGCAAAATTATCCTAATTTATTTATTATGTTAATGATCTGAATTAATTTATAGTAATTTAACATGTATTACTAAAGATTTATTATGTTTCCTACTAAATGACTTAAGAGCTATAAATCCCATGGTTAAATGTAATTAGTGGAGACATATTTATTGAAAGGGATAATTACATCTGATAAAAGTTCTTCAGTTAGGCTTAATTAAAACAGATTATTCCCCATAAATGAAAAATAAATATGGTAATTACTGGGTAGCTTTTCATTGCAAAAATGAGTATCTCAGCATTTAAATTTTCTAAAAGGGGTAGGAAAGAAAACTATTTTACTGATTACTTCCCAATAAAGTATGATTAATAATCCCTGGGAAATAGGCATTTTCCAGGAGTAAACATTTTGCTACTAAATTACTAAAGGAGAAATTCTGCTCAGGAAAATCTATCATTAACTCAGTTCTAAGTGGACTGTGGCTATTTTTGAACATAATGAATTGTGTTTCAAGGAAAATTTTTTTTCTTGTGAAGATTATCTCTAGCTCAGCTAAATAGCAGTGTCAGGGGAAAAAAAAAGAGTGTTAATCTCTCTGAAAATAAACTTTTCTACCATAACCTGGGCTGGGCGTGGTTATGATGCACAGAATGTGTAGGACCTGAAGTTCAGAACATGTTCAGGACATAGGAGTGAGAACATATGGAGAGATTACAATGTAAAGTTATGTTTCAGTTACATGTGTGCATGCATATTAAAGTGTAAAACTACATATAGGGCATATTTTAGATTACTTTTATATTTAATTGGTATTTTTTCAATAGCAGCACTATTACTGAAAAATTCCACTTTACCTTTTTAAAACATTTTCAGTACCTTATTAATTCATTGGATCATCTATCCCCCAGGAACGCAGATGAAGCAGGGGTTATTGGCTTCAAAGAGGCTAATAAGTTCAAGATCACATAGTTAATTAGTGGACGAGTTAGGACTTGAATTGATATTTTGACCTTGGTGCAACATCCTTTCTCCAATATTGTTAAATTGTAGAAGTGTCCACGGACATGATGAGAAGGTGGAGTTGGCTACAAGCTTCTGTTAAGTACCAGCTGGTACGTGTAAATTTCTCTCTGTAGCATGGCCAGATGGAAAATGTTATGTTCATGGTATGGCTTTAGCATGAAAACAAACGGTAGAACAAATAAGCCTAGTATGGTGGACCCCCTTTAGATCAGAGTAGCCGGAATGACCGTCTGCAGACCAGATGATCGATGGCATGCAGTGGTCTGCATGTGGACAGTTTTTAGAAGGATGAAGGCAGATAGGTCATCATCTACCACTATCTGCCACTGGGGGGAGCTAAAACTAGGCCCTGGCTGTTCTGACCGTCTCACTCCTAGGCTTTTGCCATGTTTAAATATGTGCCTTTCTCTGGAGACCTCAAAGTATTATCACAGACAGTATCGCATTTCTCCTTACAATATCCTTTTGCATGCTATAGCACTCAGGTGATTTATCAAAGTCAGTAGTATGGCTAATATGTGCTCTGTCCTCCCAGAATTACATAAATGCCTAAGGACAGGAGCTGAGGAGAAACCTATGCTGCCAGAGCTATAAAACTGAAGGATTTTAAAGGAAGACCTCAAGCAGAAGCTCTCCTCTTTTGTGCATGGCTTTGGGCTTTGAAAGGGCTTTTTTGTTCTCCCTTTGCCCCCCGCCCCAAGAATAATTGAATTACTGTTTTAAAATGTATACTGAATGCTTCCCATTAGGCAATTCCATTTTAATCAATGTCTACATTAGTTCCAGAGACCTGCTTAATTTATATTGTTGAAAAATGTTGAGTTGTATTGGTCAAAAGCAACTGAAGGACATTTCAAACATTTTCACTAAATTTAGCTTAAGTACCATTATAATAGATCCAAAGGGTGTCTAGATTCTTTGGACATATTGGGAAGTGAGTAATATCATTTGTGGTGCCACTATATGGGCCACACTCTGTGACTGTCAAGTCATTTTTTATATAGAGATGTTGACTATATTTATAGAAATGATAACTGGGTCCTTAAGATTTTTAATAGTATACCTAAAGGTCATACCAAATAAGACATACACCTGAGGAAAATTCAGTGCATATGAGTGAAAATAAGCAGCTTTCTGACAAAAAAATGTATTTTGAAATTTAAAATGTGATTTAAAAGACTTTAATTACTGCTGAATTATTTGAGGTCCATATACTACATGGGGAAGGCCTGGTAAGTGCTTCGGTGAGAAGTAGCAGGCAGGCATACACAACTTCTATCTGAGCAAAGATGCTCTAACCCCCATGCTTGTGCCCATGCATCAGGGTTCCATGGCTTCTTCATAAGAAATCTAACTTTATTCATGTAAAAATTATGACAGCTAAATAAGTACAAGAATTTCCATAGGGGTTGTATAATCGTATCATGGTTAAAAGTATGAAATATGGAGCCAGAATGACTGGATTCAAGTGTGGCTTTGCCAGGTATCAGCTGTCTGTTCTTGGATAGAGTTCCTGAACTCTCTGTGTCTTGTTTCCTTCATTTGCAAAATGTGGGTAATATTAGTGCCTACCTCATAGGGTTGTGTGAAGGTTAAGTAATTTTAGGTCTCATTATTAATCCAAATAGATTTAGTATTAGATTTATATACATTTGGCTGAGGTCTACATGTTTCTGCAAGCTTTTGTGTTGAGAGATATATGTATACTTTTTGGCCTCACTTAATATAATGTATGCTAAATGATGTGAACAGGGTGATTCGGGAAAGGCTGATTTTGGCTCCAGACTGTATGCATCTAACTGGCATTCATTATTCTGTTACATTACCCTACTCTACACATGGCTTTCACTCTGAGGGTGGGCAGAGTAGGATGTGCCCCTGCAAAGTTACTGGTATGATTATTAACAGAAGAAATCTGTGTCCACCAAAAGCTGTCATGTGCTGAGTATCCAAACAAGAGTCCCATTCTTGAATCTATTTTGCTCTCCTGTTTTATATTCATGATTTGCTTTAATATATTTTGATTCTGAATTCCAAAGGATCAATGTCATTATCCTCAAAGTAAATAAAGTATGTCTAATCTACTCTACATTTTCATAGAAGATAAATCAATTTTACAAGCCTTTTTCTTTGCATTTGCTCATTGACTTTGTCATCATTAATTTTTCTGTTTCCAGAACATGGTTTGCAACCTAAGGATACATCACCTTCTCAACTGTTGCCCATAACATTTTACTATTATCTTCCAACTTGACTAAATCATCCACTAGCTAAAAATAGAAATTTCAGGTGAATAGTTTTTCTTCTTTAATCACTAACCCTTTCCTGTAACTGCCTTTACATTCCAAGACACTAGGTAAACCCCATCTCTCCAAGGTAAAAATGCCCAATACTTCTGCATGTTAAGGAACTGATTAGCTATTCATGAGTTTAAAAATGCATTATGCATTAATTTATTTATCTTCTCAAAGTTCAGCTTCTGGCTCTGGGATGCTTTCTCCCCAATCTAATTTCTTTTTTGTGTGTGTGTGTGATACGCGGGCCTCTCACTGTGTGGCCTCTCCTGCCGCGGAGCACAGACTCCGGACGCGCAGGCCCAGAGGCCACAGCTCACGGGCCCAGACGCTCTGCGGCATGTGGGATCCTCGCGGACTGGGGCACGAATCCGCGTCCCCTGCATCGGCAAGCGTACTCCCAACCACTGCGCCAGCAGGGAAGCCCCCCCAATCTAATTTCTTTAAAACAAAATCCAAGTACATTGAGTGTGATTGAATACCATTTATTAGGGAAGCATGACCTCTTGGTGTTTTTATTTCTTTAAGGTGAAAGTGAGGAGCATGTGGATTCTTTTCAGCTCTGTAATTCCCTCTAAACCAAATACTTCCACTTTAAATATGAAATTACTGCAGTAACTTTCCCTGATGTTAACGGTAGAGTGTATGAAGGGGAAAGAATGTGCAATTTGTTCAAAGTAATTCCAACTGTTTTATTGCCTTCCAATCCAAGATAATTGCATATAAAGAAATTCACTTAAATTATTGACATTAATTCACTAACTAGAACTTTAAATAATTTCATGAAAAGAAAAATTTAGCAAAGTCCCAGAAATAAGCAAGATTTAACAACTTATTAGAACTGTTTCTACATTATTATAAATCAAAATCACATTTCTGTAATTTTGGCAGCAACAATTTTCTTTTTACAGAGTATGGAGTTAAAATATGTATAAGATTGGGCTTAGTAACTACATATTTTAGCTCTTATTAAAACAACTACATGGACAAACAGATTTTTCCCCTTGTTTTTGTTCTTTACATGGTCTATTTCCAGAACTTATAAACTGAAACCTTATCATAGCACATTCATTCCAGAGGAGGAGCCTGTGGTCATTGTTTTTTTTTCAATAAATATATAAGTACCTACTCTGCTAGTCATTATTCCAGGTGCTGGGATACAACAGTGCTGAGGATGAGAGCTGATTCCTGCCCTCATGGGGTGTACTTGGTAGGAGAGGGAGACAAAAAACTAGTATATAAAATCATCTCAGCTAGTACAGAGTTCTGTGGAGAAATGAAGCGAGTGATGGGGTGGGTGGGCAAGAGTCTTCAGAGGGAGACACCTCTGAGGAGATGGCAGTTAAGCCAAAAGATGAGAACACCCAACCACCTGGGGGAGGAGTGTTCCCAGCACTGAGGTGGGGACAGCCTGGTGTGTCTGAGGACTAGGGAAAAGCTGGTGCGGCTGCAGCACAGTGAGAAGGGGGCAGCTGCAGGAGACAGTGTCGGGAAGATCAGCAGGGACCAGCACTGGCAGGCCCGTGGGAAGGGGTCTGGATTTTATTCTAAGTGTCATGGAAGGGCACTGGGAGTTTTGAGTAGGTTACTGACTCGTGAACTGTTTTATCTTTTACGATCACTCTGGCTCTCAGGTGGAAAATGGAGTTGGCAGGGGAGGGACAAGAATGAAAGCAGGAAGTGTAAGATGGCCCCTGAACAAGAGGCCCATTGTTGTAATTGTCAGAACTTCTACCCAGTAGCTTCATGTACGGAGGCAACATGGTGTGTTGGGGGGAGGTCTGGGGAGCTGAGTTCTTGACAAATTCTGCCTCATGTTCTCTCTAGACTTTGGGCTTCAGGATATTGGGCCAGACAGTCCCTTCTGGTTCTAGTATCTTAAGAAGCCTACTCTCAGGACAGCTAGAAATTCCCCCAATGGTGCAGCAGTCTTACTGCCCTGCTCTGGAACACTGAGGGTTCTTAGTTCTGCAGGTGATTTTAGTAGGTCAGTCGTGATGCCACAGAGAAGCAGAAGTGCAGCATAGAGCCAGGGTGGGAAGCAGGTGGGGGCTGGAGAAAACACCCACCAGTTAGTTTCAGAACCAGGTGCAGGAGAAGGTGGAGGTGAGATGGGGCCGATGACCCGTAGGGGCCAGGGTACCATGGAGGAAAACCATGTCAGAGGATAAGCATGACCTGGCCCCTTTGTCAAGTCTGGGGCTCTCAGAGAAGCAGGAGCCAGAGATGGAGACAGGCTCAGAGGAGTTGAATCTAAGACAGGGTCACCTCAGTGGCCAAGAACAGGGAACCAGCAAGAAACATGATTCCTCCGAGGACACCGAGTTCTGTCTATAGAGAGAGTGGCTTTGAGCTTCTGGTCTGACTTCATTTCATAGTAACAGGCATTGCCCAGAAAAGCTGGAAAATGTTTGGAACCTAGAACCTACTTCTGATCTCCAAGCAAGGGCCACTTAACTGCAGAGTGTAAGAATACTCTTGACCCTAGGATGGGCAGGAGGTGACATGAATCAAGCCTGCTTTAATGTTATGCTTGCCTTGATCATGTGCCTCTGTTCTCCAAAAGGAGCAACTGTTCCACTTAGCCTGACTAGTTCCTGCCATGCAGAAATGGTGAATTGGCTAATTTGCGAATCTCAAAACCTTTCATTGGTTCCTGACACAGGAAGTGCTGGCTGCCTGAATGAACCACCATGTTCAGTGTAACCAAGCTTCAGTCTCTACTCCAGCTGCTAATGCAAGTGTGTGTTTTATTCTTGTATCTCAATCCTATCACGATTATCTGTCTGCAACACTTCTTTTCTTCAAGATTTAGTTCCAGCTCAGGTCTGACCATCTTTCTTGCCCTAACCCTCCTTTCAGCGAGTGAATCACAGTGATGGGTTCCCGGATAACCCTGACACCCTGTCACCTCGCATTTCCTCTCCCTTCCCTCGCCTTCCTCCTGACCAGCAGACCTATCTGACACTTTCCTCTCTAACCTCATCAGGAGCACTGCAGGTACCTGACAGGTCCTATGATTCTCCTTGCCCTCTGGGTCTGCAAATGTCTGACCTGACTCACAGTTGGTCCAGCCTCTGGTCCATCAAGTCCATTCTAATGGGACACAGTCTAAAACAGTAAATTCAGTAATAGGGTCATAACTTTTAAATTGACATTTCTGTTCAGGCTCCCATAGGGAAGTAACCCTGTAAATGAACAATTTTCTTCCATCCACATTCACTACCCAAGATTGATGAATCATATTTATTTTCAACATTAACAAATCTTTTCAAATGGAAGCATCAAAATTCACAACTGAGCTCTGTTCTATGACCCATGGTTTGTGCAGAAAAGAATTTCATGTGAAGAAATTCTGAGGCCAATTTTTAGAATAGGTCAACGCATAAAATTTCAAGACACATTCATTTCCGGGACTAGGAAGAGGATAGAAAAATAAAGAACAAGATACAGTTCCCACTGAAGGTACTCTCTTGAACTGGCCCATGAGAAAATATTTAACCTGTTGAATAGCAGTGGAAGAACAGGGCAGGGAATGAATAAATGGCCAGGGCCTTGGAAAACCAGGTAGCTGTTTAAACATTCAGAAGAAGATCAAATTCAATTTAGCAAGCTCATGCAACGGTTAAGGGCTTGAGCTTTGGAGACTGACTTTCTGAGTTCTTATTGCTGCTAGGTGCTAGGTGTGTGACCATGGACAGCTTACTGAACCTCTCTGTGCCTCAGTTTCCTTGATAATAACTTGGGATGATAATAGTACCTCATTGTCAGGACTATGAGGCTGAACTCAGTCAATCATTGTAAATGTTTAAGCACAGAGAATGGCACAGCAAATGGCAGTCTTGGTTGTTGTTATCATCCTTACTTTACTCTCACCATCTCCAGTGGTGTCACTCTAGACCATGCCACAATCACTTGTCACCTGGAATATGGTATTTGTTGGATAATAATACTGAAACAGACTCCTCATTGGTCATTCAGCATCTGCCCTTGCCTCACTTAAGTCCTTTCTCCTCAGCATGGCCCAAGTTACCTTTCATGAAAGATCTTGATATGTCACTTCCAGATGAAAATGCTTATAGTAGTTGCCCACAACTCTAGGATCAAGTCCATATTCCTTCATCAAGTGGTGTTATTATTTAAAGGAACTGATCTATACTCAACTTCATGGTCCTAATCACAATCTCCATGAACTTATTAACATGTGATCATTTAATATCTATCTATGACCTACATGATCTAGTGGGGGAAGAGTTTTCTGTTCCATCTCTAGTATCTCGCACAGTGCCTGCCACGTGGTAGGTGCTCAGTAAATATTTGTTGAGATACCCACTAAGTATAAAGAAGATTTGTTGAATGAATGGATGTCACTAGCTATAGAAAGAGTATAAGAAATAACTTTGATGTGTGATACCATGGAAATTTCCCTTATGGTTGTGTCTCACAGAGTTTTGATGTAAACTCTTATTTTAATTATCTTTAATGTAACACAGTGGGGGTGGAATGGAGAATAAAGAGATATCAGAAAGAAAGAATAGTCACAAAAGCAAATTAAACTATTAAAAAGCACAAAATAGTTCCACTTAAAATTTAAAGGATATGATTTTAAGAATCTAGCATTTCTTTTTCCTTTTTGGGCCAAGTTTCTAATGTATTTTATATTTCAAGTCACCCAGTGATGTTTTATGGTGAAAGTGTTTTATTTTTCTACACTTTTAAAAAAAGCTTCAGAGTCTACATAGCTTTCCCTCAAATATAACTCTATGCTCAGCATAAGTAGGGGAAAACATCTAGACCAAATTATTTTTCTTACAACACCAGGAACCGGTACCCTCTTCCTAAAGATTATATAGATTTCCCAATTTTGTCTTATACTTTGGATTTTTGTCTAAACAAATAAGTGGTATCCGCTAATTCATTTATTCCCTTGTTCATTTATCCAAAAAAGATTTACTAAGTTCCTAATGGGCCAACCACCATGTTAGGTTGGGCTAACCTTGTGCTTAAGGTGCAAAGCAGATCTTAATGGGTGACCCATACTTGCTGGTAACTTTTTAAGCAGCAACCTTTTTGCTGTAAATTCAAAATGCACAACAGCTGTTAAAGCCCCTGTTTACTCTTAATATTTTTAAGCTTAAATTGACCACACTACTCAGTGTGTGTCTGTGTGCGAATGTGAGCGCATCTGTGTGAATGTGAGTGTGTGTGTATGTTGAACTAGATGTATTTCCCTCCTTGAACTAGAAATATTTATGAGGTACACTGCTTAGCAGTGTCACTGGTGACCACGTTGTCCAGAGTAGCATAAAGTACAGCTGTTGCCCTTCCCCTTGAATAATTTTCTAAGAAAAAGAGCTGACTCAGTTTCTTTCAGCTATATTCCTTTGGACACAGATATGCTGAAATCCAAGATTTTGTAAGTTGAAAGAGTGGGCAAATTATTTGCTCTTATCTTTAGTACTTTAGAAAATATTCAAGTGCATAATACAAGCCTCTGATTCAGAATAAATCTATCATCTCGGTGTTAAGCTGTTTCTAGACTACTCCCTCAGTCTTGACTCTTGATGACTTCAGGCGGTGCTGAGCTGAATCATCCCCTTGCTAGTGAGAGGGTTTCTTGCTTAAACACATGGTGGAAATTGTCAAATTTCCTTCTCCCTAAATAACCTAATCCTATGCCCCGACATAACTTAAACAATGGTAGAATTTTGCTGAAGCACAAGCTTTGACCAACAGCCAAAATAGATCATGGGCATCCTCTGGGGAGTATTATGGGTGAAGAAGTTGAGGAAGACAATTTTCAGTAAGTGAAGCTGTGGATGTGGATTAGCCCACTTGTATTTCAACTCACCAACACAATCAAGTGCCAGAAAAGAGCAGAGCTCAGGGGTTGCCAGTCTTTAGCATCCCCAAGAATCTCCTGTGGAACTTGTTGTTTCAGGTCATCAGTGGCATCATCACCCCGCCCCCTGCCCAAAGACACATCCAGAGTCAGGGCTAGGAGCCAGGTGAGCAAGCATCCCAGGATATAGTAACTTAATACCAGTACTGGCAGTGGGGTCTTTCCTAAAGGTAGTTTATTTTATTACATGCATTTATATTACAAAGTATATCTTATATGTTTATCATATATAAAATATTTCCCTCTTTGCTTTGGCTGCCAGGAAACTGAAGAGAGTAACGGGAGTACCTCCCATTCACTTCTTATTTTAACGCTATCTCATTTGAGTTAATGAGAGACAGTATAGCAAAACGGTTAAGAGTATGGACAGTAGAGCCAGACCCGCAGCTCCAAATACTGACTTTATCACTACTGGTTTGTGACCTTAGACATCTCATTACACTTTCTGTGCCTCACTTTTCAAATTAGTGAGACGGGAATCATAGTCAAGAATCACAGAATCCTTGTCAGAATGAAATGAAGTAATATGTGCAGAGTGCCTGGCACATGGTTATCACCCATGTATATATTTATTTTTATTACATTTGTGTTGTTATTTACTCCTCACAACAATTCTATGACACGCCTCTTATAAGCATTGGGGTAGAAAAAACTGTATTTCAAAAAGGGTTGGTAACTTGCCTAAATTTTCCCATGAAGTGATCTGAACCCTGTCTGTCTGAATCCAGATCTTTTGACCGTTCCAACAGATCACAGTGTTTCCCGTTTTGTCAGAGATAAAGTTAATGTGTATGCCCCCATCTTAGCCAATGTTGTGGTAATATTTATAGTTCTGCTCTCTTGGTATAGGTTTTAATATCTCCTCTCCATTTTCTTTTATTAATTAATTTTTATTGGAGTAAAATTGCTTTACAATGTGGTGTTAGTTTCTGCTGTACAATGAAGTGAATCAGCTATACGTATACATATACCCCCTCCCTCTTGGACCTCCCTCCCCGCCCCCAGCATCTAGGTCATCACGGAGCACCGAGCTGAGCTCCCTGTGCTATGCAGCAGGTTCCCACTATTTTTGATTGCATTATCTTATACATCTCTCATTGTAATTGCCTCAGATATTTTTTTGAAAATAGGCATAGAATAATTTTCAAATAAAATAAATATATCAAGGCAAACATTCAGCATATGGGTCTGTTGCCTGAGAAAGTGGACACATAAGTGCATTAAGACTGACAGTAAAATTTGTGTGATTGGATTTGAGACCAAGGCAAGCATGCTGGTATTTTTGGAGGAGCTCCTCTCTACAGAGAACTAAGAAAAGCAGTTAATGAGTAAATTCATTGTCATCTGTTTTCATTGTACTGGATTTACCAATAAAATTCTATAAATTATATAGAATGACCACAATATATAAATCCAAAGAATAAGAAGCTGTATTTTTCTTGATGGTCTGTGGCAAAAATTGGTGGCACAAACTGTGGTTCGGCCAAATTGATAATTGGTTGGAACTTGGATATTGATTGAGTCTAGTTCCTGCAGAGATTTTCCGCCCTTACAAAGTAAGGAAAGTAGGTCAAAGATGATAGCATGGCTGGAATGCATAACAAGTTGCTAAGAAGTAGACACTAAAATGATTTAGCACAGACTGTGGTAAGAACAAGCTTACCAGTTCAAAATGCGTGGAATGTCTGATTTGTATCATCATCCCTATTGTCTTTTTTTTTCTTGTTTTCTTTCTTTTTTTAAAAACATATTAATCGGAGTATAATTACTTTACAATGGTGTGTTAGTTTTTACTTTATAACAAAGTGAATCTGCTATACATATACATATAACCCATATCTCCTCCCTCTTGCTTCTCCCTCCCACCCTCCCTATCCCACCCCTTTAGGTGGTCACAAAGCACTGAGCTGATCTCCCTGTGCTATGCAGCTGCTTCCCACTAGCTATCTATTTTACATTTGGTACTGTATATATGTGTCCATGCCAATCTCGCACTTTGTCCCAGCTTACCCTTCCCCCTCCCCATGTTCTCAAGCCCATTCTCTATGTCTGCATCTTTATTCCTGTCCTGCCCCTAGGTTCTTCAGAACCTTTTTTTTTTTCAATTCCATATATATGTGTTAGCATGTGGTATTTGTTTTCCTCTTTCTGACTTACTTCACTCTGTATGACAGACTCTAGGTGCATCAACCTCACTACAAATAACTCAATTTCATTTCTTTGTATGGCCGAGTAATATTCCATTTTATATATGTGCCACATCTTCTTTATCCATTCACCTGTTGATGGACACTTAGGTTGCTTCCATGTCCTGGCTATTGTACATAGAGCTGCAGTGAACACTGTGGTAGATGACTCTCTTTGAATTATGGTTTCCTCAGGGTATATGCCCAGTAGTGGGATTGCTGGGTCGTATGGTAGTTCTATTTTTAGTTTTTTAAGGAACCACCATACTGTTCTCCATAGTGGCTGTATCAATTTATATTCCCACCAACAGTGCAAGAAGGTTCCCTTTTCTCCACACCCTCTCCAGCATTTATTGTTTGTAGATTTTTTGATGATGGCCATTCAGACTGGTGTGAGGTGATACCTCATTGTAGTTTTGATTTGCATTTCTCTAATGTTTAGTGACGTTGAGCATCCTTTCATGTGTTTGTTGGCAATCTGTATATGTTCTTTGGAGAAATGTCTGTTTAGGTCTTCTGCCCATTTTTGGATTGGGTTGTTTGCTTTTTGGTATTGAGCTGCATGAGCTGCTTGTAAATTATGGAGATTAATGTTTTGTCAGTTGCTTCATTTGCAAATATTTTCTCCCATTCGGAGGGTTGTCTTTTCGTCTTGTTTATGGTTTCCTTTGCTGTGGAAAAGCTTTGAAGTTTCATTAGGTCCCATTTGTTTATTTTTATTTTTACTTCCATTCCTCTATGAGGTGGGTCAAAAAGGGTCTTGCTGTGATTTATGTCATACAGTGTTCAGCCTATGTTTTCCTCTAAGAGTTTTATAGTGTCTGGCCTTATTACATTAGGTCTTTAATCCATTTTGAGTTTATTTTTGTGTATGGTGTTAGGGAGTGTTCTAATTTCATTCTTTTACGTGTAGCTGTCCAGTTTTCCGAGCACCACTTATTGAAGAGGCTGTCTTCTCTCCATTGTATATTCTTGCCTTGTTTATCAAAAATAAGGTGACCATATGTGCGTGGGTTTATCTCTGGGCTTTCTATCCTGTTCCATTGACCTATATTTCTGTTTTTGTGCCAGTACCATACTGTCTTGATTACTGTAGCTTTGTAGTATAGTCTGAAGTCAGGGAGCCTGATTCCTCCAGCTGTTTTTATTTCTCAAGATTGCTTTGGGTATTTGAGGTCTTTTGTGTTTGCATACAAATTGTGAGCTTTTTTGTTCTAGTTCTGTGAAAAATGCCATTGGTAGTTTGATAGGGATTGCATTGAATCTGTAGATTGCTTGGGGTAGTATAGTCATTTTCACAATATTGATTCTTCCAATCCAAGAACATGGTATATCTCTCCATCTGTTTGTATCATCTTTAATTTCTTTCATCAGTGTCTTATAGTTTTCTGCATACAGGTCTTTTGTCTCCTTAGGTAGTTTTATTCCTAGGTATTTTACTCATTTTGTTGCAGTGGTAAAGGGAAGCATTTCCTTAACTTCTCTTTCTGATTTTTCATCATTAGTGTATAAGAGGGCAAGAGGTTTCTGTGCTTTAATTTTGTATCCTGCTACTTACCCAAATTCATTGATTAGCTCTAGTAGTTTTCTGATAGCGTCTTTAGGATTCTCTATATATAGTATCATGTCATCTGCAAACAGTGACAGCTTTACTTCTTCTTTTCCAATTTGGATTCCTTTTATTTCTTTTTCTTCTCTGATTGCTGTGGCTAAAACTTTCAAAGCTATGTTCAGTAATAGTGGTGAGAGTGGGCAACCTTGTTTTGTTCCTGATCTTAGTGGAAATGGTTTAAGTTTTTCACCACTGAGAATGATGTTGGGTGTGGGTTTGTCATATATGGTCTTTGTTATGTTTAGGTAAGTTCCCTCTATGCCTACTTTCTGGAGGTTTTTTATCATAAATGGGTATTGAAGTTTGTCGAAAGCTTTTTCTGCATCTCTCGTGATGATCATATGGTTTTTATCCTTCAATTTCTTAATATGGTTTATCACATCGATTGATTTGCATATATTGAAGAATCCTTGCATTCCTGGGTATAAACCCCACTTGATCATGGTGTATGATCCTTTTAATGTGCTGTTGGATTCTGTTTGCTAGTATTTTTTTGAGGATTTTTGCATCTATGTTCATCAGTGATATTAGCCTGTAGTTTTCTTTCTTTGTGACATCTTTGTCTGGTTTTGGTATTAGGGTGATGGTGGCCTTGTAGAATGATTTGGGGAGTGTTCCTCCCTCTCCTATATTTTGGAAGAGTTTGAGAAGGATGGGTGTTAGCTCTTCTCTAAATGTTTGATAGAATTCGCCTGTGAAGCCATCTGGTCCTGGGCTTTTGTTTGTTGGAAGATTTTTAATCACAGTCTTAATATCTGTGCTTGTGATTGGTCTGTTTATATTTTCTATTTCTTCCTGGTTCAGTCTCAGAAGGTTGTGCTCTTCTAAGAATTTATCCATTTCTTCCAGGTTGTCCATTTTATTGGCATATAGTTGCTTCTAGTAATCTCTCATGATCCTTTTTATTTCTGCAGTTTCAGTTGTTACTTCTCCTTTTTCATTTCTAATTCTATTGATTTGAGTCTTCTCCCTTTTTTCTTGATGAGTCTGGCTAATGGTTTATCAATTTTTGTTTATCTTCTCAGAGAACCAGCTTTTAATTTTATTGATCTTTGCTATTGTTTCCTCCATTGCTTTTTCATTTATTTCTGATCTGATCTTTATGATTTCTTTCCGTCTGCTAACCTTGGGGTGTTTTTGTTCTTCTTTCTCTAATTGCTTTAGGTGTAAGGTTAGGTTGTTTATTTATTTTTTTATTTTTTTGTGGTACGCAGGCCTGTCACTGTTGTGGCCTCTCCCGTTGCGGAGCACAGGCTCCGGACGCTCAGGCTCAGCAGCCATGGCTCACTGGCCCAGCTGCTCCGCGGCATGTGGGATCCTCCCGGACCGGGGCACGAACCCATGTCCTCTGCATCAGCAGGCGGACTCTCAACCATTGCGCCACCAGGGAAGCCCTAGGTTGTTTATTTGAGATGTTTCTTGTTCCTTGAGGTAGGACTGTATTGCTATAAACTTCCGTTTTAGAATTGCTTTTGCTGCATCCCATAGGTTTTGGATCATCCTGTTTTCATTGTCATTTGTTTCTAGGTATTTTGTGATTTCCTCTTTGATTTATTCAGTGATCTCTTGGTTATTAAGTAGTGTATTGTTTATCTTCCATGTATTTGTATTTTTTACAGATTTTTCCCTGTTATTGATATCTAGTCTCATAGCATTGTGGTCAGAAAAGACACTTGATATGATTTCAATTTTCTTAAATTTACGGAGGCTTGATTTGTGACCCAAGACATGATCTATCCTGGAAAATATTCCAGGAGCACTTGAGAAGAAAGTGTATTCTGTTGTTTTTTTCTGGAATGTCCTATAAATATCAATTAAGTCCATCTTGTTTAATGTATTATTTAAAGCTGGTGTTTCCTTATTTATTTTCATTTTGGATGATCTGTTCATTGGTGAAAGTGGGGTGTTAAAGTCCCCTACTATGATTGTGTTACTGTCGATTTCCCCTTTTATGGTTGTTAGCATTTGCCTTATGTATTGAGGTGCTCCTATGTTGCATGCATAAATATTTACAATTGTTATATCTTCTTCTTGGATTGATCCCTTGATTATTATGTAATGTCCTTCTTTGTCTCCTGTAATAGTCTTTACTTTAAAGTCTCTTTTGTCTGATATGAGAATTGCTACTCCAGCTTTCTTTTGATTTCCGTTTGCATGGAATATCTTTTTCCATACCTTCACTTTCAGTCTGCATGTGTCCCTAGGTCTGAAGTGGGTCTCTTGTTGACAGCATATATACGGGTCTTGTGTTTGTATCCATTCAGCCAGTCTATGTCTTTTGGTTGGAGCCTTTAATCCATTTACATTTAAGGGAATTATCGATATGTATGTTCCTACTACCATTTTCTTAATTGTTTCGTGTTTGTTATTGTAGGTCTTTTCCTTCTCTTGTGTTTCCTGCCTAGAGAAGTTTCTTTAGTATTTGTTGTAAAGCTGGTTTGGTGGTGCTGAATTCTCTTAGCTTTTGCTTGTCTGTAAAGGTTTTAATTTCTCTGTCGAATCTGAATGAGATCCTTACTGGGGAGAGTAATCTTGGTTGTAGGTTCTTCCCTTTCATCACTTTAAATATGTCCACTCCCTTCTGGCTTGCAGAATTTCTGCTGAAAGATCAGCTCTTAACCTTATGGGAATTCCCTTGTATGTTATTTGTTGTTTTTCCCTTGCTGCTTTTAATATTTTTTCTCTGTGTTTAATTTTTGATATTTTGATTAATATGTGTCTTGGTGTGTTTCTCCTTAGATTTATCCTGTATGGGACTCTCTGTTCTTCCTGGACTTGATTAACTATTTTCTTTCCCATATTAGGGAATTTTTAAGTATAATCTCTTCAAATATTTTGTCAGTCTCTTTCTTTTTCTCTTCTTCTTCCAGGACCCCTATAATGTGAATGTTGGTGCATTTAATGTTTTCCCAGAGGTCTCTTTGACTTTCCTCAATTCTTTTCATTCTTTTTTCTTTATTCTGCTCTGCAGTAGTTATTTCCACTATTTTATCTTCCAGGTCACTTATCTGTTCTTCTGCCTCAGTTATTCTGCTATTGATTCCTTCTAGAGAATTTTTCATTTCATTTATTGTGTTGTTCATCATTGTTTGTTTGCTCTTTAGTTCTTCTAGGTCCTTGTTAAACATTTCTTTTATTTTCTCCATTCTCTTTTCAAGATTTTGGATCATCTTTACTATCATTACTCTGAATTCTTTTTCAGGTAGACTGCCCATTTCCTCTTCATTTGTTTGGTCTGGTGGGTTTTTACCTTGCTCCTTCATCTGCTGTGTGCTTTTCTGTCTTCTCATCTTGCTTAACTTACTATGTTTGGCGTCTCCTTTGCACAGGCTGCAGGTTTGTAGTTCCCATTGTTTTTGGTGTCTGCCCCCAGTGGGTGAGGTTGGTTCAGTGGGTTGTGTAGGCTTCCTGGTGGAGGGGACTAGTGCCTGTGTTCTGGAGGATGAGGCTGGATCTTGTCTTTCCGGTGGGCAGGATTGTGTCTGGTGGTGTGTTTGGGGGTGTTTTTGACCTTATTATGATTTTAGGGACCCTCTTCTAATGGTTGGGGTTGTTTTCCTGTCTTGCTAGTTGTTTAGCATAGGGTGTCCAGCACTGTAGCTTGCTGGTCGTTGAGTGGAGCTGAGTCTTAGCATTGAGATGGAGATCTCTGGGAGAACTTTTGCTGTTTAACATTACGTGGAGCCGGGAGGTCTCTGGTGGACCAGTGTCCTGAACTTGGCTCTCCCACCTCAGAGACACAGGCCTGACACCTGGCCAGAGCACCAAGACCCTGTCAGCCACATGGCTCAGAAGAAAAGGGAGAAAACAAACAAACAAACAAATAAATAAATAGAAGAATGTTATTAAAATAAAAAATAATTATTAAACATTTAAAAAAAGTAATTTAAAAAAAGAAAGGAAGAATATAGCAACCAAACCAAAAAACAAATCCACCAGTGATAACAAGTGCTAAAAACTGTACTAAATAAAAATCAAAAAACGGACAGACAGAACCCTTAGGACAAATGGTAAAAGCAAGGCTATACAGACAAAATCACACAAAGTGGCATACACATACACACTCACAAAAAGAGAAAAAGGAAAAAAAAAAAATATATATATATATATATAATTGCTCTCAAAGTCCAGTGCCTCAATTTGGGGATGATTCGTTGTCTATTCAGGTATTCCACAGATGCAGGGTACATCCAGTTGATTACGGAGATAGAATCCGCTGCCCCTGAGACTGCTGGGAGAGATTTCCCTTTCTCTTCTTTGTTCGCACAGCTCCTGGGATTCAGCTTTGGATTTGGCCCCCCTCTGCGTGTACGTTGCCTCAGGGCGTCTGTTCTTCACTCAGACAGGACGGGGTTAAAGTAGCAGCTGATTCGGGGGCTCTGGCTCACTCAGGCCGCGGGGAGGGAGGGGTACAGATGCTGGGCGAGCCTGTGGCAGCAGAGGCCAGCGTGATGTTGCACCAGCCTGAGGCGTGCCGTGCGTTCTCCCGGGGAAGTTGTCCCTGGATCACGGGACCCTGGCAGTGACGGGCTGCACAGGCTCCCAGGAGGGGAGGTGTGGATAGTGTCCTGTGCTTGCACACAGGCTTCTTGGTGGCTGCAGCAGCAGCCTTAGCGTCTCATGCCCGTCTCTGGGGTCCGCGCTGATAGCCGCAGCTCGCGCCCGTCTCTGGAGCTCGTTTAGGTTGTGCTCTGAATCCCCTCTCCTCGCACACCCCGAAACAATGGTCTCTTGCCTCTTAGGCAGGTCCAGACTTTTTCCCGGACTCCCTCCCGTCTAGCTGTAGTGCACTAGCCCCCTTCAGGCTGTGTTCACGCAGCCAACCCCAGTCCTCTCCCTGGGATCCGACCTCCGAAGCCCGAGCCTCAGCTCCCAGCCCCTGCCAACCCCTGCGGGTGAGCAGACAAGCCTCTCGGGCTGGTGAGTGCTGGTCGGCTCTGATCCTCTCTGTGGGAATCTCTCCGCTTGGCCCTCTGCACCCCTGTTGCTGCGCTCTCCTCTGTGGCTCCGAAACGTCCGCCCCGCCCACCACCAGTCTCCGCCCGCGAAGGGGCTTCCTAGTGTATGGAAACCTTTCCTCCTTCACGGCTCCCTCCCACTGGTGCAGGTCCCGCCCCTATTCTTTTGTCTCTGTTTTTTCTTTTTTCTTTTGCCCTACCCAGGTACGTGGGGAGTTTCTTGCCTTTGGGGAAGTCTGAGGTCTTCTGCCAGCGTTCAGTAAGTGTTCTGTAGGAGTTGTTCCACATGTAGATACATTTCTGATGTATTTGTGAGGAGGAAGGCGATCTCCATGTCTCACTCCTCTGCCATCTTGAAGGTCTCCCCCTATTGTCTTTAATCCTAAGGATAGAGACACACACCAGAAATAATCTCCAGCTCTTTCGATCTTTGTCATGAAGCACACGGTTGTCCATTCCTTGTGGGGATCCTCACCTTTTCTTCTTTTCTGAACAACAGCTGATTGTTTCCTGCAGCTTCAAACCTCAGGAAGCTCTTTTATGAGGTTGTGGAGCTGAAATGCACTTTCTGGGAGTCTGTAAGACTGCAGCCTATATCAGAGGAGCTAGTCTTCCAACAGGACCTCTATAAACATGGGTCATTAGAATCACCACAGGAAGTTAGTGTATCTGGTATGCTGTAGCTGTGACCTTTCATGCCAGCCACTCAGCCTCTGAACCACCACTGACCAACAGCGATCTGCAGGCATCTCTCAATGGTTCTGACAGCTGCTAGAGGTATAGAGTCTGCCTGGGGGATGATACAGACCTCATCCCAGGGAGGAGCTTTCTATCAATCTGTAGGGCTGTCTCCAGTAATTTGGGAAACAGCCTCTTCATTCTAGGGTTGCCATGAACAGGAGCTTCTTAGTCTTAGAACAAATACTTGTGATATGGAGCAACAAGGGACTTCTTTGCCACAAAGAACATCTGTCTTCTCAGAGCATCACTTTCAGGCCCTGGAAATCTCTGTGCCTTCCCCAACCCAATTGCTTAAAATAAACTATTATATTGGATAAACTAGAATTTTTCTGTTTGCTCCATGGGAAGACTTTTCCTTATTTATCCTTGAAGAAGCTTCATGGAAGTTCCCAAATGCCCTGGAAGAGCCCTCTTCCATTTCAGTATGGCAGAGAGGGTGCTTCTGTGAGACCCTGATGAGGTTAAAAATTTTAAAGTTGGAAACAACCTAATTAATAAACAATGAGGCAACGGTTTTATGTTGTGGATAAATATTAAGTAGTATAATATTATATCAACAAAACAGAACAGAAAATCATAGCGCACATTCTTGAGTTTCTAAGAAGCTTGGAAGAAAACAATAAAAATGTATTCAGCACTTAACTATGTGCCAGGAATGATACTAAATCCTTTCTACACATTATCTCATTTAGTACTCTGAAGCAAAGCCTATGGGAAATGTGCTATTATTATCTTTATTCTACAGATTAGGAAGCTAAGGCTTAAAGAGATTAAGCAATTTGCACAGAATTATTGTATTAGTTAGCTTCTGCGAATGAAATAAAGTGTTTTAAAACAGCAAACATTTACTATTTGCCATAATTCTGTGGCTTGACTGTAATTCTTCTGGACTCAGTAACCTGGCCAGGGCTGAATGGTCAAGGATGGCCTCTCTCGGATGGCCTCTCTCCCATCTCTGAGCCTTCACTGGGACAATGGGACAGCTGGGCCTCGCCCCATGTGGTCACTTATCCTCCAGGAAGCTAACCCAGGCTTGTTCACACGGTGGTGGAGGAGTTCCCAGTCACAAGAGTGGCCAAAACCAAATACCCAAGCATTTTTCGTGTTTCTGCTGGTGTCATGTTTAATAACATCCCACTGGTTAAATAAAATAAGCTATGTTGGGCCAACGGGTAAGGAAATAGATTCCACCTCTTGATTGCAAGAGTGGCATAGTCACATTGCAAGGGGGCTTGCATACAGGAATGGGAAAAATTTGTGGCCGTTTGCAACCTATCCTAGTCACAAATTCAGTAAGTGGCCAAAAAGGTATTAGAATCTAGGTATTCTCATTGCAAAGACACACTACAGTACTGAAACATGTAATGATGATCTTCTTTGGATATCTTGATGCTTTGGGATTTTTTTTTCATTTTTATATAATGAATATGAATTACTCTGAAAATTAATGTAACTTAAAAACCTATTATGAATGCATTTAGATAATCTAGGCACTTTGAATAAAAGGCTAATATCACAGGTACCTCACTTTAACATTTTGTAGCACGTCTTCTGGTTTTCCAACCTCTGAGGTGTCCAGAGAGTTGACTGCAGACTCTTAGAAGTTACTATAAATTATGACATAGTATCTTATGTGAACTCTGTCAGAAACAGCAGAGAAGCAGCTCCTTGATTCCCACCGAAGTTTCTCATGTGAGCCAAACCCATGTCATCTGAGCTGCTATCTACTATAACTATCCTGTCACCACAGGAATGCCAAGAAATAGCCAAAGAACCTGAAAGGTTGCGACTAATTGCCTTCTGTCTCCACTAAGCTCTGGGAGGCTGGGTTTAGAAACAGCTTCATGCTGATTATTCAAGTTGTGTGCAGTTAAAGTGTTTTATAAAAAAAAGTGGTGGATTCATACATTTATTCATTCCTTCTTCAGATTTTTTTTTTTCGGTACGCCAGCCTCTCTCTGTTGTGGCCTCTCCCGTTGCGGAGCACAGGCTCCGGACGCGCAGGCTTAGCGGCCATGGCTCACGGGCCCAGCTGCTCCATGGCACATGGTTTCCTCCCGGACTGGGGCACGAACCCGTGTCCCCTGCATCGGCGGGCGGACTCCCAACCACTGTGCCACCAGGGAAGCCCCCTTCTTCAGATTTTTATTGAGTGCCCACCATGTGCTGGCACTTGGCTGGGAGCTGGGGATGCAGTAGTGAATAAGACGGACAGAATTTCTGACCTCAGAGAGCTTCCATTTGAATGAGGGAAATAGTTAACAAGTCAACAGGTAATAGACAAGACAACTGCACAGCTGAATGCAATGAGGTGGAGAGTCACTAAGGCAGCCACTGTGGACAGAGTGGTCAGGGAGCACCTCTCTGAAGAGAGCACTAGAGCAAGAACCTGAAAGATGAGAATGAGCTGGTCCCATGAAGTACTGGGGATGGGACATTTCAGGGAGAGGGAAAAGCAAATGCAAGGGCCTGGATGCAGGTAAGGGCTTGTTTGTGTTTTGGAGAAACAGAAAGGAGGAATTGTGCTTCCCTCTTCTCCCTTCTCCACCATGTCTCCGCCTCAGTTGGTGCAGTGGCCGTGTAAGAAAACGTAGGACCAAATCAAGCAAAGTTAATCAAAATGTGGCAGACAAAACTATCACTTTTTTGTAGTGAGAAATGCAACTTACTATTCAAAATAGTATTTCTTCACATCTTTGACCGCTTGTGCCATCAACATCAGTATTCATGAGAAGGGTGATCATTTCTTGATTAAAAATCTAATACCTAAATGTGGTTCTAATATATTAGTGAATGTCTATGGGAGCCATTTTCCATTAAATGGTACTGAATAAATCTGTATGTGATTGTCACTCAGTAATTATCTACAATGAAATCATGTGCTATGAATGCTTAAATTTGAAGCTGGGTAAAAAGCATAAAAATTATAGGTTTTTTTGGTCTTACAAAGCATTAGGATCACTTTACAGAAATTTTCTTGATATAAACATTTTTTTCCAAAGTATATTTTTGTTGTCTTCCTGCTTCCATAATTATTCTGTACTTTGTCAGTGAAAGGAATGTCTGCCTTATCACTTCTTTTAAACATCTATGTTATTTTACTTTATTTTTGGCATATAAAATACCCTTGATTCCACAAATATTTATTGAGCATCACTCTCTGCCCAGCCCTGGGCTAGGTGTTGGGAATACCAAGACAAACAGGACAAAATGTTTATCCTCTTGGACATATCATTTTGTGCCTCTCAGGGCAAGCCTTCTAATTACAGAGACAGTTTAACATTTGCTGCTCCCTAAAACCCTTCAGTATTACAGAACTAGCTCCTACAGCAGTTTATCCCCAACCTTACATGATAGACAGAGAAATATGATTTTACTACCTAGTCTCAGAGACCAAAAATAAAAAGTAAAATGCAAACGAACTCCTGCCGAAAGAAGAATTTCTCTCAAACCCAGTCTGCAAAGTGATAGGCCCTGACATGGATGCTGGCAGCCAGCACAACAGAAGTCAAGGGTTATTTCAGATGCATGGGAGGGACCAAATGCAGATGACTCTGCCCACTCCATACATATACTAAGCACTCATACTGTGTGTGCGTGTGTGTGTGTGTGTAATGGATTAGACAGCTCTACTGAAAAGAAGTTGCAGGTGTTGACTAGAGCATTAGAGTTTAATGCTCTCAGCCTTAAAGGCATGGTCTGCAATCTAATTTCTGGAACTCTCACATCTCAGGAGATGCAAAAAACTAGGCTGCTGAGAGGACTGGACTGCATGACCCATCCCACTTGGGGCTCCTGTTGTCAGAAGCTGATCAAGAGCTTCATTATCTATTGGCAGGTATGGCTGACAGAGGAGCACCCGTTAGCTAGGTTAGCTGACAGGAGGCTGGGATCTTTGACTCTGGCTTTGTGTTTGTGTGTGTGTGTGTGTGTGTGTGTGTTTGTGTGTGTGTGTTTCTCAATAAAATTTCTACCTTTGCTAGGGCTGCTGCCAAGAATAAAAAAAAAAAAGCAGGCTGAGGAAAATTCCATGTTTGAATGTAAGTATACTGAATAATACTTCTTTGTCTTAAAGATGTTGGGCTATTGCTGTTCATTTTTGCTTGAGGAAATTTCTTGTTTTAGAGGGTTCAATGTTAAGAGGCAGTATGAGAAAATCCAGAATGTGCAATTAAGTAACTCACAAAGCCAGTCAGCAAGAGACAAAATAAACTAGCTCCCAAAGTGTTTTTTACTCAACAGTAAAGGTTGGCCAAACTTTATTATTACAATCAAATGATCAGTGGTTGCTAGATGGGTAATTTCTATAATTTTAGTCCCAAATGGGAAAACTCTCATTGTGGGAGAATCATGAAATCATGGTGAAAGGAAACTGTAGATATTGTATAGTGAGAGGTGGGATAGTTCTTGATAAAACCTAAAAAAAACCTTTAAGGTTATGAACCTTAAAATATTACATTGAATGAAAGAAGCTGGCACAAAGAAGTACAGTCATCCCTTGATATCTGAGGGGGGATTGGGTCCAAGACCAGCCCTGGGTACCAAAATCTGTGGATTTTCAAAATCTCATAGTTGGCCTCCATCCACAGATTCCACATCTGCAGATTCAGTCAACCACAGATCATAAAAATAGCACTGTACATAATCTGTGGTTCGTTGAATCGGCCAATGTACAACCTGTGGATACCAGGTGACTGTACATACTATACGATTTCAGTTATATGAAGTTCAAGAACAGACAAAATTGATCACTGTTGATAAAAATCAAAGAACTGACTAGAAATGGACATGATGGAACTTTCTGGGATGATGGAAATGCTCTATATCTTGTTCTGGGTGGTGGTTACATGTTAGATCTACGCATTTTGATGTCTATAAATTATGCCTCAGTTCAAAATGAATAAAACTGAACACTTCAGATTTATGCACTTTAATGTATGTAAGTTATACCTCAATTTAAAAATGAATAAAATTATACACATGCAAAGATATATGTTAAATAGTCTCAAACGTTTTATTTTCCTGAATTGATCCTCATGCAAACATATTGATCACTTCTGTTTTAAATAGTTCTTTCTTTTACCTGTTTGCCAAATGACAATTTTATTAAATAAGGATTAAAACCTGCATAGCCTCACAGATTTTTCTAATTGTAACTAGTATTGGTGAACTGTGGTTTACATTCTAGGTCCTATTGACTGTTCCTTGTTAGACAAGATATATTTTAAAACTCTCTAAGGCTTAGTTATTTCTTCTGTACAATAAAGATGATTAAACTTTCCTGAAGACTGTGTAGAAGCAAAAAGATAAGGTACATTATAGTCCTGCTAGTTCAAATGTCATTTCAGATTGTTGGCCTCAGCATCTCTCAAAATTTCAGGCCCCACCCTGGACCTACTAAATCAGAATCTTTGTTTTAACAGAATGCCAAGGCAATTTGTATGCATACGAAAGTTTTAGAGGCATTGTCTTAAAATACATAGTAAATTATAACATGAGATATACAGTATTAGAAATTGTCATTAATACAGTTTCTACGGTGGAAACATGGCTCAGTGTTTAGCATGTACGTTTCTCCTGTTTTTGCCAGTCTGTTGGGCTGAAACCACTCCGCCGCCATTGTGGGTAACATCTTTGTGAACGGCGGCCGCCACGAGTTGCTGGTGGAGGCACCTCATAAGTCAGTGTAGGATGCTCTCCTAGGACCGCCCAACGAACTACACTTCCAGCTTCCCAGGATACGATTTCGTGTGGAATCAGTGTGGCCTAAGAGCTATGGGAACGTATACATGCTGTCAGAACACTGACAATTAATTCCTTCAAACTCCAAAAGCAATGAGACATTTCCACCCTGGAACTTGATTTTCTTCCCCACAAATCTGTTTCTAGCCAAGCTCAGTAAAAGGTGCTGCCCTCCACGCCGTCACTGAAGCCGGCGAGCTTCAGGCCCTCTGACGCCCACCTCTACCCAGTCCGTCAACACGTCCCATCAAGCCCGTCTCCAAATTTCCCTTCCGTCTTCCTGGCTCCCTCCATTTTCACCACCGCCACCACCGTCTCTTCCTTGAGCCACTGCCTCCTAGTGGCTCTCCGCTTTCACTGCATACCCTTTCACCATTCAGCGCAGCTCAGAGAAAACGCCACATCACTCCCCAGGCGAAAACCTCTCACGTGTTCCTGTTATGTGTAGACTAAGTGTCATACCTCACACGTGCTCCTGGAAGGCCCCACAACGTCTTGCCAGAATTGGTTCCCGTGTGTCTCAGCAGCTGCCGGTGCCCCTCTTGTTGCTCACTCAGCGTCAGCTTCTTCTACCTCAGGTCCTCAGGTTAGCTTGCCTCATGCCTGTGTACCTTGCACATGCTCCTCCCTGGCTGAGATCTGTCTCCTTTGAATTCATAGCTCAGTTTAGTCCTTCTCATGTCGGTTAATCCCCCACTTCTGTGCGTGCTCTACCTAAAGTAGCCCCTCTGTCAGCCTCTGTCTCAGCCCTTTGTTTCTTTCCTGCGTGGCGCTTTACACAAGTCTCAGCCATTCTGCATATTTGTCTGTTTTTGTTTTATCTCCCCCTTGGGAATAGTAGGGCTCATGTCTATATCGTCCCCTACACTATTGTGTCCCCTGGTGTCCCTCAGTGCCAGGCACATGGCAGGTGCTTAATAGATACTGGTTATGACTAACTGACTGACTACCTGAATGAATAAATGAATGAATGAATGAGTGAATGGATTTATGACCTTACATCGCTAAATGGCTGCTTAATTAGGTGATGTTGTCTGGAATTTATCTCCAAACAAAGTAAAAAAAAAATGCCCACCTCTTAATTCTAAGCTCATCCACACCAGCTTGCTGAATGCATTGTTAAAGTTCTCAAAAAGCACTTAAAAAAAAAAAAAGAAAGAAAAGCAGAATTCATTTTTGCAGAGCTTTTTGGCTTTGTATCCCTGATCCTCCCATGACCTCACCTTGCTTTCGGAAGGGGCGGTTCCCTTGTACTAGTTTCATCAATTTTTGTCCCTGGACCCCTGCTGTTGGTGACCTCAGGAAAAGCAAGCACAACATCACCTTTAATTAGCAGGAGAGGAGCCTGCCTGATATACACAGCACCTTAGAAACAAGAAACAGAAAAATGTAAGGCAGGACCAGGTTCATGGGAAGGAACTAGGAAATGAAAAAGAATAATTATCCTGTTTTAGCATAATGTTGTTAATCTGTATTGCCCATTATCATCTAGAGTGTCTTGCCTGTTGAAGTGTGTGAGCTGTGGAGCTGCTCTTTGCTTCAGCAGTGTAGCTAACGTTAGGCACTGGCTCCCCATCCATCATAATAATTAGTATGTCATAATTTTCTGCCCTTCTTGACTCTGCAGTAAAGAGATAGAAGAGGCATTTAAAGTTACTCAGGAATTGTTCACTAAATCTCCTCCCTGTTCTTTATGGGGATGGATAGCTGTATTTCTGCCCTATTTATTTTATGTTTGGCCTGTGATAATGAAGTATATTTCATCTGGAAGTGTATAGCTTTAATTTTCATGTTCTACTTGGAAACATCGCACGGTGTCATTTTGTTTTAGCTGTACAGTATATAAAGAGAGCCCACACTTCTTTCTGAACTCACCCATCACCCACCAGAGTTAATTCTAGTTTCAAAACCAAAATTATGATTTTATGAGCTGACTACATAATAACACGTACTGGTTCCACAGTCCTTTAGAGTCTACAAAGTGCTCTCCTTGTTTTATCCCTTAATTCTCACAAGTGCCCGGGGATGTAGAAAAGGCAGGGATTATCCACATGCTCCTTTTTACAGAATGAGGAGCAGAAAGGTCAACTGACTTGACTAAGAGCCAGGACTTGAATCCAGGTTCTCTAATTATAAATTATGGGTCTTCTCTATTACTCTGGCAATATCTCCTTCTGCTCTGGAGTATGCTTCTGCTGAAATTGAGAAGGAAATTTTCATTTATTCTTTCTCTCCCTCAGCATTGTGAACAGGATAAGCTTTCCCTCTCTGGTAGATAAAGGGAAAGAATGTTTGTATAAAAATGTAGAGCTTAAAAGGGATTTTTGGCCTAGGGCAGGGGTTCTCAAAGTGTGGTCTCCAGACCAGCAGCCTCAGCAGCTCCAGGAATCTTGTTAAAAGTGTATATTTTCAATCCCCATCCTAGACCTACTGGTCAGAAACTCTGGGGTGAGGCTCAGCAGTCTGCTGAAAGAAGCCCTCCAGGTGATGCTGATACAGGCTACTGCAGTCTAGGGAAAAGATGGGGAAACACAGGAAGGATAGTGAAGAGAGAAATGACATCGTGTCCTTTGAGGAGGAAAACCCTCTTAGGTTCAATATCAGGGCCATGTAAATTCAACTGACAAAAGTAGATTAACAGGATAAAATTTATATAATTTGTATTTGATGTTAACATTTTGTGTGTATATGTAAGGGTCTAATAGAAAAAGACATGAAAACCCAAAGAAATGGTTGGGCCTAAGAGCTTATATACTATTTTAACAAAGAGCCATAAATTTGTGGAGAGGTGACAAGACGAAGGAAAAGAGTTTGGGCTTCTAGGGACAGTAAGTTGTGGGAAAGTAAATATATGGGAGAAACTAATGGAAGGTAAGATTTCAGTAATATTTGTTTATGCAGATTCAAGTAAATGCTGCCTCCAGTAATAAAAGTTGTCTCCTCTTCCTGGTGTGGGAGAGGGGAGTGGACTCACCTTCACAAAAGGACATTTATACCCTGCTTTTAGACAGAAAGGGGGAGGGCAGAGAGCTTTTCTTGCATCTGCTGTTTCTCAATCACTTTCAGTTCAAAATAACTCTTATGCCAAAGTGGCATATTTGGGGATGGCATATTCTGATCCCGTTCCATACCAAGGGCACAGAGTCTAGAGCCAGACTGCTGGCTTTATATTGCAGTCTTGCTTTATTCATTCATAAAGTATTTCCTGAGCATTTACTATGTGCCAGGCACTGTGCAGAAGCTTAGGATATAGCAGGGGAAAAAAAACAGAGGTCTCCATCCTCATGGACCAGACGTTCTGCCTTACACTGGTTGACTGAGTGCTCTAAGACACAAAGTACTTCCCCTCTCTGTCCCCTGATTCCTGGCCTGTAAAGGGAGAATACCAATTGTGCCTAACTCACAGGGACTTTGTAAGGATGACACATGAGGCACCCAGCGCCCAGCACACACTTAGAACACTGTATGTGCTCGCCGCCTCCTTGCTGAGCACAATCTCAGTTGCTCAGTGCTATCAACAAGCTGGCAGTCACACTTCTTGCCAGCTGTCCCAAACTATGATCATAAATCCTAAAGAAATATACCATTTCCTAGAGGTACCAGACTGACACAGATATCACAAAGATGCTTAAAGTGGATGCTCAAAATATTCAACTTAGAAATTTCCCGAGAATAGATTTCACAAAGAGGTGATAGGTGTCTCTTTGTGAGACAGTCAGATTTTGTCGTAATTTCTAGTATCATTATGGCAGTATTGGTCCAAATCCTCTGGGAATAAATGTGTTCCTGACACTGCTTCTGAGTCCTCTAACCTGATGTTAGTACAGGGCTCAAAGATGAGGAACTTACAGGCTGATTTCAAGCAGCACAGGGATTAATTTAAGATGCCCTAGATTTAAAGGTCTGGCTGCTCCAGGAGGGCAGAGATGGAGTGAAGAGATGAGCCTTCCTTGGGTTAACTTCAGGTCTGCTCTTCCCCAAATAGAAAATTGTTTGTGCTGTATCCAAAGCCTGGCTCAAATCTCAGCTCCTCTAAGACATGCTCGCGTGTCGTATCAGCCTGTGTGAAATTCTCCTGACAGGGGTTTGGTGCCCCTCCCCACCTCCTTTAGCCTTCCCCCCACAAAGGAGCAGACAAACACAGCTAGCTAGCTATGGGGGAAACAAAGTACTGCATTGCTGTATTTAATGCAGTTCCTTGAAAATCCCTCCCCGCTCAGGACAAGACTGCAGTGAAAGCTGTATTGAAAAGACAGTATAGGCAAAAATCTAATTAGACCACCTATGCCCACTTCCCCAGATAGAAGTATTGAGAATGGTTTTTATTGTGTGGCATGTTTATTGCGTGGTATGTTTGTTGGATATGTTGAAGAGAGAGCCAGACAGACACAGAGAGTGAGTGGGTATTTGGGCCTCAGAGCAAGAGAGAACAAGAAGGGATGAAGAAAGGGAGAGAGGGATGAGGAAGGAAAGAAGGTAGAAAGGGAAGGAGGAAGGGAAGGCTGGGGAGAAGGAAGGAGAATTGGAAAGGAGGGATGGAAGGAGGGAAAAAGGAAGGAAAAGAGCAAGAAAGAGAAGGAGGAAGGGAAGTATAAAGGAGAGGAAGGAGGCAGGAAGGAAGGGAGGCAGGGGAGATGACCTAGGCCTGCAGAGCCAACTCCAAGTTCACATACCCAACCCACTGTCTGTCAGTGGGCGTGGCTGGCCCCACCTGCTTCTGTGTAGAGCAGGAGGTGGCAGAAGGGTGCATCTTGTCTGAGGACCCCTTTGATTCAGTGTTCCTACCACCTCTGTAATGTGGCCTGATGATTGAAGATCCTCTCCTCCTCCTCTGTCCTCTCCTCCCCATGGGACCTTTGCCTCTACCATGGGGACTCAGCCATGTGGACCTTGTGATCCACATACACCTGCGCACCTGTATCTTCCCCTAGACTTTGGGATCTTGGATGGTAGGGGCCACCTCTTAGGCACCATTTTATTTCCTACAATGCCTAGTGCTTTACACTTAGTAGGGATCATGATGTTTATCTAATGTAGTGAAATTGTTTACTGGGCCCTGTCCTATTTCTCGGAGAAATATAGACCAACTGGGGTACAGTTTTTCTAGTGTACTCTAGTGATTATAAGGGACAAAACAATTCTTCCTTTTAATCCTTTCTTGATGATGAAACATTACTGAGCTAAAATTTAGTGGAACATTTTATGTTGTTTTGTTTTTTCTCCTCCTGCCAGCACTGCCCCATTCCAACAAGAATAAAGCTCTGAAGGAACCCCTCATACCTCAGATCTAAATTTAAAGAAGTCTGACTCAATTGCTCAGTTAGTTAAATTTGCAGTAGTCTCTTAAGAGATACTTATGGACTTATCTCACACTTTTGCATTTTCCTTTTCTTCCAGTTGAGAAGTAGCAAATATGAAGTGACAACCACATTTCTGTACATGGAGTTATTTACAGGCCAAGATGATTGGTTTCCTGATCATCATTTCATAAGGTAATTTTCTTGGGATGCAGACACTGGCCCCCTTGGTTTATCCTGTCCATGTGTTGCATTATGTGTTGCTTCAGTCTCACAAGACACCCCAGGTAGTACCACAGCCCATTTGAGTTTGTCAGATACACTTATTGAAATTTGGAGTTTCCTTTGTGGCTTGTGGCTAAAAGCCAAAGATTTGGACATGTAGCTTACCACTCAAACATCTTAAAAGTAGAAGCCACAGAATAAGATGAGGCCATCAAAATTTCCATTGCCTGAAAACCAAAGGATATATAGACTCCCAGTTTCAGGACAAGCTTTTATTCAGCTGTGAAATATTCAAGCCAATTTCTCCAATAATGATACTGAACACTATGTAGCATTTTAAAAAATCACAGCCTATTTTTCACATCCATAGCTTCTAGTGTCTCTGTGAGTGTGGCACAGGAGCTTTGGTAAAATCTTTATTGCTTTCTCTTATAGAATCCTCATAATACCTTATGAGACCAGTTGTTCTTATCTCCATGTTATAAATGTAGAAACTGAGGTTTAGGAAGAGTAAATGTCCCCCAGGTCATACAGCTGGCAAACGGCAGGGCCTAGTTTCAAATCTAGATCCCGCAGTTACTCAAGCCATAGTATTTCTACTACCCTGTTTTTATTGTATAAACAAAGAGAATCTGAGATGACATGATAGTGTTGGACATAATAGATAATGAAAAGCAGTGCATAAGCCACAAATTAGAGTTTGACATTGAGATATGTAAACCAGTAGATTTTCAGACTCAGCTTCTTTGTAAAGACATTTAATACGGATTTCAAACATCCAAGAAAAATTTAGAGAACAAAGAGAGCCCTTGCCCTACTATGTATCAAAACATATTATAGAACTATAGCAATTGGAAGAGTGTGGCATTGACAAATGGATCAAGACAGAGAGTCTGGAAATATACTCATAAATAAATGGAAACTTTGCATATGAGAAAGTTGGCATTTGAAATGACGGGGCAAGAGATGAGCTGATCATTCAGCAAGTGGTATGGGGATACTGACTGACAAAAAAAGTTTCTATCTCATGTTATTTGCAGAAATGCTAGCTTAAAAGTCTAAAAAATTTTTTAAATGATGTACTAGAAATCACACAGTCACCCAGGGCATTCCCATGAGTACTTGAGTTTGAGTTGTAAAATCGAGAATGTATTTGTCCATAGATCGACTTTTTGTACACAACCATATTAAGACCCTGTGATTTGTGATTTGTGATTTGTGATTTGTGACCCTGTGATTTGTATCTGAGTGAGTGCTGCCAACTACACATGTAATACCCTGTTACTGGCATATCATCCATTTGCTACCTGACCCCTTTGGTAACCAGAGACCTGTACTTTGGTGATAGCTGGCTGGATTTGGGGTACAAGACTTTGCTGTGGAAGAAAGCAAATCTAAGTTCCCCTGACTCCCCACCCATACCACCCAAGATGAGGATAGATGGCCCTACTATGTGTTCCCATGGCAACTGGTATTTCTTGTGTCAGTTGTTATTGCTGTTGACTGTTCTGTATCTCCTGCTGGATGGTAACTTTCAAAGATTAAAGGTCCTGTCTGCTTTGCTCACCTCTGGTTTATCCCAATGTTTGGCCCATCCAGATGCTCAATGATGCTGGTGAAATGTATAAATAAGCACACTGTTGGCCCCATGAATAGGGATAACCGAGGTTGGTAGGGAAAAACGTAAAGGTGTGTAATAACAAGACCAGCAGGCTTTTATGAGCATTCTGGGCCAAATGGGAGATGTGTGTGTCTGTGGTTTCTGAGAGGGTCCAGACAAATTAGGAGAAAGCATGGGAATATACCATCCCAGGTCAGGATGGTGGCCTGTGCATATGTGAAAAACAACATAACACAATAGCTACCCCATTCAGAATCCTTACATCATGCCAGGCACTGTGTTAAGCACTTTATGTGCATTATTCCATTTACTTTCCATAGCAGCTTTAAGGGATGGTTGATATCATTATCATAATTTTCCACATGAGCAACTTGAATTTCAGAAAGGGTAAATACCTTTTACAAGTTCGCTCAGCTAGTAAGTGGCAGACTCAAAATCAAGTTTGACTCCTAACTGCATCCCAGCAGAGTGAACTGAGTCTAATGAAAGGGATGTTATTTAGGAATAATAATAGTATTTTGCATCCCCAGCTCAACATCCTGGCTTTTCAGTCTTCTCCTACCCACTTCATTAAGACAGCCAACAAGAACAACTCAAAGAAAAACAACCCTAACAAAGCAAACCCAGCCCTTGGAGACCTTAGACCTCCCAGTGAGTGAGAAGTGATTTCTGCTGCTCTTGTCCCAGAGCCCTACTTGGTGGTCAGTACTTCAGGTTGCAAAGGGATGCCCCTAAGACAGATCATGTTCTCTCCAGCTCCCCAGTATCTGCACTGCATCTCACACCGGCATGCACTTTACACGAGAGCTCAAAAATCGCAAGCTCTGGACACCTACAAAGAGCTCACCTGGTTCAGATGAAATGCTTCAGCAGCCTGCAGCTACCTGCTCAGTCTTTTGCACTGGACCACACTTTAGTCTTATCAACTGAAAATTAGTAGTGGCTGTTAACCAACTGGATCATTGCAATTGATGGTCTACAATTTTAATTCACCATGACTGATGGCCTTATTCTACAGGAAGTTAGTAGTATTAACCTGAGCAATACTTACTTGGCTTCAGCTAAATGTATATATGTTTCCTAACTGAATTATAGGGACCGGTCTTAATATTTTTTAGTTTCTTTTCCACGTTAGGATATAGTTGAAAGTTTGCAAAAAAATACCAAAACTGAAAAAAGTGGAACAATTTCCTTTATTTAAATTGTCCATTTCCACCATTACTTACGATGAATAAACAAAAGACAAAAGGCAGAAATTTCCCAACCCTTTTAATAAAAGTTATGATTTGAATAATGATTCTAAGATAAAAGGTTCAAGTTCCTAATTGGAGAAAGTGATAGAAAAATCAATCAGCTGCATAAGAGAATGAAAATATACTACTTAAATTAGCTTTGTGTGGCCTGTGGGTATATTAATCCTGGAAAACCAAAACTAATGAGACTAATTTTAAGAGAGAATACTACTTTTGCAGGTGTTTCTAACTCACACAAATGGTTTTATGTAGAAATAAGATGTACACATGGTCACTAAATCCCAAAAAATGACCACTCTGGAAGGAAAATAAAATTGGTATAATAGATGCATTTGTTTATGTGACCTACACTCAAATAAGATAACATTGACCTACTAAATACACAAATAGTGATGTTAATTCCATTGTATGGTATTTTGGCACAGTCCATCTCTTATAGAAACAAGTAGTTCAGTTCCCTCAAGATAAAGCTGGTTGCCACTCCATGACCCCTCTTCAGAGGCCAGGTTCTTCATCAAGGAATTTTGGGGGCAGAAGGGGCAGGGCCTCTCTCTTGTTCAAGAGCCAGTCTTGGGACTTCCCTGGTGGTCCAGTGGTTAAGGATCCATCTTGCAATGCAGGGGACACTGGTTCAGTCCCTGGTCGGGGAGCTAAGCTCCCACATGCCGCGGGGCAACTGAGCCCACACACCACAACTAGAGAGCCCGCGAGCCGCAACTTCAGAGCCCACGCGCCCTGGAGCCCACACACCGCAACTGGAGAGAGAAGCCCGTGCACTGCAGTGAAAGATCCTGTGTGCTGCAACTAAGACCCAAAGCAGCCAAAAATATAAATAAATAAATAAATATTTAAAAAAAAAAAAAAAAGAGCCAGTCTCGCTTGGGTAAAAAGCAGGTTTTCCTTGAAAAGGAAAACCTGTCTAGATTGTAAAGGGAAGGATTGGGAAAAGAGAACATTTTTATTATGATAGTTACAATTGATATTTCAATAGATACATGTGTATTTATTATAATGTGCAATAGGAAAAATATAATTAGCATACCCATGATATTATATAATAGGTATTATTGTGAAGGATAAGGCTAAGTAAAATAAATTAGTTGATTTAGTTGAAGTATAGAAAAAGTAATAGTATGGGGATACATGGACATGATAAGAATTATGAAGATGGGAAATAAATTACTGAGATTTGGAAAATATTGAGGTCCAGAGGAAAGGATGGGTTCGTCTTGCTCTAGGTCAAACAGCAAGTGAGAAGCAGTGCTAGGATTGTTTATTCATGTCTTCCAACCCCCAGGATCTTCCTGGTCTTTCGACTATTGTGGGGACTTCTTCCTTCTTTGACTGGTCATGTCCCCACTTCAGGTTTTTCTTCACCATGAAGAAAGTGTGAAGCTTTCTTATGTATGTCAATTGAAGAGTTTAACCTAGACAGTGAAGTGTTAAAATCTTCAACAGTGCATTTCAAACGTAGGTCTTGAACATGTTACTACGGATAGCTCCTGGAAGAGCTGCTTTGAGCAATGAGCTCAAGCCGAGAGTGGGGACCTTTCCCTGGCCCTCTGCGAAACCTCAGAAGTTAGACACAGCTAGAGAGAGGAAGCAGCATCTAAGCCACCTCAGCACGTGGCCTGCCTCCCAGTCTGTAGCCTCCTTCCCTCACATGCCAGACCAGAATCACCACCCTTCCCAATTCCTATCCACTTAAAAAGTGATGAGGAAGACTAAAAATAGGAAAGTTTGGATAAAAGAAGTCCCTGTATGCAGGACTGTAGTCTAATCCCTATCTACCATTCACTTGGCACTGTGCCTACATAATTTCTGAACCTCAGACTACTGTTAAATAAGCACCTTATCCCCATTTTGCAAATGAGGTAACAGAAGTTCAAGGTAAATTAACTTGCCCAAATGGAAAAGTTAGGTCTTAATTCCAGGCCTATCTGACTGGAAAGTAGCAAGATGCATATTCAATATTATTTTATACATGGAAAAAGAAGAGACATATGAAATTATATTGAATAATACAAGAACATGAAATTTACTATTAGATTAGATAGTAGAACCTTGTAGGGCTAAAATAATTCAAAGTAGGACAAATCATTTATAGCCCTTGGGTAAAATCTGGCCCACTGCTTGTTTTTGTAAATAGAGTTTTATTGGAACACAGCCACAGGAATTTGTCCATGTACTTCCCGTGGCTGCTTTTGTGCTACAGTAGCAGAGGTGAATATTTGTGACAGAGTCCTTTGGGCTCACAATACCTGAAATATTTATTATCTGACCCTTAACAGAAAAAGCTTGCTGACCTTTGATCTAAGAGTTCTAGAAAGTTACATTTAAGAGGTGCAACTTGATTAAGAAAGGAAGATTAAAACTCTGAGTACAGGAGAAGAGGTCACAAACTCTGAACCCTAATTTGTCCCCACTGCTTAGTTTTCATGTGACAACAATTAATAACTACATTTTATTGCATATCCATTGACTAAGTATTTTTTCTAAGCGATTTACATGCAATATCTTATTTAAACCTCAGTGTAACTCAGTGAAAGGGTTGCTTGATATAAAGGAGTTACTTATTAGAAACTGTTGATGTGCTTTTTTCTTCTGTCTTTCTGGGAATCTGATCTTTGCTCTCATTGGCCCCAGGCTGGCATCTTCTTGGGGTGGAGTGTGGGAATGGAGAGGAAGATGAGGATTTGTCAAGGAAAAAAATCAGAGACAAAAAAGGAGATTATCCTTAGATTCTGAGGTACAAGGGCAAATTAGCCAGCAAGGCAACTTGCAAGTTGGATAATTTCCTTGCAATAATATTTAAAATTTTTATGGCTTCTTTTGGAGTATTGAGGATGGGGGTAAGCATGGAGGATCCAGTTTACAGTGTTGTCGCATGCTGCAGAGCAGGTATAACCTGCTGCTCAGGTAGCTAGGCTGGCTCTAGGGTATGAGGATATAGGGGTAGTAAAAGGCCAATAGCCCATCTCTTTTCTTGCCTGGCAAATTGTAGAAAGAGAAAGGGGTAAATAAAGAAAAAGAGCAACAGAAACAGGATGTTATACATTTCCTCACTCTTGGCTTCAGGGAGGGAAGGAGGCAGTTACGTCACATCAGTAAGGCCTTAACTGATGGAAGCGGGGTACTGTCCATGCCACTGAGGCATTTGGACAAGGATGTTATGTTGGATGGACCCAGAATTCATCTGGGTATGTTGTACCCAGTGCCCCAAACCCTGAGTTTCATGTACCTCCTGATATCCTATAAAACTCACATCTAGGTATCTAGTGTGCAAGATACCTACATACCTACTTAGGGAGAGAGACAGGGGAGAGGAGCCTCTGAGAGTCTGGGCATTTTTAGGAAGAGAGATTGAACTAAAGATATTGTTTAATTTTTAGATTAGATTCAGTTTTAAGCAAGATTGCATATTAAGTTTTCACTCTTCACTCCACCGGCCCGTGCCACTATTCCCACTAATGGGGGTGAGGAGGTCAGATTAATTTTGGTCTAAATTATTTACAATTATATATATATATACTGTACAAACAAGTTGTATTGCCAGCTAAAAGTTACAACCTTTTTACACTAACATCATCTCCACTTTCACTCATCTGTCTGGCTCCAGTACAAGAGTGCCATTGAAAACTTTAGACTTACACGTAGAAAGGGCTGTTATTAACATCATTGTGATTGTCATTGCTATTACTAGGATTTAGGTCATCATGCTAAAGTCCAAACTGCACACATTACAATTGAGGCTGGAACCAGTATCCTGGAAGACACCAGATGTGTGCAAAAGTGAAGCAGTGTTCTAGAAACCAGTTAATGAAAGCAGCAACAGGTTACTTACGTAGAGAAGATCTGAACCACAGCCCACCCTGGGGGAGTCCCAGGGCAAGGAAGGGGACTGTTCTTCAGAGACGTGTATTTTTACCCCTCTGTGTTCTGAGTTTCACTTTAGAGAAAAAGTTAGAAAACAATGTGGGGACTGGAAGGACTCTAGACCTGAAGGAGAGTTTGCAAGAAGGTGTTTCTCTCCTGGCTCTGCACTCTGAGACCAGTTGCTCAGAACTGGTAATGAGCGAAGAGCCGGTGGCAGTTAGATAGCGGGGTGGGGAGGGGAAAGGGCAGGAGTTGGAGAGGTGAGAACTCTGACTCACGATGATGGAGATGATGGAGAAGTGGTGAGGAGGAGTGGCATTTTTCCTCCCTGTGGAAAAGTCTAGAGTTACCCTTTGAAACCCTAGCTGTGGTCTAACTAGCTGGCAAATCCTCCCACATGCCAGAAAGAGAAGGAAGGCTGTGCCCTTGGACACCAGCTGCTGAGCAAGTCCTGCCACATGCCGGCTGCCTGACTCTGAGTGATTTGAAAGTTGTTTGTTTCAAGCTCTAACTTCAGTCTCCAGCACTGTGTTCCTACCAGGAAGTTGTTTTTCTCCTTCCTGGAGAGGTCTGAGAGCTCTCTGAATATTCCGGTGGGGAGAAGCCGGCAAGACAGTTCATCTGGAGCTTCCATCTGTGGGAGGAAAAATAATTTTTTTTAAGTAGGCAGAGTTGTGAAGTGTACATAATAAGGCCTGGCTTTGGCACCTGGACACAGAGCCTTCATTCCAAATTTCTTCTAGCAGGTAGGCAGATTTCCAGGTTACAAACTACAGGACTAAAATGTGTCTGAGTCTGGGGTGGGATCCAGCCATGCCCAGAGACTCCACCTACAGAAAAGCAAGGAGGAAGAACCAAATACCGGTAGGATTTAGGCCGAGGACAACGTTTTTTCCATGAAGGTTCACTTGTTTCCCTCAGTCTCTGTGAGATTCTTTTTTTTTTTTTTTGCGGTACGCGGGCCTCTCACTCTTGTGGCCTCTCCCGTTGTGGAGCACAGGCTCCGGACGCGCAGGCTCAGCGGCCATGGCTCACGGGCCCAGCCACTCTGCGGCATGTGGGATCTTCCCGGACCGGGTCACGAACCCGCATCCCTTGCATCGGCAGGCGGACTCTCAACCACTGCGCCACCAGGGAAGCCCTCTGTGAGATTCTTAAAAAGAAAAAGGGATGGTTTTGTGGATAGCTTTTCACTGTACTGTCTATATTTTCTATAATGAGTGTATATTTCTTTGCTTCTCAGAAAAAAATCTTTAAAAAATAGGAATAAAAACTTGGATCTTAATAGCTGCTTACATCCCGTGCCTTTAGATTGTGGTTAGAGGTGGGGAGAGGTGAGGGAACAATGATACTCTTCTTCTTTTAAGGCTTCTTCCCTGCACCCCCACTCCCACCTAATTCATGAACAATTTGCACTGCTCAAAAACTATGGTCTGGGTAATATATAACACTAGATTATGGTTTATTTTTCTTGGTGATAATGCTGTATTGTTTGTATGAGGAGAGTATATAGGAGAAAGTCTTTATTTGTAAGAGATATAGGTGGAAACACTGAAGGGTGAAGTGTCAGGATGCCTGCTGCTTAATTTAAAATGGCTCTGGTAAAAAGGCAAATATGAAGCAAATATTGCAAGAAGTTAACAATTGTTGAGCTTAGTGATTGCTCTGTGTGTTTTCCTTACGATCTTTCAGTTTCTCTGTTTGAACATTTCTGTAATTTAAAAAAATGGAAACAAAACCAGACTCCCTTCAATCTTTGATCATCTTCTTTTTTCTTCTTTTGTCTTGCTCCTTTCTTACCTGTTCCCTCATGTACCTGAGCCAGCATACAGACATGACTTTCAGGGAAGCATGTTCATGGTAGGGAAGAAGAAAACAATTTGTTCTGGGTTCTCATCAATGCCATGCTCCCCACCATTCAACACCCATTGCCCCTCTCCTCCAGCACTGTGTTTGTGCAAGACTGTTTATCGCATTGTTGTTTATAATACTTTTTAATTGGAAATAATCTTTATTTCCATCATTAGAAGATTAGTTAAATAGTTTAAGATACGTCTATACAATGAAATACCATGTAGACTAAAGCAGGTTTGTATGTGTTTCTATTATTTAAATTTTTTTATTATTTCATTATTTAAATAATTAATAAAATAGCCAAAAAGGAAATAAAAAACCAAATTAGTCAATTTCCCACCACTCAGAAATAACCAACAAGAAAACGACAGGCATCCTAATACAAATATGGAAAGGTGCCCAGCTTTTTTTTTTTTTTTTTTGCAGTACGCGGGCCTCTCACCGTTGTGGCCTTTCCCATTGCGGAGCACAGGCTCCGAATGCGCAGGCTCAGCGGCCATGGCTCACGGACCTAGCCTCTCTGTGGCACGTGGGATCTTCCCGGACCAGGGCACAAACCCACGTCCCCTGCATCGGCAGGCGGACTCTCAACCACTGCGCCACCAGGGAAGCCCTCCCTAATTACTTGAATTTAACCTCAGAAAAGTCATCTAATGCTGTTGTATAACTTCAGGTAAGAAGAGCTATAATTTCTAATAATACTCAATTTTTAAAATGTGGGAAGTTTGAGGTAATTAGTTTTTTGTATCAAACTTAGTCAGCATTTATAGACTCTCCAGTCTGAAAAATGAGGACGTTGAGAATACCTTTTACTTTGTTCCAACTTGCTTCTCCACTAACTGTTTTATATTTTTATTTACACATTGTTAAGATGTATAACATTGGCTTTCTGCATAGTTCATGATGTTGATGTGTCTTAATTCAATGTTGAACTAGATTTAATTCTCACTGGTATTTTATCACAACATATTCATTTTTGAGTTCTTCATTTTAAGCTATCTTTTATTTGGCTAGATGTATCATCAATCTTTTTTCCCCCTCAGAAAGATTCATGAGGGTGTTCTCTGAGTCCTTAAGGCTAATGAGTTTCTGTCTTTAACCTTGTACTTACTGTAGTCTTGATTGTGTATAAACTTTCCTCAGAACTTTGCACACATTGCTCTGTTGCCTTTTATCATCTAATGTTACTGTGGAGATATCTGAAGCAAGTCTACTATTTCCCCTTTGTACATGGGCTACTACTTTTTAGCCTGTATATCCATAGAATTCTTACTGTATATCTTTGAAGTTTTTCAGGATATCTCTTTACATATTTTTCCTGAGTTATGGTGTGTCTTTTTGGATATAGATTTACATCTTTATTTCAAGAAAATATTCTTGCTCATTGGGGCTTGTTCTCTTGGAACTTCTTCTGAGAGACTTCTTGGAACCTGGCAATGGGCAAAGCTAGAAGCGTCTTGGGAGACTGTCAGTGGAGACTTGAAAAGAAGAAAGGAAACTGCTCCTGGAGGCTTCATAAAAGGGGGCCCATATTATACATTTAATGGGACAGTTGATTAGACTATACCTGTAGTAACTTGAAAAATAGAAAATGTACCTAGGGAATTCCCTAGTGGTCCAGTGGTTAGGACTCTGTGCTTTCACTGCTGAGGGCCCAGGTTCGATCCCTGGTCGGAGAACTAAGATCATAAGCTGCGTGGTGTGGCCAAAAAAAAAAAAAAAAAAAAAAAAAGAAAATATACCTAACTAACTTACATACCTAGCTAAGAATAGTTCCAGATATTGGAAGCACCAACTGATCCTTTCATCTACATATAATAAGGTACAGTTAGAGAGAGAGGAACTGAAGAAGGAACTACTTCATTTTAAAACAGAATTAGAGGAAGTATTTCCAACCCAGAACTTGCTAAGTCAGAAGATAAAACTATTTCTCATTCTAACATTCTCAGCCAGAAAAATTTTCTCAAAATAAGAGACAGTGTCAGGGCAAATATAGAATATAGAGCACTGCCTATGGAATGTTGATTTGTGGTCAAAACTCTATAATATCCTTTGTTAAGACATTAGAGAGATAAAAGGCAGTGCTTCATAGATCCTTTCTTATCTAGAATAAAAAGACTTCTAGTAATTTTAAGAGCATGACTTGTAGACCCTCTCAGCTAGACAATAAATTTCTAAAAATCTTAAGGGTCTTGTCATAGCACTCTGATTCACAGTTCTAAAGTAGAGAGGATTTGCATGGACATTTCTCTTTTCTAATGAATTGAGTTATAATTAGATAGCTACAAATTACACAAACTTTTTATAGGAATTATATCAATTTGGACTAAAAGTTAACAGAAATAGCTGAGAATTAAAAGAGGCCTCTAGGCCCCTAACTTATATTGCGGGTTGAGAAAGCTACTCAGCTGTAAGTATGGACCATATTTTATGGAAAAGGAAAGATGAGTCAAAGAGAATAGCCACAAATCAGAGCTTAAAGCTAGGAGACATGGACAGTCATCATAGGTTATGACAGAACTGGATCCTGATCAAGGAACCTGTGATATGTGCCCAGCTGGATTTCAGAATTATTATGGACCACTGACTGTTATGTGCTTTTATTGTCCCTCTTTTAAAAAAAAAAATATATATATTTATTTATTTATTTTTGGCTGTGTTGGGTCTTCATTTCTGTGCGAGGGCTTTCTCTAGTTGCAGCGAGCGGGGGCCACTCTTCATCACGGTGCGTGGGCCTCTCACTATCTCGGCCTCTCTTGTTGTGGAGCACAGGCTCCAGATGCGCAGGCTCAGTAGTTGTGGCTCACGGGCCCAGTTGCTCCGCGGCATGTGGGATCTTCCCAGACCAGGGCTCGAACCCCTGTCCCCTGCATTGGCAGGCAGATTCTCAATCACTGCGCCACCAGGGAAGCCCCTGTCCCTCTTTTGAATGAGAGTATCTCTTTTAGTGTTTCTGACCTTGCCTTACCATTATATATTGGATGTGTGTGCAGGGAGTTAGAAACTTGCCTCTTTAGTTCATACATCCTCAGATCAAGAGCTGCACTTGAGGAGCCTCATTCAGAACTGGAGCTTATTTAAATGACAATATCTAGGACTTCAAGTCTGAATCTGGTGCTGTAATGGATGAGATTCTGGTGATTCTCAGGGATTAGGAGGTGTGTGTTTTGCATGAGTTAGGTGGGCTATGGGGAATGTGATAAATCATTAGGTGTCAAAGGATTCACTGTAATAGACTATTACTTTAGTGTCTCCTAATGAGTCATGTCTGCCAGCATTTGTGTCCTAGTATAGCTCACTCTCCATAAATTTGAGCTGACCCTGTCACCCAGTTTAATCAGTTAAATGTGCTGGAAGTGATACCGTGTCAATTCTGGACAGCTTCTACTTCTGTACTCTTAGAAGTTAGCTACCACACAAGAAGTCCAACTGCCTTAAGACTGCCGTCCTGTGAGGAAGCTCAAACTAGCCAGACAGAGAGACCATGTGGATTAAGGGACGCAGGCCACAACCCCAGCTGAGCTCCCAGCTTACTCAGCGCCCAGAGGCCAACCATCTGAGTGATTCATCTTATCAGTGCATTCACCAGACTTAGTTGAGCTACCCTTGCTAATGTTATGTGGGATATAGACGAATGGTCCTCCCCAAGCCCTGTGCAAATTGAAGAGTTGTGAGAAAATATGTTTTAAGCCACTGAGTTTTGAGGTACTTTGTTACATAGCAATAGAAATTGAAACATATTAACTTTCTTCTTTGAGTTATTTTTATTTCAAACATCATGTTGTTGGAAATTTCTTTGAGGGGCTATATATATATTTCTTGGTTTGAATTTTTGGCTTATAATACTTCCTCCTTTCTACACCTTCTCTGCCAATTATTTTACATTTGTTCCAATGTTTATTCCTTTCCAACTAATACTAATCTTCAAGTAATTCAACTAAGTAATTGAGTAACTTAGTAATTCAACAAAAAACAAATATTTTTTCAGCAAAGGAAACTACCATGAAAATGAAAAGGCAACCTACTGAATTAGAATATTTGCAAGTCATATATCTGATAAGGGGTTAAAATCCAAAATATGTAAAGAACTCATACAAAGACAACAAAAAAACAAACAACCTGATTAAGATATGGGCAGACGATCTGAATAGACATTTTCCAAGGAAGACATACAGATGGCCAACAGGCACATGAAAAGATGCTTGACATCACTAATCATCAGGGAAATGCAAATCAAAACCACAGTGAGATACCACCTTGTACCTGTTGGAATGGCCATTATTGAAAAGATAAGAAATAACAAACGTTGGAGAAGATGTGGAGAAAAGGGAACGCTTGTACACTGTTGGAGGATTGTAAATTGGTGCAACCACTATGGAAAACAATATGGAGATTCCTCAAAAAAATTAAGAATAGAAGTACCATATGACCCATCTATTCCACTTCTGGGTATTTATCCAAAGAGCATGAAAATGCTAACTCAAAAAGATATATATTCATCTCTATGTTCATTTCATCATTATTTACAATAGTCAAGATATGGAAATAACGTAAGTGTCCATCAATGGGTGAATGAATAAAGAAGATGTGGCATACACACACACACACACACACACACACACACAGGAACACTACTCAGCCATAAAAGAATGAAATCCTGACATTTTTTATAATACCTTGAAGGTACAATATTACACTAAATGAAATAAGTCAGATGGATAAAAACAAATACCATATGATTTTACTTATATGTGGAATCTAAAAAACAAAACAAATGCAAAGAAAATAAAACAAGAACAAACAAAATAAAACAAGAACAAACAAAATAAAACCAAAAACAAACTCATAGATACAGAGAACAGACTAACAGTTACCAGAGAACAGTGGATGAAATGGGTAAAGGGGGTCGATTGTAGGGTGATGTATGGTAACTAGACTTGTGGTGATTGCTTTGTAGTGTACACAGATGTTGAATTATAATGCTGTATAGAAAAGTATAAAAGGTGTTTGTTTATAAATAAGAACACGTGGAGATGAATGGAGAGGGTAAATTGCAGCTTCTTTGATTCAGGTTTCACCACTGTTTCCTCTGCTGAGAATGATGTCTCCTTTTGTGTTTCAGTGTTTTCAGCAATACTGTGACTCAAGGGAAACCCTTGAAAGTGGCAAAGTCCTCTGTTTGTAATCCAGTGGCTAATGCTGTCCTTCCTCTGTTTACCCCACCTCATCTCCAGCAGTCTCTCTTAGCAAGTAGAGAGACCATAGAATTCATTGTTTAAGTTATCATTCACTCTGTAGTGAAAGGAGGCTTTCTATTTATAATTGCACTAGGGTAGTAGACACAAAGTGGGCACACCAGGTCATCAAACCACCTTGTTTGTAAGCCCTGGTTGTAAACAATAAAAATGAAATGTACCTTCTTGAGTTCTACTTGCTTAGCTTTCCTGCTGTGGAGAATGGGACAGTGCAGGGACAGTCCCCACTCCTCCTTTGGCCTGTCTGTGTCCCTCATTCTCATTGTTTCTGTTAATGAATTCATATATTGACCTTTCAGACCTGGGTCATCAGCATGTTAAGGGAATCCTGCCTAATTTCTAGGGAGGTTATGCGTAGCCCTCAGTGACTTTCCACATTTTGGGCCAAGTTTAAAAGCATAAGGCAGAGTTCATGGTTTGTGGTTCACAGCCTATGGTTTGGAATTTTGTGTATTTACTTCTATCGTTACTACAGGGGTATACTTTCCTTCCATTTTCATTTTTTAAAGTTGTTTTTGATGGGCTTAGAGGGGAAGAATAGAATTAAAATGTCTTACTCTGTTATCTTTAACTAAAAGACTACTGTTTCGGCATGGAGATATGACCTTGATATAGAGTCAAACATAAGAAAGCAGATTACAGTATATTAGGTATGGTATATATACCTTTGTGTTTAAAAAATGCACTTTATATTCATAACATATTACTAAGGGTATTCATCCCAGTGGTAGCTGAAGGCATTTTATGGAGTGAGGAGAATGTATGTAATGTATATGATTATGAAATTTTTACAATGGGCATGAATTAATTAAATAAATCAGTAAAGAAATCACTGAAGATCATTCCATTTTGGAGAAACATAAAAACACTTAAGTTTCTGTGGTCCTTGTTGCACTGTGGAGTTAAGAATCCATGCCACTAACAAGGCATCCTGTGGTTAAGAATGAAATGCTCTTTTATTTTGATCCAATAGCCTTTCCTCAAATTTTTCCTACTGTAGACCTTACAGGGAATTATCTTTCTTAGCTCGAAAAAATATGAGTTGCTAGGCCAGGAAAGCACTTTGATCCTGAAGGTTAGGGGCTAGTAGGATAGGATTGGATTAGCCACAGTAACAATAAAAAAGACAATCCCTGTCTGTGTTAGGATGGTTGATGCCTGTTGTCTGGGCTTCTGGGTCTGCAGTTGGCCTGTTCCCTGACTTATTTGTTTCCCTAGCTTGCATTACCGTTTACCTGCCCATTGTCCTCTGTCGTCTTTGATGCCCTGGGATGCAGCATTAATATTTTAGCAATGGTGGTATATCCCTTAGCATATCCAGAATGGAGGAGATAAGCAATAAATAACAGTGATAAGCCTGTGCTGCCAGAGCTTCTTTGGAGGGCTTTACTGAGCACACTAAGAAATGGATTCATGAAACTTAGTTTGGTGGAGTGGAAAGAAAAACATAGGAAAGAAACAGAGTGGTGCACGTCGCTGTCACACCCATGTCAGAAATCTGGGTGAGAAAGGTAAACGTCAGTGGCTCAAAGACTTTCCAGGGAAGAGCAAGGCTGCTATAGTACGTCAAGCAGCTGACACAGGAGCAGAGCTTGACAAGTCATTTTGATGCTGGTCTGGAAAACTCCTTGGAAATAAACACATTGTTCAAAAAGGCCCCAAATCCAAATCAGTCCAGAGAGGAGAGCTGAGGGAATGAGTAAAAATAAGTCAGGGAGGGATAATGACCGCTCCTGCCTCTACTCCTGGTCATAACCAGGATCCCAGCAAGTACGGATATTTGATTTGGTCAGTTGACAGGCTGAGTGGTACAGGGGAAATATGGCCTGAAGAGTCAGGCAGCCCTGAGATAAAACCCAGCTACGTGGGCTTCCCTGGTGGCACAGTGGTTGAGAGTCCGCCTGCCGATGCAGGGGACACGGGTTCGTGCCCCAGTCCGGGAAGATCCCACATGCCGTGGAGCGGCTGGGCCCGTGAGCCATGGCCACTGAGCCTGCGCGTCCGGAGCCTGTGCTCCACAACGGGAGAGGCCACAACAGTGAGAGGCTGCAAAACAAACAAACAAACAAACAAACAAAATCCCCAGCTATGTGGACTTAGGATCTTGGGCAAGTGACTTCTCTCTGCTCATAGGGAAATTCTCAGCTGGTTCCGTTCTGTGGCACTAATTCTGTGTTTGGGTTTATCTGTAATGTAGAGATGACAGTATCTTCCCTGTGATATCATTTGAGGGTTGAATGAGGTAGTGCCTATGAAGTGCTGGTCCACAGACAGTGTTTGATGAATGCTGGTTCCTCATTCTCTGGAGCCTGTCCTCTGTCCCAAAGCTCTCAGAGGTAGAACACTCTGGCACCTGACCCTGACCTCCCACCTCCTCCTGTTTCTCCTCTTCCCCCTTCTTCTTCTTCTTCTGTTCTGTAAGGATGGTGAAGCCCTGAGCTGGCAGATAAATTGGGCTCCAGCTTGGGTGAAGCAGAGAGAATTCTTGATGTATTTGTCCTGCACCTGAGGAAGCAACCTGCGTTTGTGCTCCTGGTTTTCATTACGGAGCTGGTCATATTTTATCTTCTCTTAAGTGGCAGCTAGATCTGTCTTGGTCAGGTCAACATAGACTCTGACTACAGGAGAGAGAAGCAGGTACTAAAGCCGGTCAGAGGTATTTATTTCTCCTATATTACTGTGTTACCTGAAAGAGGCACTAAGATCTTCAAACCTGAGCTTGGGAGTTGCAGTTCTCCATTTGTGATGTCCTTCAAGTTTTGGGCCTGTTTTCACCCAGGTGTGTGATGCTTCCAGCTTTCATCATGGTGCCCACCTTCTCAAAGGCATCATTAACTCCCCATTGCCCGTAAGATAAATCCCAAACTCCTTACCTTGGCATCTAGTGCCCTCTACTCTCTCACTCCAATTACTCTCCATTTTATTTCCCACCATTCCTAAGCATGAAGTAGTCCCAAACTAAACTATTCACTGTTTCCCTCATGCTCCCTGCATTTTCCGGCCTGTCCTCCTTTTTGATGTTCTTTCTGTGCCTGGAATACTCCTTTCTCCTCCTCCTCCCTTCATGGTCAAGTCATATCTGTTATGCAAAACCCAGCTCAAATGCTGGCCCCTCCATAAAGCTTTACTTGTGCACTTTCTAGCTGGAGTCAATCTTGTTCTCCAAACTCTTTTGGCTTTTTCTCCAATCAGAGCACCAATGTCTGATGCTTAGAACTCTCACTTCTGCAGTACAAGCCTTTTGAAGTAGTCTCCTTCCCTCATAGAATGTTGGCCCCTTGAAAGTAAAATTTATGCATAACCTCTGTCTCTTTTTCCCACAGTGTCTTATACACAATAGGTGACTAGATGAATGAATTTGAAGGCAGTAGTTGAGCTGTTGTATGTATATATAATTGCTGATGATGTACCATTTGTTACAGCAGCTATGGCAAATTCCTCTCATGCGTGCCCTCACGGACCTTCTGGTGCCTGTGGCGAAATTCTACTCATATGCCAACCCCAATCAGCAAGTGGGTGTCTAGAGAAGTAGGTTGAAAAAGATTTTAAGGTCGTGTCTTGTGTCAGTAGGATGGAGTGCTGTGATTGATTAGTGATGTCTCCCATTACCCTGTATCAGAATTTATAGAAAGGTGGAATCTTTGTCACATCACATCTAATGTTTCCATATTGGTAGAAAGTTGTAATAAATGGCATGGATGTACTTGCAATGAAAACTGACTCTCCTAAAATTATAATCACATCAATATATGAAGAAGTTACAAAAATAACACAAGATCGGAGTCACCAGGCCTATCACTTTGGCCTCTTCCACTTGCGAGCTAGTAGCAAATTCCTTATCTCCCTTTATCCACGTGCACAATGAATTAGTAACACCCACTTCACCTATTTCACAGCCAAATAAGAGGATATTTTTCCTGGTTATGAGGACAAAATTTTATATGTATATGTAAAATTATATATATAATATATGTATACATATATATTTATATAGTATATGTATTTATATATGTTTATGGGTAATGATTAAAATTCATAAATCACTTTTATTATTTCTCACTTTGAAAGTCTCACAGGTTCTTCAAATTAAAAAAAAAAATACAGAGAAGGAAAGAGAAACGCACTAATTCTTCTTGAACAGAGACAATCACTAGTAACAACTTAGTATATATCCTTGCAGATCCTTTTCAATGAGGTGTATAGCCTTTAGAATTCTTTTGAGACTTGTATTCTTTTTTTTAATCAGTACAGAGTGAAAACTTTTGGATGCCACTAAGTATTATTCTATAACATTGCTTGCATGTTAAATAGTATTTTATTATATTTTAATAGCATGTTGTCCCCTGTGAAGTACAACACAAATGCAATGTTGATTTGATATTTATATGATGAGCACAAGCAAGGGGGAACCTAGAAATAGACCAATTAAAACTTGTTGCCTTGTAGTTTGCTTGGAATAGTGGGTTTTCGGGTAGTGCTGTGGTCGCTTATCCAGGAATCTTTATGGCAATGGTAATTGTGAGGTGTGTTGATCTGTAGTGAAGGTTAGTACATTGGATTTGATGGGGCTCAAAGGACAAATAAAAAGTTAAGGTTGAACTTTCCTCAAGCAGTGTTTATGTGCTCATTGGATTTAGAGTCAGTTTTGCAAATGTTCCTACAGGAATGGATTCATTTTTGAAAAGCTGTAATCAGCAAGAAACAAAGGGCAGGGATGTTTTTGAACTCAAATTTTTGTAGGGCTCTTTGTTCCCCTTTTGTTAAAAAAAAGAAGCAGAAATTGAGTAAATTTAGAAAAGTACAACAAGCATTATGCTTGTTTCTACTGACTTAAAAGAAATACTCCTTCCTTGAATATAGGAGTCTTTTTTAATTTTACTTTATTTTATTTTTTTTGCAGTACGCGGGCCTCTTACTGTTGTGGCCTCTCCCGTTGCGGAGCACAGGCTCCGAACGCGCAGGCTCAGCAGCCATGGCTCACGGGCCCAGCCGCTCCGCGGCATGTGGGATCTTCCCAGACCACGGCACGAACCTGTGTCCCCTGCATCGGCAGGCGGACTCTCAACCACTGCGCCACCAGGGAGGCCCTATAGGAGTCTTTTTTGATCTGGAGTACAGGACTAGATTTCTGAAAACATTAGAAACGTGAGAAAATTTTCAAATTTAGGATTCTGTAGTGTTACTGTAAAATGTATATCCCTCTAAATGGCCACTCTATAAGACACCTATTTTTAGGGCTTTTTAAAAGAATTCTAGGGACATGTGTTTGCAGTAGGGTGTAGTAAAGACACGTAGGCTTTGGAATTGTGAAAGATCTGACTTAAGGTTAATTTCTGCCATTTACTAGCGGCATGATCTTGAACAAATTACCCAACCTCTTTCAGCTCCAGTTAACTTGATGACAGTACCTGTATCACAGGATAGTTTTGAGAGTTAGATGAAATCATGTCTTTAAATTTCTTGGCATAGTATAGGTACTCACTGAGTGTTGATCACTCATCTGTATAGTAGGCTCTAAATAGGTCATGGAGGTAGACAAGTTGGCTAACTCTCTCTCCTCAGGAGCCTGATGGCTGAGCCACCAGAACACTTTATTTTCTTGGCTACAAGAATTATTTGTTACAACATAAGTAAAAGAACTGATAAGCACAGTCTGTAAGAAGGTTCTGAGAAATTAGAATATTGATCAAAGAAAAAATGAAAGGAAAAGAACTTAGGCATTTTAAAATGTCCTTGGTTGCTTTCCAATATTTTCTCTTACTATCAGTTTATTTTATCTTAATTCTAATTACTTTCCTTTTGGCCTAGAGGCTTTCTGATTCTCCATGTACAGCCATGCCCATGCTTATCTCTTTTTGTGGCATCTCATCTCAGGCGTAGCTTTAAGCCATCTGGGATCAAAGACTTCTGCTTAGGGGATGCTGCATTTAACTAAGCATAGATACTTTGCAGTGTTTTATCATACTTATTTTAATACCCAACCCATTTGCTTTGACTTTTTTACCCAGTTAGAGAGGAAGAGGCTTATGAGGACAGAGCAAAGTCCTCAACTGTACATTAATTCTTCCATCTGTTTACTCCTTAACCTATTACAAAAAAATTATTCCTCAAAAAGATCACCTTTTCTCTTAAACATCACAACATATCTCAATATAAATGAAATTATTTTGAAAAGTAACATTAGATTATGTACAGTTTCTCTCCAGTGTGATTTCCAACACTGATATGTTGTTAAATTCTATGTACTGAAGAAGCTATTTGGAAATACACTACATATATCCAATTGGTTCATCACATTTATATCACTCTCTCCTTTAAGGCCTAAGAGATAACTCTAAATATTGACTCTTTTAAATATTAAACCTCCTTTATTGAATCAATCTCAGCTGTGTAAACTTTAAGTGAAAATCAAAGCACTAAAAATGAGCCCAATATTTAAATTCCATTATAATTACCCCTGGGTGGCCAAAGGAGTGGACCTTTAGGTACTGAGCTTTTGTTACATGAAATCTAGCTGGGCTTTCCTGATCTGGACTGGGAAATCACCTCAGTGCTTTGGGCCTGAGGCTAAAATGGACTGTTTCCCACTAGGAAACATAGATTAAATCAAAAGCTTGGCATTCTGGAAAATTTCCTACCCTCTAGGAAACATGTTTGTGAAATGACCACGTAAACGCTTTATTCTTGAAGTAGCGCAGAGCATAGCCTGGCTGGTTAGCTGCAGGTAAGGGGCAGAGCTTGAGGAGCAGACTGAAAAGGTGTGATGTCTGGATGGCGGGGCTCTGTAGTTAATGGGAGGTGGGGAAGACACAGCATGGTCTGAATGCCTTGGACACCTAAGGTCCTTTTGTGAGTCATTTCATTACTCCTTGTAACTTTCCTCCCAAGTAACTTCCATTACACACACTGAACAGATGAGCAACTGAGCCTCAGAAAATGTAAGGATCCTGCTCATGTTCATGTGGCTAGTGCCAGGAAGGCCAGAATTTCAACCTATCTGTCTGACTCAAAACCTATGCCCTTTTCACTTCATCCTACATCTCCTAAGTAGAGAAGTGTCTTGGTGTAGAGCTGCACTGTTCAACAGAAATATAAGGAAAGCTATAAGTGTGAACCACATATGTCGTTTAAAATTTTCCAGTACCCACATTTAAACTGATTTTAATAATGTAGTTTATTTAACCTAATGTATCTAAAATATTATCATTTTAACATGCAATTAATAAAAAAAATCTCATGAGGTATTTTATATTCTTTTCTTCACACTAAGTTTTCACAATCTGATGTGCATTTTATACTTACAACATATCTCAATTAGAACTGGCCGCATTTCCAGTACTCAGTATCCACATGTGGCTGATGGCTGCCATGTTGGATGGGACATATATAGACAATCAGTAATGTTATCAGGACACTTAACTGGGTTGATGTGGGAGAACTCAGTATTGGGAAACCCAGGAGGAGATGATACTCTGAAGGGTAACTAGGTCAGGCAACTTGGCATACAGGAAGTGTATCATTCACTCATTCATTCATTCAACATGTATTAGTGAGTACCTCCTAAGCATCAGGTACTGTTCTAGGTGCTAAGCTAGAGAGGCAAACAAGATTAAGTGCTTTCACTAGTGGAATCTACACTCTAGGAGGTGAGATAGACAATAAGCAAATAAGAATATAATTTAAGTGATTTGAATAAAAAGTACAGCCAGCAAGAAGATAGAGTGTAGCAGGGACTATTTTTGATGAGGTAATGAGGAGAGGCCTTTCTGAAGAAAAGTCATTTGAGCAGAGACTGAAGCCAGGCCTAGGAAAGCCTGAGTAAACGGTGTTCTAAGCAGAGGGAATACTGAGATGGCAACATGCTGAACAGCGTCTGGGAATAGCAAGGCCAGTGTTTGGAGGGGAGAGGGTGTGGTAGGAAGTGAGGCTTGAGAGTGAGACTGCGGTCAGCTCGTGCAAGGCCTCATAGGGTGTGGTAAGGGCTTCCCCAAGTGTGATGGGAAGTCTTCATAGGGTTTTGAGTCAGAGAGCAGAGTTCTCTGAACTCACATACCTTTATATCTGGCTATGATATGGAGAGGAAACTGGAGGTGGGGGGGTGAATAGCAGATTGTTATTGCAGGTAGTGAGCTATGAGGAGTAAGTCTCACTTCATTGGAATGGGGATGAGCAAACACTAGATATGATTCCATTCTCAGGCAATGGGTGTTACTAAATGCTATTTTATATATTGCATATGTTGATTAAATTAGAGAGCATTTCTTCAAATTGCACAACTGAATGATATTAAATGGCTTACCCAGGCAGGGACTCAGAGAATTAGGTCATGATCTATTGCCAAAACTGGGGCAGGATGGATGAGTGTGGTTGACATTAGAGGGTAATTTGGTCGGGAACACCAGAAATGCCAGAATCTGCCTTAGCCCAGCCAATTCTCTTCTCTGAGAGGGTCCCAAGGAATACTGGATTACAAGAAATAATGACCCACACAAAATAAGAGTATCACTGTATTGTAAGCTGACCTTGTGTTTAAAACTCCAGTGTACAGTTACTCGGTTAAAACATTAGCACAAGGGGCATGAAATGGACTCTAAAGGTGGGAGGGTTCCTCTCTTAGGTTCATGCTGAGATGTTGAAATCTTATCACTAAGGATGAGAGCACCCCCTCAATAGAATGTGAGCTTCTGTTGGGAATCCTATACCTGGGATCCTATTGACCTTCTACTGGGAATCCAATAGACTGGGGCCCTACCTTACTTACAGCCATATCCCAAGAGATAGGAGCTGGCATCTAATAAGTGCTCAATATTTGTTGCTTCTATTCATCCACTCATCCTATTATTCCTTCATCTAATGAATATCTTTGCTGAGCACTGGGATATAGCAGGGAGGAGACATAGCCATTGCATTCTGCATTCACAGTCCACCATCAGAAATAGAACTCATCTCTACCTTATGATGAGTTCTTTGGGAAGGAAGGACAGTTCACTATGGGAGCTCACGTGAGGGTTCGCAAATTCAGGGCAAGAGAGGGTGGAGAGCCTTCCTGGAGGCAATGGTGCCTGCAGAGATCCTTCTTGGGCTTAGAATGAGGATGTAAGCATTTGTAAACAGTAAAGATACACTCTGTTCGTGGACTTGCTAGTAGTATCAAGGTCGCTTGAATGCAGAACTGTATTTTCAGAATAATAGCCTGTAGTTACTGGCTGGCAAAGTTAAATGGTGATAGAGCCTTATTAATATGTATGACCTACACCTTTCCTAAATTTGGTAGAATGAAAAGCTGGAGTATACGATAATTTTTAAAAATCTACATTCGTTCTGTTCATTTGGGTAATCTGGCATATAATACCTGATTATCATAATTTTACCTAAATAATAATAAACTAGACAGAGGAAAATTAAAATCTTTCACATTAGATGTAATTATAATTTTTTACAGTAACATTCACAGTTAGATTCTTAATTAAGTCTTCATGCCTCTTTTACAAAAGTGTATTTTGTTGATATAGTTAATTTTTTAACATCTGCATTAATGAGAGGAAAGAACAGCATAGATAATTCCCCAAAACCAAAGCTTAAAATCCTTCTTCACTGGGTTGTGCGATAAAGTCTGTCCTGTGCAATGCCTGATATTTGCTTTCCTGATGATATACTTTTTGGAATAATAGTAACATGCGTTTGCATTTCCTGAAAAGAAACAAATGGCTGATATAAATCAGGGAAGAGAATATGGCAGGGGCTGAGGGATGAGGAAGTCTGTTTGGAATTGACATTTTTCCAGTGACAATAGGTATATAGATAACTGACTAGCCCATATGTCATAAATTGAAAGAGATGTTTCTTTCCTTCCTTCCTTTCTTCCTTCCTTCCTTCCTTCCTCCCTCCCTCCCTCCCTCTGCCCCCCTCCTTCTTTCCTTCTTCCCTTCTCTAATCTCAATTCATTTATTATATTTTCAGAAATATTCAATGTCAACACAAACCCATTCAAGTTCAGGTAAAACCTTAACAAGAAGCAGCTTATCAACATGATCACCTCCATGGGAACTAACTACTTCTGCCCATTTCTAGCTTAAGACCCTCTAGACACATGGTCGTAAACCTTAGAGGGAAGTACTGTGCATATGTTGTGCATATGTTGCTGCTCCTGCTGTGCATGTGTTGATACCCAATATGCTATTTTTTGAAAAATCACAAAGAATTCAGCAAGCATCTTCAGTGGTAGGGCATTTTTCAGTATTTGTTGCTGCCATCATAATAAAGATTACAAATGATCTCCCTGCTGCTCAGGGTACTACATCTTCTAGGGTCAGACATCAAAGCAAAGATGGCAGAAATGCATTCAGAGTCTCGCTTTATGAATTTACTTTGCTTATTGCATTTCTTTTCTTGGGAATGTGATTGCTTTGGAATTACTGGGATCACAGAGAAAAGCACACCATCAAGAGAGTAAGCTATAGAGTGGGGAAATGTGATAAAGTCAATTTAAGTTTAACAGGAATCTTGGGGGTTTTTGATCCACAACTTCGAGGTAACTGCTTCAACTTTTGCAAAGTCAGAGGAAATATTTTTATCCATTTCTGTTGTTGTTGTTATTGTTGAACACGCTCACAAAAGGGCAGACCTGGGGTGTTACCTGAAGCTTGATGGCAGTTTGGAATAATATGCCATCTCCAAAAGTACGTCCAGTGATCCAATTATTACAGAAATGTAGTTGTGTTGATTTTTGGTTGTGAAAAAAAAGATAAGCAGAACAATGAAACAGTGTATCAAATACTAAATGGACATCAGATTAAGCCAAACTTCTCATTCATTTCAACAGGAGCAATCTTAAACCCCTATTTAAATTCTCATGTAAAATTTTTTAACTTTTTTTTTTTTTTTTTTTTTTTTTTTTGCAGTATGTGGGCCTCTCACTGTTGTGGCCTCTCCCGTTGCGGAGCACAGGCTCTGGACGCGCAGGCTCAGCGGCCATGGCCCACGGGCCTAGCCGCTACGCGGCATGTGGGATCTTCCCGGACCGGGGCACGAACCCGTGTCCCCTGCATCGGCAGGTGGACTCTCAACCACTGTGCCACCAGGGAAGCCCAGCATATTATTTTTAATAATTATACAAGATGTCACATAATAGAAATAAAAATTGCAAAACATCTTTTTTTTAAAAAAAACACAACAGGATTATATTTTAATACACAACCAAAATACAAAACACCATAGTAAATTGATGGCAATAAAATATGGTATTTCATTTGCACTGCATGACAAATGTTTAACATCCTTAATAATAAATGAGTTTTTAGAAACCAGTAACAAAGACATTGATATATCAAGGGAATGGAAAAAAAAACAAACAAAAGAAAATGAAATAACGCCAAGTGACTAGTAAGGATTAAGTATATATGAAGATGACAGGGCTGAACAATAACAGAAGAAAAGCAATTTCTTTGTAATACCACATTACCAAAGATTAAAAATGTAACATTTGTACAGTTTTAGGAAATATACCCACATAAACACTGGGGGACAAGATTGATGAGGTCCCGTCTATATAGTAGGGAAAACTAGTTTGGACTCGAAACTATAAATTTTGGATATCCTGGGCTTCCCTGGTGGCACAGTGGTTGGGAGTCCACCTGCCGATGCAGGTGACGCGGGTTCCTGCCCCGGTCCGGGAAGATCCCACATGCCGCGGAGCGGCTGGGCCTGTGAGCCATGGCCGCTGAGCCTGCGCGTCCGGAGCTTGTGCTCCACAACGGGAGAGGCCACAACAGTGAGAGGCCTGCATACCGCAAAAAAAAAAAAAAAAAAAATTGGACATCCTTAGTCCTAGCAGTTCCAAGTCATTGGAATTATTTCAACAAATTAGTTGGATAAATTCGCAATTTATATATAAACCATGTTTACTGAGTAGAAAATTTGTAGCTAGTATATAGATCCCCCAAATAAATGACTTGCGTGTTAATTTATCAATACACCCAAAAGGATGTGCACAAAATTTCTTTAATAGTAGATAACATAGATAGAGGTGGCAGACTTAGAGGAGGAAAAAAGGCATTTACAAGTAAAATATTATACTTCACAATTTCCATGTCCTTTGAAATCTTGAAAAAGATGAATTTTTATGAGTCAATTTTAAATTTCCCTGTGATAAGTGAAAAATTTTTAAATGTGCACTTGATACTTACAGGAGCACTGTAATTAAGCCTTGAAATTACACCATCCTTAGCTTCTCTGTGTAATAATGCCTCCATCATTCATATTCTCTTGGACATGTGATCTGAACTTTTAAGAGTAAGAGCATGTTCATGTGCACACATGTGCGCACGCACGCACACACACACACACACACACACTGGGACTCTCATCACTCATTCTTTGGGTACCAATGTACATGCAAAGACACAGACTTAGTTGGGTTTCAAGCTATGTTTTTAGGATTGCAAGTAACCAAAATGGATTTTGGCAAGTTAACTAAGGAGAAATTTGTTGGAAGAGATGGGACTACTTATAAAATCAGTGGGAGGCTGAAGAAGCAAGCTTAGAGATGGACATGAACCAATGCAATCTACTTGGCAGGAATTGTCCTGTAGCACCAGAGTGCTGCGGCTCACTGAATAAGCCCCGACCTTTTTTTGTTCTGTTCTTCTCTTGGTTGAAATTGAGATTCCTGGAAGGGAACAGGTATTCGATTGGCCTATTTGCTCACATGCTCACCCTTAGAAGGAGAGAGCGGAGTACTTCCATCAACTGTCCCATGAGACTGTATCTAATGGGGGAAGGGTGCATGTTTAAAAGGATGGATGCTGGCCAGCCCAAAGCAGCAAGCAAACAGTCCAGAGTGTGAGGGTGAAGAGGTGTTACTACTTGGAGAGATATTCCTAACCCTGAGTAGAGACTGTCAGGGTTGGACCTGTCTCCTCTTGCACCATTTCAAAGCAGAGCCCAGCTTGGGATGATGTAGTGAGCTCCTGGTATGGAGTCTGAAGATCTGGGTGTCATACAGCTTAGTTCTGTGACTTCTTGCAATTTTCTTATCTTCCTTGCATCCTAGTTTCCTCGTCTTGCCTATCTCACAGAGTTATTATGGACGTATAAGAACAGTGTACATTAATATATGTGAAAGCACTTTCTAAAACCGGTAAGTGGTTTCCAAATGTTCCTATAAGTTTGAGAATCTTCTGTTAGTGCCTGCAAGAGCCCAAAGAGCAACACAAAGGCCCAGCAGCATGTGCTAGATCCTGCACATGCCCTAGATACTGAGATCAGTGTCACTTCATGAATATGCCCTTGACAGATTAGATGGGTGAAAAGACTATCATGAAACTTAATTTTAGATGAAGTCTGGCATCCACCAGACATAGGCTATACCTCGTAAAGCAAAATCTTCACTTTCTTCTTTCTAGAACAATCTGTTCCATGATGCTCGTTCCCAGAATCCTTAGGTTTCAGGCATCTGTCTGGATTTTGGTTTCTTACATTATAAATAAAAAACATACACAGAGAGGTTGTACTTTATTTGAGGGCTATGTCCCTGGAGTCCTTGCATAATTCAAAATTCACCTATTTCAGGGCAAATACCAACAAAAGGTAGGAGGGAGCTTTGTTTACCAGATAAAATGAGTGTCCCCATGTAGCCCTAGTATAAACTCAGTTTACAGTTCACTTGCCTCCTTCAGCTCTGAGATTAAATTGTGTCATTGTCAACAAACTTTATTTTGGGGGAGGGTTAGTGTTGCATTATTTTAAATTTTGCACATACAGAGAATCTCAACATATTTTATGTCACATTATACTGAATTCACATAATTCAAATCTGCACTCAATGTGGTGGCTCTATAATTTGGTACACTACTCTAATGACTACACCTTCTATAATGCTCCAAATTTCAGGAGCACATTTGGTTTAAATCAGTAACACATCCACTGTCGAATATATCCTATTTTGTGAATGCATAAGGAGGAACCAGGTAAAACTAGAATACTGTAGTGTACATTTCTTCTCAACCCATCTACGGAAAATTCTGATTTTAAGAAACCTAGGCACTTGTGTCTTATGACTATGTCTTGCTTTCCCATGAGCCAGCTTCAGGGAATTGCATTAAGAGTTTTATTTTCATGCTAGGCCAATTTCTCAGTTGTGAAATGAGTCTCTCTGGTTTTGGTGAGGGGTGGGTGACCCCAGTCAAGGGAGTAAACCTCACCCCATCAAGAGATTGGTTTGCTTGTTAATTTCATGGAAGGCTTTGTATTGAGGTAAGCAAAAGGCCGATGGGGAAACCTTGCAACCACCTGTAAGAATTCGGGCCACTCGCAGCAAACCTTTGAATTCCTCATGCTCACGTTTGCCATTTAACAGATGCAGAAACTGAGGCCTCAGAAAGTCCACTCACCTTCCCAAAGTCACGTAGTGGTGAAGAGGTGAGGCCTGGCCAACTGTAGAGCTGAGTTCTCATCCACAAACAACCCACTTCTCCCTTCAAAGAGAAGCCTTCAAACTATTTTGTAAAGGAGCCCCTGAAACCTCGCCTCTTGTTTTCTCTGATTCTCATTCCCGACCCATATCTTCTTTTTTAAAAGTTGTTTATTTATTTATTTATTTTTGGCCGCACTGTGTGTCTTACAGGATCTTAGCTCCCCAACCAGTGACTGAACCCGCATCTTCGGCAGTGAAAGCACAGAGTCCTAACCACTGGACCGCCACGGAATTCCCTCCTACCCATATCTTTGTTTTTTTTTTCATTACGTGGGCCTCTCACTGTTGTGGCCTCTCCCATTGCAGAGCACAGGCTCCAGACGCGCCGGCCCAGCAGCCATGGCTCACGGGCCCAGCCACTCCGCAGCATGTGGGATCCTCCCAGACCGGGGCACGAACCCGTGTCCCCTGCATCGGCAGGCAGACTCCCAACCACTGTGCCACCAGGGAAGCCCCTACCCATATCTTTTAATGTTGCTTTCAACAAACAGTTTTCAGGGCTATACCTACGAAATTCATTTTTTAAAAAATTATTGATTAGGTATTTTGTCAAACAAACCCATAAGCCTTTGAATGAGGTATAGGAAAGTGATACATTTCAAAAAGGTGGCTAAGCACAATAAACTAAAATTTTAAAAAAAGAACAATAGGAAAATTTTTGGATGAACATACAGCTTTCAAGTGGAATGCTTCTAGTATGGAATTACGTGAGCATGGCATAGATGAATCATGTAGTCATTTTCTAATTTCCCTGCCTGTATCTTTTTTTTTTTTGCGGTATGCGGGCCTCTCACTGTTGTGGCCTCTCCCGTTGCGGAGCACAGGCTCCGGACGCGCAGGCTCAGCAGCCATGGCTCACGGGCCCAGCCGCTCCGTGGCATGTGGGATCTTCCTGGACGGGGGCACGAACCCGTGTCCCCTGCATCAGCAGGCGGACTCTCAACCACTGCGTCACCAGGGAAGGCCCCTGCCTGTATCTTTGGTTCTAGTTGGAATGTCTCCTCCAAGTTTGTTCACCTCTATTCTTTTTTTGTGTGTGTATAGGTTTCAGTGTGACTTTGCCTAACATGGCACGGGGGGGACTTAATAAATGAAGCTACTGCTTCTTATTCTTGATTATTCATGATATTGCAGACCTGGGTCTTATCAATTCTTAAAATAAAAATCATCTCTTGCAACGGTCTGGAGCCTCATAGACTGCAAAGTACATTCTGCCTATCTGATTCCACTCAACCCTCACAGTTGTCTTCTGGCTTAGACAGAATGGATAAATAGCTTGAACTGCAAGCTACTTTGCAGCTTGCTAGGGCAGGAGAGCTGGAATCCATCCCACGTCACTTGATTCTCTGCTCTTTGTTCTTTCCCTTTGGCTGCACAGCTTCTCCCTAGGGTCACTCATCAGGCACCATCCACTTCTCCCTGCTTGGGGTCTGTACTGAGGGCCTTGCACACCCACATAAGGATGTGATCTGTAGTAGCATTTCAGCAACTACCATCACAGGCAATGCCTGTTCTTCCCCTAACAGTGTAATTATTCATGCCTCAGTTATCTTCTCCAACCCAAGCCTAGTGTCCAAATGGTGACTCATTTAAATCTAGGCCTCAGGCACAGTCAGTAGGATGGGCACTATCTTGCCATAGTGCCTCCACCTCTTTCAACTTGTTAACTCACTGCTCTAGCAGAACGGCCTTGTACCGCCTCCTTCCCAGAACCAACTGCCAGCAACACACGCAGGCTCTGCCATAATTAATTATTGATTTCACGTAATGTGTTTGTATGGAGGAAGCTCATCTCATTTGAGGGCTGCTGTTATCTGTCAGTAGAACAAACTGTGTGATTATCAGTGGGTATCCTATGGCTATCTATGAGGAACTGTAACCTCTAATCTATCTAACTGTAGTGACATTATGGTACGCCATGCAAGAGTGGGTTGTTTTTCTTAACATGACGTCTGCTGCTGTTGGCCTGCTTTTGTGCCCAGAAATAGCTGCACAGATTCTTCAGTGCAACTCCTTTTTAGTTCCAATTCGGTCCTGCTGGAAAGGAGACCAGCAAAGTCCATTTACTATAATGTGACGTAGCTGTGACTTCAAATAAATGGAGCACCAGGTATTATTTGTTTTCTGCTTTCTCTGTAGCAGGCATACCTCCTGGCATTTTTTTTGGTAACCTTGCTATTCTCTGGAGAACAAGACAAGAAATTTTGGTTGGAAACAAACTTCACATCATTAACATCTTCAGGAGATGCTATTGGGTTCTTGAGTCCCCCATCACCTTTACGTGGCCTTCACGGACCCCGGGCTGAGTTGAGATTGCTCTGTTTTGTAAATTTGATGAGGCAGATATATTGCAGGGAGCACCCCTTATGCTCACTGCAGGAATGAGGGCCTGAAGAGCTAGGATCTAAGTCTCTCTTCATTGTGTAATTTCTCTTTCCATTTGACAGCTTCATCTCCACCGAGCCACTGGCTGTCTTGATTGGGAGCTTTTTCCCAACAGTGGAACAGAAGTTTCTAAATAAAGATATGAGCTGTTTGTGTAGCTGTCTTTGCCTGTTTGGAATTTTCCATCATGAGGTGGGAGATTGGATGGAATAGCCTACGTAGGTAGTGACTTTGTTTTCCATCCTTGCTCAAAATATTGGCCTGGAGTATCAGGAGATGAGCCAATTAAAAATTGTTGTTTCTAGTGCTAGTCTTCTCTCCTTTAGCAGCAGTTTTATCTCCTGCCTTCTGCTACCTAAAGTTACTTCCATTAGGTGTTTCTTTCTTGCTGCCATATAAAGTGATTATAAATAACACTGTAGACAGACTGGTGTTAGAGGGAAACGTTTCCAGTCGTGTGCACCATTGTGGGTTATGTCTTTGAAGCTCACACTGAGCTCCTCAAGCTCCATTTTAAGTGTCACATTATCACAGCCCAGTCGCCTGGGCAAGTTAAGAGTACTGAGCTAGGGAATGCACATAAATGTCAATCACAGTGTAGAGCTGTCAACTGCATCTTAAATATGTCACTCAGAAATCTGGTGAATGAGCCAGAAACAAAAGTATAAAATATGATAACTTTCTTTGAATGTCCTCCTCTCATATATTTCAGCATTTAGGGATCATGTTGACAATAATATTGCACAAATCATGAATGCTACTTTTAGTAGTTTTAGGTAGGGAATGGAGGAGAAAATTTGGGCTTTGGGGTCAGAGGGATCTGGGTTCTGATTTCACAGCTTTTTGGTACAGAACAAATATGCCCTCAGAGCTTCCATCTTTTCATCTAAATAATGTGAACATAACAAGGATCTTGCAGGTCATGGAGACTGAGTAGGCAGTACCACAAAATCAGCTAGCTCAGTGCCTGACGCATAGTAGCCTGAGGCATCCTGCCATCCATCACACCACCTAGTCCACTGGGCACATGTCATTCTGAGTTAATTATAGCTCTGACTATATAGACCTTTTTCCAAAGTTCAGTTGTGTTTCTTTCATACAACCATTTGAACTGTCTACAGAGTGTTTCTAAGACAATACTAGACCATACCTGGAGTATTAGAAAATGTCCTGAGTGGTAGTTCGAAAGGGCCCATCCAGAGGTGAGTGATGAGGTTGGTGAGAATGCTTAAGAATCATCTGGGCACATGCTAAGTGTGGGCAGATTCTAGGGCCCCACTCCTTAGAATCTGATTCAGTAGGTTTGAATGAGGGGTCCCTGCAATTTGCTTGATTAATGTCAACAGAAGTACCAGTGGACATCTGAGATTGTCAGCTGGGAAAGGACCACTCAAGGGGGATGAGACAGAAGCCTTCCAGTTGCTAAATATGTGTCATGGACATGATGTGATTTGTTCTGGAGCCCTAAGGGTCACAACAGAACCTCATGGGTAGAAATTCCAGGGAAGAAAATTTCAGCTTAATATAGCTATTTTCTAAAGATTAAAGCTATCTAAGGGTGGAATATATAGCCTCCAGGAGTAATGAGCCCTCTAGCTCTGGAGGAATTCAAGTTTGTCTATCTGCATGGCCTCTGGGAATTTTATATTGAAGAAATTCGCTCATGCTCTTATTCTCAATTGTACTTAATTACTTTTATTGTAATTGTTTACCTATGGGTCTAGTGCACTGAACTCTCACAAGTGTTTATTAACCATCTACCTGCTGCCTGATTCTGTGAAGATGAAGCACAAAAGTGCTGCATGAATCCAGGTGAAGGCGTGATCTTAGCAGATGCTATTGTCAGGCAAAGAGAAGGAGCTGGGCTTCTGTTTCTGTATGGGAGAAGGTAATAGGCATACTGGCAGTGAGAAGGCGGTGGTGAGGGTGAGATTACCCACTGGGAAAAGCAGTGAGGGGTAGTTTTGCTTTGAGAAGAAAAGTTCTTTCACACCAGCATTTAACACATTAACTGAGTAAAGCTTTCATTTTCTTCCAAATGGGTATCCATTTTTCTACCTTTCTCTTCAGAACTATGAAGTTCCAGTTGGCTCCTGGAGATAAACAGAGTCATTAAACACTTATTTTTCTTGGCTCCACATGTGTCTTTCCTTCTCCCTTTAAATTTGTGGTCACCATTAATGTATATAAGATGTACTCCCCCTTTTTGTCAGAAACTGTTCAGACAATGTCCTCTTCCTCATACTCTCCCAAGAGGAGAAAAGAACGATCCTCAATGGCAAATGGCGGGTGCAGTGAAGTAACACCAAGAGCTGACTTCACACTCAGCAGAGAACCCTGCACCTCCTTCTTGTGGAATATGTTCCCCTTTTGATTTTCTACAAACTTGTATGAGGAACTGTTGGTTTTTTAAAAATATATTTATTTATTTTCCTTATTTTATTTGGCTGCATCAGGTCTTAGTTGTGGCACACACGATCTTTGTTGAGGCATGTGGGATCTTTTCGTTATGGCGCGCGGTCTGCTCGGGTTTCTCTCTAGTTGTGGCGCGCAGGCTCCAGGGCGCGTGGGCTCTGTAGTTTGCAGCACGTGGGCTCTCTCGTTGAGGTGCGCGAGCTCAGTAGTTGTGGTGCACGGGCTTAGTTGCTCCGCGGCATGTGGGATCTTAGTTCCCCAACCAGGGATCGCACCCATGTGCCCTGCATTGGAAGGCGGATTCTTTACCACTGGACCACCAGGGAAGTCCCAGGAATTGTTGTTTGAATCAAGCAGGAGACACTGAATAGTTTCTCTCTTTCTAGGATTTCAAAATAATAGCACCATATTCTAGAGTCTAGACTCCGTTTCTGTTTTAAAGCTAGGAGCCAATTACTGACACCAAGATGGCATTAGATGTTTTTAGAGTTGGGTCATCTAGGTGACATTTTGTTAAAAGTGTTTGTACATGGGCCAATTATTAGACCTACCAAGTTTTATGATTAGCTGGCCTTAGAAACCTTGTTAAACCACATGTGCAGGTTCATGTGAAGTGGTTACTCAGTTTGATTGTTCTTTGTTGTACCTCCTCTCCCTCCTTCCTTGATAGCTGCTATTTATTTGGTATTTTAAAATATTTCCTCTTGTTGACATATAGATCCATCTACCAAAAAGTCATAACGATACCTTGATCTATAAATGTTCAGAGTTTCTTAAAATCCTAATACAGAATGAGACTGTCTAAAAGTTCTAGTTTTGGAAGTTGCCATCAGCAGCAGATTTTGCTGAATAGTACTCTATGTGTTTAATAATAAGGTTTTCTTTTTCTATAAACTATTTCTTGTGGAACTGTTCTCTCTGATGCTGAGGTTACAGAAAAATATCATTTTTCTGTCGCTGTTGGTGTTCTTCAGGCCCTCAATTTAAAATGGATGAGCTTTTAGAAACCTAGGTGGTTATCTACATCAGAAAAATACCTTATCCTGGGCCCCATCGGGTGATTTGGACAAAGCAATGCAATTTAGATGGGGGAAATGGTATGTATTACACTTTATAAGAGCCAGCTTTCAGTAATAACCATCTGACCCTTGTGATCCTATGTTTTCAATTTTCCTGTTAAAGAATGCAACAAGCAAAGTTGCCAAAGCATATTTTTCTGTCAGGTGTTCACTGATTTGTGAGTTGCTGGGCAGATTTTCCATTTTCAGTGTTAGAAGACAGGAACATCCAACACTTACTTTTCTCTTAAAGTAACTTTTCATGCAACTGTCTCATGGCATATACTAAACTCTGGGTTTGTATTTGAAAAGAAAGCCCCTATGTATGAGTGCAGAGAAATAGTGGCATGATTTTAACCTTGATTCTAGGCTTTTGTTTTGCTTTGGTCTTTTTGATTTGGATATGAGCTCAGTATCTTCTAATTAAAAGAATAAAAATAGCAGCCTATTGCTAATACCAAAATACATTTATTGAGTGCCTACCTTGTATATATTCCTTTGCTAGGCTTTATTCTGGGACATCTTATACAACATATCTTATTTAAAAGACTGATTAATGAAGTAGCAGTTTGGAAATCCCTGGTGGGAAGTAGCTGTGGTATTCAGTATAGTTTCCCCAACTGCCATGCATGGCATCAACCTGATATCTGTGTATTAAGATGAGTAATAAAAAAATCATTTCTAGGAAATGCCCTGTGTCTTTGTACAATTTCCTGGCTTCCAGGGAAAGAAGTCCAGATAACGTGAATGTTACTTGGCTTGGTAAAAATGTTGAAGTGAATCATGATCACTATTCCTGCCTTCTCTTCCTTTTCTTTTCTCTAAATCAAAAAGCAGTTTAACATTAGCATAGTTGTATTAGTTCTCTGTTGTTGCATAACAAGTTACCCCCAAACTTAGAAGCTTAAAACAACCAACATTTATTATCTCCTAGTTTCTGAGGGCTAGGGATTCAGGAGTGGCATGGCTTGGTAGTTCTGGTTCAGGGTCTCTCATGAGGTTATGGTTAGGAGGGCAGTAGGGCTGCAGTGATCTGAAGGCCAACAACTGGAAAGACTGAAAGACTTTGAAAGATCTGAAGGACTAGGACTAGAAGATGCACTTCCAAGAAGGCTCACTTACTTGGCTCTTGGCAGGAGACCTCAGTTCCTTTCTATGTGAGCCTTTCTACAGTGTCCTTGGGATGAGGCAGCTGGCTCTCCCCAGAGTGAGTGATCTGAGAGTGAGAGCGAGAGTGAGAGAAAGAGAGAGAGAGAGAGAGAACAAACAGGAAGCCACAGTGGTGTTTTAACATTTTATTTTATATTGGAGTATTGGAATATAGTTGATTAACAATGTTGTGTTAGTTTCAGGTGTACAGCAAAGTGATTCAGTTATACATATACATGTATCTATTCTTTTTCAAATTCTTTTCCCATTTAGGTTGTTACATAATATTGAGCAGAGTTCCCTGTGCTATACAGTAGGTACTTGCTGGATATGTCATTGTAGTTTGGATTTGCATTTCTCTAATAATCAGTGATGTTGAACATCTTTTCATGTGGCTCTTGGCCATCTTTATGTCTTCTTTGGAAAAATGTGTATTTAGGTCTTCTGCCCATTTTTGGATTGGGTTGTTTGTTTTTATGATATTAAGGCACATGAGCTGTTTGTAAATTTTGGAGACTAATCCCTTGTTGGTTGCACTGTTTGCAGATATTTTCTCCCATTCTGTGGGTTGTCTTTTCGTTCTGTTTATGGTTTCCTTTGCTGTGCAAAAGCCTTTGAGTTTAATTGGGTCTCATTTGCTTATTTTTGTTTTTGTTTCCGTTATTCTGGGAGACAGATCAAAAAAGATATTGCTACAATTTATGTCAGAGTGTTCTGCCTATGTTTTCCTCTAAGAGTTTTATAGTGTCCAGTCTTACATTTAGGTCTTTAATCAATTTTGAGTTTATTTTTGAGTATGGTGTTAAAGAGTGTTCTAATTTCATTTTATTTACATGTAGCTGTCCAGTTTTCCCAGCACCATTTATTGAAGAGACTGTCTTTCCCCCATTGTATAGTTTTGCCTCCTTTGTCTTGGATTAATTGACCATAGGTGCATGGGTTTATTTCTGAGCTTTCTATACTGTTCCACTGATCTATAGTTCTGTTTTTGTGCCAGTACCATACTGTTTTGATGACTATACCTTTGTAGTATAGTCTGAAGTCAGGGAGCCTGATTCCTCCAGCTCCATTTTTCTTCCTCAGGATTGTTTTGGCTATTCGGGGTCTTTTGTGTCTCCATACAAATTTTAAGATTTTTTGTTCTATTTCTGTGAAAAATGCCATTGGTAATTTGATAGGGATTACATTGAATCTGTAGATTGCCTTGGGTAGTATAGTCATTTTGACAATATTGATTCTTCAAATCCAAGAAGAATATATCTTTCCATCTGTTTGTGTCATCTTTGATTTCTTTCATCAGCATCGTATAGTTTTTGAAGTACAGTTGCATTTCTATACACTAACAACAAAAGGTCAGAAAGAAAAATTAAAGAAACAGTCCCATTTACCATTGCATCAGAAAGAATAAAATACCTAGGCATAAACCCACAGTGACTTTTATGAATTAGTCTCCAAAGTCACTCAACTGTCACTTTCTCTTTATTCTATCTGTTAGAAGTGAGTCACTAATTCCATCGCACATTCAAGGGGAGGAGAATTAGACTCCAACTCTTAAAGGGAAGAGTATCAAAGAATTTGGGAAAATGCATTCAAACTACCACAGTTGTACTTGTCATTTAAAGTTTACAAAGAGTTTCCAAACATTGTTCCTTCAAAAGAGTTCACAATGGCAGTAGTGCCTTTCTCGCCTATCACTAAGGTACAGGGCCTCTTGCTGTAGAAGAGCTGTAATATATTATCAGGCTTTTGCATAACTCTCTGCTTCTAATTACTATCCTATGGCATTCTGGCCAGAATTTGTGTTAGCCAGTGGAGAAATGATAGTGTGCTGAGACATTTTGCTGTGCTCAAACAGAGCACTTCCCCGTGGTTTTAAGATTTTCCATCATCCTATTTTCCTTATCATGAGGATGGTATCACTGAAGAGCAAGTATGAGTGGACTGACTGATTCATTTCATGAGCACTGAGGAGAGAGAGGAACATCTCTCTTAAGTTTGTGGTTCTCCTTGGTAAGACAAATTTAAATAAATCACATGTTCATAAAGAAAGCTTAGAAAAGACCATCACAGTATACTGGAGTAGATTTTATATTTATTAATAGTAATAAAGCCATTTTTATATTCACCTCTTGAGAAACATTAAGTGTTCTCAGATACTAACTTAGGGACTTGTTAATGAGAAAGGTGCTGGTTTGGAAAGGTTTTTTTTTGTTGTTGTTGTTGTTCTTTTTAATCTTTTATGTTAACATAAAGTAAAATAACCAGTTTTGGTATGCATATCTATGAATTATACACATGTATAAATTCTTATAACCACTACCACAATCAAAATGCCATACAATTCCATCACCCCCCAAAATCTCCCTCTTGCTATACCTTCATAGTCATATCTAATGCCACCCATAAATTATTTCAATCTCTGACCTTTTCTCCATCACCATAGTTTTGTCTGAAAGTGCCGTGTAAATGGATTCATATAGTATCTGATCTTTAAGTTCTTTCATTCAACACAGTGCTTTTGCAGTTCATCCAAGGTGCTGTCTCAATAGTTTATCCCTTCTATTGTTAAGTGGTATTACATTGTATGGATGTACCAGTTCATTTATACATTCATCTGCTGAAGGACATTTGAGTTATTTCTGGCTTTTGGCAATTATGAATATGCATTTATGTACAAGTGTTTTAGTGGACATAAATTTTCATTTCCCTAGGGTAAATACGTAGGAGTGGGATTAGTGCATGACGTGATAATTGAATATGTAATTTTATAAAAACTGTCAAACTGTTTTGAAGAGTAGTTGTACCATTTTGCATTCCCACCAGCAATGTATGAGAATTCCAGCTGCTTCACATGATCACCATCACTTGGAATTATCTGAATTTTTATTTTAGTCATTCTGTTAACTGTATAGTGGTATCTCATTAAGTTTTTTTTAAATTTGCATTTCCCTAATGTCTAATGATAGTGAACATCTTTTCAATAGAAGATGTTTGTCCTCTGTATATCCTCTTGATGAAGTGTCTGTTCAAGTCTTGTTTATTTTTAAATGGGTTATTTTCTTACTGTTGAGTTTTGTGAGTTCTTTTTATATTGTGTTCTTGTTATATCTAATAATCCTTCACGTAAATCCAGGTCAAGAATATTTTTCCTGTGCTTTCTTTTAAAAGTTGTATATTTTACATTTAGAACTATGATACACGTTAGTTAAACTTTGCATAATATATGAGGTTTAGATTGGAGATTATCCTTATCTATCTATCTATCTATCTATCTATCTTATGTATAATGAATTGTCCCAACACCATTTGTTGAAAAGACTATGCTTTCTCCATTGAACTGCCTGTGCACCTTTGCCAAAAATCAACTGGCCATATTTATGTTGGTCTATTTTTGGACTCTCAATTCTGTGGAGATTTTTTTCTGGTTCTTCATATGCTGAGTAATATTGTATCACATCCTGGGCATTTTGAATCTAACGTTATGAGACCATGGGTCTCGTTTAAACCATATAAAGAATACTGATAGGTTTTATTCTAGCAGGCTTTTGAACTGGTTAGGTTCAGGTCACTCATTTCAACCAGCCTTCTAGAGATTGTGGTTTCAATGCTGAGTCCATTTTTGAAGACTTTGCAATGATCTGGATGGCATCACCCAGCAGACCATTCGATACTTGGGTGGTTGACTGTGATATATTGTCTAGGGTGAGATCTATGCATGAGCTGCTTGGGTAATTCCGGAATTCAAAAACAGCTTCATGGGTTTATTCTCCCAAGCTCCTTATCCATACATGTTCTCCCAGTATTTTATTGTTCCATAAAACTTCCTCTCATCTGTGGTCAATCAGTGGTACAGATCATATAGGAAAGGCAAGATAAACATCTGAATCATTCCCTTTATTTGCTAGTTTTCAAAATAATGGATTAGTCTACCAGTATCCTCCAATGATGACCTATTAGAGTTTTTCTTTCTTTTTAAAGAATCATTTTGATCTCATGGATTTAAACCTATTTGATCTGTTTAGATCTATTGCAATTATTAACCTTATTGATGAGTACAAATTTAGTAGAGAACTCTTTTTGATCATTTGACTGCCTTGATAAACCATGCATTTGGCCAAGTCACTTGTCTGAATTATAGTGGGAACAGATGATGATAAATCAGTAAGACTCCTGGAAGACTGATCTTTTCCTTAAGGACCCATTACCATTACTGGCCAGCAAGTATTCAGGAATGAAGTACAATGTCATCCATCCATTCATTTTTAATTATTTGCTCACTCATTGAACCAACAAACATTTATTGAATGCATACCATGTGCCAGCCTCTGTGTTAGGCACAGGGATCTCAGTAGCAAGTAGAAATAGGCATGTTCCCTGACCTCAGGGAGATTACATTCTAGTCAGGGAAATAGAGACATTGGTGAAATAATTGCACAAACACACGTTAAATTGTAATGTGTCAGGAACTAAAAAAGATAACTTTGAGGAGGAGGTATGAAAGTGAGTGGTAGAGTTGGTCTCTTCTGGAAGGTCAAGGAAGGTCTCCCTTAGAGAAGATAACTTGTCTGACATCTGAGGGAGGGGAAGAGGCTGACCAAGCAAAAGGAGGAGTGGGTGAGAGTAAATGTAATCTCCCTGTTGTTCCTGTTTATATGTTATAAGCCAGCCCCATGCAGACTGTAATCCTCCTAAGCCTAGATTGAAAAAAAACATATATTTTGAAGGCTTCCATTGATGTTTAAACAAATTTTTGTCCCTCACTTACATTTCCCTTCTCCAATGAATCCCACTAACCTCTTCTGGTCATCAAGTTGAGCATACATAATAGGCTATTTGGACAAATAAACAAACATAGATTTTCTATTCACTGCCTATGAAAGAAAACTCCATCTAGAGGATCTTATAAAGATTCCTTGTCCTTTCCCTGATTTTTCTTTGGAAAACTGTTGATTTCCTTCAAGAAGAGTTCAGGAGCACTTAATTATCTGCAGAACAAGTTGAATCACATCTCCAAACTCAGTTTTGATTCTAGCTGAGCCCACTAAGCAGTGGGCCCCCATGGGGCTTGCTTCAGCTGCTTGCATCTGCATTGGTTACTCCTGGTAGCCAGGCCTTGACATAAAGAAAGAGAAAGCTTGGATGGTGGCTAAAGAAATTGCCACATACCTGCCTGTTTACCCTGGGAATCATCCCCTTAGAGGTAGGCCTGGCCTTTACAATGAGTGGAGAAGCTTGACACAGACAGAGGGCAAGGGAGAGCAAAAGAATGGATGAGCAGAGTGGCCTTCTACCTTAAATTAGGAGGTTTGATCCTGACAAGTGCTCTGGGCACCCCTCTGTTGCTCATAAAAATAAGGTGTACTCTGAGAGTGCTGTGAACCCAGCACTGCAATCTTTTCATTTTATTCCTTGTTTCCCATGCACGTCTTTTGCCAGCTGCATGCAGGTGAAGGAGGGTCCTGCCCCTGGGCCTGATACGAATGTGCTCTTAGCCAGAGTGGCGAGTTGCCATTCTATGGATGCTCAGGGTTTACTGCAGGAGAAGAGCCTTATTAGGAGCAGAGCCCTCCCTCTGGTTCAAGGACTCTCCTCCCCAGGTCAGGCACTGTTGACCCCACAGTAGCAACCACCAAAAATCCTTGGTTTGCTGCCCAAGGCTCTCATGTTACAGTTAAAGACCTGCAAATGTCTGTAGAGTCTTGGCCAGAAAGATCTGGCTAGCATTACAATTTCAAGGAAGAAATATTTCATTGTTGACTCTTTTTCCAAACTCAAGTGAGCTAAAGCCAAAGAGGATTTTATTGCTCTTACAGTAGAATAATCCCTGGGAAGATATGGCTTTAGGCCTAAGATGTTTCAAATGATGTCAGGAGCCCTTGATGTCTTTCCTAAGCTATAAAAAAATTGGTGTACTGTTACCAAAAGAAGAAAAATGTTGTTGGATTGCCACAAAATAACAAATATCCATTTTAGTTATTTTAACATACATAGTATGCTTGGATAGGATTATATTTTCTTCTCTCTCCTCCCTTTTTCTGGAGCCTGGCACTTGTCATGGATAAAGAAATGGAGGGGGATGTTCATAATGCAACTGCAAGAAAAGATGGAGATAACAAGGTATACAAGAGAGTCTGTCTGGAAGTTCACATTTACAGGGCAAGATGGCAAATTATTTCTTTAAAATAATCCACCCAGAGGTTAGCCATGATAGAAGTATCTTCTCCACCCACTCTGCCTACTTTCATCCTCATGATTTGAAGCTCCCCTCTTCTTAGGAGTAGAACTGGGTAGAAAATGGAATGACTGCCAACACACAAAGAGGAGGTGGTATCTGGGTGGAGGAAAGAAGGAGATGAGAGAGGGAGGGAGGTTGTGAGATGGGCAGGGAATGTGAAGGAGAAGGTCTGTAGCTAAAGTGCTGGCCCTGGGGATGCTCTAAAATCTCTAGTGAGGCTAAGAGCCGTCTACAAAATTCGTGGAGACAAGTTACAGATCCTGGACATTACTGCCAAAGCCTGACCATCCTTTGAACTCAGTAGAGGTAGAAGCAAAGAATTTATGAAACACTCTTTGGGGTTCTGGTGTGCGTGCACGCGTGTGTGTGTGTGTGTGTGTGTGTGTGTGTGTGTTAGCTTGGTTGAAGGAGGGAAGTACCAACAGGTGCCTGGATCTCCCCTCCCAGAAGCTGGGAAATGAGCAGAGCCCACAGGATGGACCAACCAGCTGATGAGTTTCTTTTTTCTCTGTAAATGATTGTCCTCCTCACTCTCCTCCAAGATCAGCGTTACATATACCACTCAGTGGCTATCTTGTGAAGGGTTAATGTTTCCGTACAAAGGCAATGTATCTGAGGAGTTACACTCATAGCTTTGGGGTCAGACAATCCTGGGCTGAGTCCCTTCTCCACCATGTGCTACCCGTGCGACCTTGTACTCCCTGTGTGACCTTGAGCATGTTATTTCTTCTCACATTTAGTAAGCTCTCAATAGTTGGGAGAGACAATGATGATGCAGATCCCTATTATCTTTACTGAGTTTGCCTGTGTGGGATTTTCAAACTTGAGCCTGAGGGTCAGATTGGGAAAAAAAAAAAAAAAAAAAACAACTTACTGAAATAGCGGTTTAAATGTTTGGGATGAGAGCCTCAGCTTTGCTATTGCCTGAGTATGAGGCCACAGGAGCCACTTCACTGCGCTGGGCTTTGCTTTCTATATCTACACAGTCTGTACGTGGAGGGGAGGAGTGATCAAAACAAGTGACGCTCCCCATCTCACGGGATCATGTTGGACCCTGGGTTGGATCTTGCTTTATAAATTTTTGCTGGGAAAAATGGAAGAGGTGGGGAGCCAGAGGACAGGGTGTGGCAGGGGGAAAGAGGGGGAAAGGAGAAGGAGGGCTGGCTCCAACTACTAGGTGTTAAGAGTAATATTGCCTGTCCCTTTCCTGGGGCTGGTCAGGACGAGGGCCGAGGGACAGCTCAACCTCCCCGTGTGGGACATCTATCCCAACCTCCGTGTTTTCCCTTGGGAGCTGAGACCTGCCAGCACAGCCAGCTTCTCTCCTCAGCCCAGCTCAGAACTTTATGCACGCCAGTGTGTTTATATTCATCTGTTCCGATTCTGAGTAGTGAAAAATCATTTTATGTGCTCCAAGCTGAGAGGGAAGAAAAAGTTCGTACATTGATTCCTTGCGGTCTAGGGAGTCATGGGATGGCTTCTATAATTCTAGATATTATGACAAGGCATCCATAAAGATGAGGCAGAATCCCCATGCAGCAGTTCCGGTAGTTCAATGGAACATTATTTAATACCCATTCGTGGCAGTGTGGCAGCATTGAAAGACTTCATTTAATTCCTTCATCACAGTTAGAGCATGAGCAGACAGCAGGCTGGGCATGTGGGGGCCCAGGAGCTCCTCTGGCCCCCCTAGACTGGGGCCCAGGGATTTATGGCTGTTTGGGCTTTGTCCATTGTTATTTTGTGCACTTCTAAAAAGTGATTGTCTGTTTAATTTACATTTAGAGCTCTCTCAACTTAAAACCAGGTCCTACCAAAAACATTCTGAGTTAATTCAGTTCCATTCCATTCAGATTAATTCAATCAAAGGAACATTTGTGGAGCAACTAGTTGCTGCTATGCTAGACCTGTGGGGGGCATAAAAATGAACCGGGCCAGGCCCCTGCTTCCCCAAAGCCCGGTGGATGTTCAGCAGTTGCTACTTAAAGCTCCGTAAATTGTAGGATGAAGGCAGTATTGGAAGTTGAACACAGTTCAAGCCTCTCACTGACCAGATTGGCCAGTTCTCTTCGATTTTCCATTGTTTTCACCCTCATCTGCTTCCTTTACCTAATAAAGAACACAACTATTAGTTCAGCAAATATTAAGGACCTAAGTGTATGCCCAGCATAGAGGCAGTGTGAGAGGAAAACTAATTGTTCTCATTCATTTACCAGCTTATTGGATAGTATCAGGAACCCACACTAGAGAGCCAGTTGGTCGGGTCGTGAACAAGGACAAGTTGACGACCTCTCTAAGCTCCATTTCCTCATCTGCACGTGGAAATGATAATAACCTGCACCCTCATGGCTGTGAGAACTAAAGGAGCTAATGTGTATACAAAATTTAGCGTATTTCCTAGCACATGGTAGGTGCTCAAGAGCTGCTTTCTATCATCATCATCATTGCCTATTTTAGAACAGAAATTCCTAAAGGTCAGTGATAGTTGCATTTTATGGATGACAAACAGCCTCCGGCACCTGTTAACAAGTGATCAATAATTAATAAATACTAATAAAATACTAAACGTTAAGTGTTTTAAATCTCTCCCCCATGCCTCTGTCAGTAAGGAAGACTGTATTGAGTTAGCTCCAATGGTATCATCCTTGGCAGCCCTGAATCTGGGCCTGGTAAACAGGAAAATGAAGGAAGCGAGAGGCTAAGTGGGGCCACGTGATAAGGAGCTGAGACAGAGCCAGCGTGGAGAGAGACCAGGGAGGGTTCTGCAGACCTGGTTTGGGATGGAGCATGGGGGGGAGCCCTGAGAGGGAGAGGCCAGAGACTTGGGGATAGGTCCCTTCTGTTAGAGAGAGAGAAAGAAAAAGAGAGAGAAAGAGAGAGAATGAACGAATGGGTGGATGGATGGATGGATGGATGAATGAATGAATGAATGAATGAAAAGCCCTTAAGGCAGCACAGGCCTGCACAGGTCTCAGAAGGGCTCTGCTGTCGCCCTCTGGAAATGTTTAATAATTTGTCACCAAGGGGCCCCAGATTTTCATTGTGCACTGGGCTCTGCAAATTGTGTACCTGGTCCTACCTTAGGGAAAGATTTGTTACAGTTTCACTGTGTGAAATGAATGGAATCCCTTTTTAGCGTTTTCTTGAGATTTAAACAGTTTTCGATTTTTGGGGGGTGGGGTGGGTCAATTGTGGATCCTTTGACTAAAACTCTGGACTAGGCTGGGCCTCAAGCTGGTTCCGCTTTATCCAGATTCCATAGCAGAAGAGCACACTCCCCTCTATTCTGCTGTAGGCATCCTCCTGCACCCGTCCCAGCCCAAATTCATTTGCAAGATCCTTGGGAAGTCTGCGGGCAGCCTCCAATGTGTGCTCACTCCATCAGCCCCTGGGGAAACCCAGTACACCACTCTACACTCCATTCCATTATCCTGGCAAAATGCTGAAAGAAAAGGCTGCAGAGGGCTTCCCTGGTGGCGCAGTGGTTGAGAGTCCGCCTGCCGATGCAGGGGACACGGGTTTGTGCCCCGGTCCGGGAAGATCCCACATGCCGCGGAGCGGCTGGGCCCGTGAGCCATGGCTGCTGAGCCTGCGCCTCCGGAGCCTGTGCTCCGCAACGGGAGAGGCCACAACAGTGAGAGGCCCGCGTACCGCAAAAAAAAAAAAAAAAAAAAAAAAAGAAAAGGCTGCATGTGTTCCTTGGGGGGTTCAGATAAAGGAAGCAGTGTCCCTAGACATGCTGTGTAGGACACGGGGAAGTTCTCGCTCCTGGAGTTCAACCTGGGAAGGCGCGCGCTTCTGCTTCTGTGTGGATGTTGTGTGGAGCTGCTTTCTTGTCCTGCCTTACATTCTGACAGAAAGGCACCGTGTAGAGAGGATAAGGGACTGTGAGTTCAGCCCATTATCTAATGGTTTCAAGGGTCATTTTGATCTTGTCAGGATCAGCAGGCCTCCTTTCAGCCGACCTAGAAAGGCTGACAGAAACAATAAATGGACAATTTTGAAACTCTTCATCTGAGTTATACTCTGGAGACACATTCTGCTGTAAATACTGATCTCTAGCCCCCTCTCCACTTGCCAGCCCACCATTTTCAGAGATGATTGCTCCCGTCTCTGACCACCACGTGGTCATCAGCTTATCTTGCCAACACTGTGTCAGGGAGCGATTTGCTGTCGCTTCTCTGTCTGCCCCGTAGTGCTTACACCACAAAGGGCCCCACGTGATGTATCCTCACAGCACACTTTCGTCTCTAATTTAGTGCCTACATAGCTGTAATAGCTGTATTGAACTGAAGCTGAGAAAAATCATCCTTGCCACCCTCCATTTTTAGGGAGTCTGTGATAGGCTGGAGGATTAACCTCTTGATCACTAGTCAGAAATCATTACCTCTCACCCCCTTCTGCCTCGTCAATAAATGGCACCGAATTTCAATTCCAGGAGACACATTCAAAACGGGGGTGTCTAGAGCTGTGCATAGGACTATAAATAGGGTGGAATCTAAAGGAAAGCATTTAAACCCAAGAGACAGATTACAGGTTACACCACACCCTATAAAGGATTTAGACTTCTAAGAATATTAACATTTCTTCTGTAACATTGTTCCGCTCATGGAAATTACAAATACTGTCATTTTTTTTTGATACTGACCATGAAAACTACATATATTTTCTTCAGACATGGTATTTTAACTAAGTAGTGAAATAAAGCAGCAAGTAACTGTAAATGGATTTCAAAGACTGTATTGCCTGAACTGTCTAGATCTGTATGTTTGTATGAAAAGTTTCTCATGCCTTGTTTAAGTGCCCCAACTCTAGAGCTGAGTGAGATCTAGTTGGCCTGAAATACCATCAGACTCCTAATAATGAAGTCAATTTGGCATGAAAAACTGGCTGTAAAGAACACTTTATAAAACAGTAAAAATCTATACCACAAATGTTATAGTGGGACCAACAAATGTCAAATTAAAGTTGGGGGAGTGGACACAAAATTCCACGAAAAGTGGATGCTTCTCGTTTGAACTAAAGACATTAGTGTGAGCCAGGGTTTCTATGTTTGGTAGAATGTTTGCTCCACAGAATCTTAATCGGAACTACGTTAAAAGGAAAAAAAGAAAAGAGCTCTGTGGTAAGGTAGACTTAAGATTCTCTGAGCTAAACAAAGCCCAGAGGGTTTTCTTATTGTAAGAATTCTCACTGCTTTTAATTTGCTTAACTGCCGTGTGAATGAGCAAGGGCAGAGGGAGAACCTGGGACCTCGAACACTCCCCAAACTTGCTGGAATTTAGAAAGTTTTTCTGAGAAATATTTCAAGGGATTAGAGTTCTGGGACCCCCTTGGGAAAACGTGTGTCTCGGTCCTGGGGGCACGTTTGGAGGGGAAGGTGTCGAGTGGGCCTGTGTGTAGGCCACAGTGTTGGAGTGCTCAGTGATCTAGGGTCCTGTGGCCACCTGGGCTGGCACCTGAGGGAACCATTACGTTCCCCTCTCCTCATGGGGCTCCTTTATGAAATTCAGATAACCATCCAGAGCGATTTGACAGGAGGAAACATAGGCTACAGCTACAGGTTAATTTGCTTGTGTTCTTTGAAGCTTGAAATCTTTGAAGTTTAGTTTTCCCTTGAGAGGTGAAGATCAGAAAACAAACGCCAAAGGTCTTTATACACTGTGGAAAGAAAGTACAATTAACAACCATGCAGTGCTCCCCAAATGCCTTGGCCAGAGTGCTGGAGTTCTAGTGTTCACAAACTTTGACTCTACTGCCGTTTTAATGGGGTGATAGTCCCCGGGGATCCAGGAATGCTGGAATCATGCCTTGCCAATCACTTTCCCAGTGCCCTCCCCTGTGAGGTTCTGAAGAGTGTTATATACCTAAGGAACAAGAATATGCTTGAAGCTATCACTTTATTTACAGCTACTTGACTTTGAGCTCTGGTAAAGACATCTAAGTGGGGTCCTCTGGTTCTGTTCTTTTTCACAGATCTGAATTTCAGTATCTACCACTGTCCAGCCACCAGAAGAAGTTGAGGAGGGAGGGGCTGCAAGACGGCTGGAGAATAAGCCTGGCACAGTGTTCTTACCAGCTGCCAGCCTGGAGAAGCTGGGAGAGCAGGAGGAGAGGATGACAGTCCAGCATCAAACCTGTAAGGAATAGGCTCTGACAATAAACCCCATCCCATCAGATATACTAAGAGGAGGATTGTCTTAGTCCAGTCTGGCTGCTATAACACAATACCACACCCTGTGTAGCTTTAAACAACAAAAATGTATTTCTCACAGTTCTGGGTGCTGGAAGTCCAAGATCAGTGTGCCAGTATGGTCGGGTTCCGGTGAGAACCCTCTTCCAGGTCACAGACTGCTGACTTCTGGCTGTGTCTTCACTTGCTGGAAGGAGCCAAGGGAGCTCTGTTGGGCCTCTTTTATTTTATTTATATATATATATATATTTTTTAATTTTTTGAATTTTATTTAATTTATTTTTTTATACAGCAGGATCTTATTAGTTATCCATTTTATACATATTAGTGTATACATGTCAATCTCAATCTCCCAGTTCATCCCACCACCACCCCCACCCCCACCACTTTTCCCCCTTGGTGGCCATACGTTTGTGCTCTACATCTGTGTCTCAATTTCTGCCCTGCAAACCGGTTCATCTGTACCATTTTTCTAGGTTACACATATATGCATTAATATATGATATTTGTTTTTCTCTTTCTGATTTACTTCACTTTGTATGACAGTCTCTAGATCCATCGCATCTCTACAAATGACCCAATTTCGTTCCTTTTTATGGCTGAGTAATATTCCATTGTATATATGTACCACATCTTCTTTATCCATTCGTCTGTCGATGGGCATTTAGGTTGCTTCCATGACCTGGCTATTGGAAATAGTGCTGCAATGAACATTGGGGTGCATGTGTCTTTTTCAATTATAGTTTTTCTCTGGGTATATGCCCAGTAGTGGGATTGCTGGGTCATATGGTAATTCTATTTTTAGTTTTTTAAGGAACCTCCATACTGTTCTGCATAGTGGCTGTATCAATTTACATTCCCACCAACAGTGCAAGAGGGTTCCCTTTTCTCCACACCCTCTCCAGCATTTGTTGTTTGTAGATTTTCTGATGATGCCCATTCTAACTGGTGTGAGGTGATACCTCATTGTAGTTGTGATTTGCATTTCTCTAATCATTAGTGATGTTGAGCAGCTTTTCATGTGCTTCTTGGCCATCTGTATGTCTTCTTTGGAGAAATGTCTATTTATGTCTTCTGCCCATTTTTCGATTAGGTTGTTTTTTTTTTTAATATTGAGCTGCATGAGCTGTTTATATATTTTGGGGATTAATCCTTTGTCCATTGATTCGTGTGCAAAAATTTTCTCCCATTCTGAGGGATGTCTTTTCATCTTGTTTATGGTTTCCTTTGCTGTGCAAAAGCTTTTAAGTTTCATTAGGTCCCATTTGTTTATTTTTGTTTTTATTTCCATTACTCTAGGAGGTGGATCATAAAAGATCTTGCTGTGATTTATGTCAAGGAGTGTTCTTCCTATGTTTTCCTCTAAGAGTTTGATAGTGTTCGGTCTTACATTTAGGTCTGTAATCCATTTTGAGTTTATTTTTGTGTATGGTGTTAGGGAGTGTTCTAATTTCATTCTTTTACATGTAGCTGTCCAGTTTTCCCGGCACCACTTATTGAAGAGACTGTCTTTTCTCCATTGTATATCCTTGCCTCCTTTGTCATAGATTAGTTGACCATCGCTGCCTGGGTTTATCTCTGGGCTTTCTATCTTGTTCCATTGATCTATATTTCTGTTTTTGTGCCAGTACCATGCTGTCTGTGTAGCTTTCTAGTATAGTCTGAAGTCAGGGAGTCTGATTCCTCCAGCTCCGCTTTTTTCTCCCAAGACTGCTTTGGCTATTCGGGGTCTTTTGTGTTTCCATACAAATTTTAAGATTTTTTGTTCTAGTTCTGTAAATAATGCCATTGGTAATTTGATAGGTATTGCATTGAATCTGTACAGATTGCTTTGGGTTCCAGTCATTTTCACAATGTTGATTCTTCCAATCCAAGAACATGGTGTATCTCTCCATCTGTTGGTATCATCTTTAATTTCTTTCATCAGTGTCTTATGGTTTTCTGCATACAGGTCTTTTGTCTCCCAAGATATGTTTATTCTTAGGTATTTTATTCTTTCGTTGCAGTGGTAAATGGGAGTGTTTCCTTAATTTCTCTTTCAGATTTTTCATCATTATATATAGGAATGCAAGAGATTTCTGTGCATTAATTTTGTATCCTGCAACATTACCAAATTCCTTGGTTAGCTCTAGCAGTTTTCTGGTGGCATCCTTAGGATTCTTTATGTACAGTGTCATGTCATCTGCAGACAGTGATAATTTTACTTCTTCTTTTCCCATTTGTATTCCTTTTATTTTTTTTCTTCTCTGTTTGCCATGCTAGGACTTCCAAAACTATGTTGAATAATAGTGGTGAGAGTGGACATCCTTGTCTTGTTACTGATCTTAGAGGAAATGCATTCAGTTTTTCACTGTTGAGAATGATGTTTGCTGTGGGTTTGTCATATATGGCCTTTATTATGTTGAGGTAGGTTCCCTCTATGCCCACTTTCTGGAGAGTTTTTATCATAAATGGGTGTTGAATTTTGTCAAAAGCTTTCTCTGCATCTATTGAGATGACCATATGGTTTTTCTCCTTCAATTTGTTAATATGGTGTATCACGTTGATTGATTCATGTATATTGAAGAATCCTTGCATCCCTGGGATAAATCCCACTTGATCATGGTGTATGATCCTTTTAATGTGTTGTTGGATTCTGTTTGCTAGTATTTTGATGAGGATTTTTGCATCTATATTCATCAGTGTTATTGGTCTGTAACTTTCTTTTTTTGTAGTATCTTTGTCTGGTTTTGGTATCAGGGTGATGGTGGCCTCGTAGAATGAGTTTGGGAGTTTTCCATCCTCTGCAATTTTTTGGAAGAGTTTGAGAAGGATAGGTGTTAGGTCTTCTCTAAATGTTTGATAGAATTCACCTGTTAAGCCATCTAGTCCTGGACTTTTGTTTGTTGGAATATTTTTAATCACAGTTTCAATTTCATTACTTGTGATTGGTCTGTTCATATATTCTATTTCTTCCTAGTTCAGTCTTGGAAGGTTATACCTTTCTAAGGATTGTTCCATTTCTTCCAGGTTGTCCATTTTATTGGCATAGAGTTGTTTGCAGTAGTCTCTTAGGATGCTTTGTATTTCTGTGGGGTCCATTGTAACTTCTCCTTTTTCATTTCTAATTTTATTGATTTGAGTCCTCGCCATTTTTTTCTTGATGAGTCTGGCTAAAGGTTTATCAATTTTGTTTATCTTCTCAAAGAACCAGCTTTTAGTTTTATTTATCTTTGCTATTGTTTTCTTTGTTTCTACTTCATGTATTTCTGCTCTGATCTTTATGATTTCTTTCCTTCTACTAACTTTGGGTTTTGTTTGTTCTTCTTTCTCTAGTTCCTTTCGGTGTAAGGTTAGATTGTTTACTTGAGATTTTCTTGTTTCTTAAGGTAGGCTTATATTGCTATAAGCTTCCCTCTTAGAACTGCTTTTCCTGCATCCCATAGGTTTTGGATTGTCATATTTTCATTGTCATTTGTCGCTAGGTATTTTTTTATTTCCTCTTGGGTTTCTTCAGTGATCTCTTGGTTATTTAGTAACGTATTGTTTAGCCTCCATGTGTTTGTGTTTTTTACATTTTTTCCCCTGTAATTGATTTCTAATCTCATAGCGTATTGGTCAGAAAAGGTGCTTGATATGATTTCAGTTTTCTTAAATTTACTGAGGCTTGATTTGTGACCCAAAATATGATCTCTCCTGGAGAATGTTCCATGTGCACTTGAGAAGAAAGTGTAATCTGCTGTTTTTGGATGGAATGTTCTATAAATATCAATTCAGTGTATCTGTTCTTTTGTGTCATTTAAAGCTCGTGTTTCCTTATTAATTTTCTGTCTGTGTGATCTGTCTATTGGTGTAAGTGAGGTATTAATTCCCCCACTATTATCGTGTTAATGTGGATTTCCTCTTTTATAGCTGTTAGTAGTTGCCTTATGTATTGAGGTGTGCCTATGTTGGATGCATATATATTTATAATTGTTATATCTCCTTCTTGTATTGATCCCTTGATCATTATGTAGTGTCCTTCCTTGTCTCTTTGTAACATTGTTTATTTTAAAGTCTATATTATCTGATATGAGTATTGCTACTCCAGCTTTCTTTTGATTTCCATTTGCATGGAATATCTTTTTCCATCCCCTCACTTTCAGTCTGTATGTGTCCCTAGGTCTGAAGTGGGTCTCTTTTAGACAGCATATATATGGGTCTTGTTTTTGTATCCATTCAGCGAGCTTGTGTCTTTTGGTTGGAATATTTAATCCATTCACGTTTAAGGTAATTATCGATATGTATGTTCCTATTACCATTTTATTAATTGTTTTGGGTTTGTTTTTGTAGTTCCTTTTCTTCTCTTGTGTTTCCCACTCAGAGAAGTTCCTTTAGCATTTGTTGTAGAGGTGGTTTGGTGGTGCTGAATTCTCTTAGCTTTTGCTTGTCTGTAAAGCTTTTGATTTCTCCATAGGATCTGAATGAGATCCTTGCCAGCTAGAGTAATCTTGGTTGTAGGTTCTTCCCTTTCATCACTTTAAGTATATCATGCCACTCCCTTCTGGCTTGTAGAGTTTCTGCTGAGAAATCAGCTGTTAACCTTATGGGAGTTCCCTTGTATGTTATTTGTCATTTTTCCCTTGCTCCTTTCAGTAATTTTTCTTTGTCTTTAATATTTGCCAATTTGATTACTATGTGTCTCAGCGTGTTTCTCCTTGGGTTTATCCTGTATGGGACTCTCTGCACTTCTTGGACTTGGGTGGCTATTTCCTTTCCCATGTTAGGGAAGTTTTCGACTATAATCCCTTTAAATATTTTCTCTGGTCCTTTCTCTCTCTCTTCTCCTTCTGGGACCCCTATAATGCGAATGTTGGTGCGTTTAATGTTGTCCCAGAGGTCTGTTAGGCTGTCCTCATTTCTTTTCATTCTTTTTTCTTTATTCTGTTCCCCAGCAGTGAATTCCACCATTCTTTCTTCCAGGTCACTTATCCGTTCTTCTGCCTCCGTTATTCTCCTATTGATTCCTTCTAGTGTATTTTTCATTTCAGTTATTGTATTGTTCATCTCTGTTTGTTTGTTCTTTAATTCTTCTAGGTCTTTTTTTTTTTTTTCCGGTATGCGGGCCTCTCACTGTTGTGGCCTCTCCCGTTGCGGAGCACAGGCTCCGGACGCGCAGGCCCAGCGGCCATGGCTCACGGGCCCAGCCGCTCCGCGGCATGTGGGATCCTCCCAGACCGGGGCACGAACCCGTATCCCCTGCATCGGCAGGTGGACTCTCAACCACTGCGCCACCAGGGAAGCCCTAATTCTTCTAGGTCTTAAACATTTCTTGCAACTTCTCAGTCTTTGCCTCCATTCTTTTTCTGAGGTCCTGGATCATCTTCACTATCATTATTCTGAATTCTTTTTCTGGAAGTTGCCTATCTCCACTTCATTTAGTTGTTTTTCTGGGGTGTGATCTTGTTCCTTCATCTGGTACATAGCCCTCTGCCTTTTCATCTTGTCTGTCTCTCTGTGAATGTGGTTTTTGTTCCACAGGCTGCAGGATTGTAGTTCTTCTTGCATCTGCTGTCTGCCCTCTGGTGGATGAGGCTATCTAAGAGGCTTCTGCAAGTTTCCTGATGGGAGGGACTGGTGGTGGGCAGAGCTGGCTGTTGCTCTGGTGGGCAGAGCTCAGTAAAACTTTAATCAGCTTGTCTGCTCTTGGGTGGGGCTGGATTCCCTCCCTCTTGGTTGTTTGGCCTGAGGCGACCCAACACTGGAGCCTACCTGGGCTCTTTGGTGGGGCTAATGGCAGATTCTGGGAGGGCTCACACCAAGGAGTACTTTCCAGAACTTCTGCTGCCAGTGTCCTTGTCCTCCCAGTGAGAGAGATCCACCTCCCACCTCTGCAGGAGGCCCTCCAACACTAGCAGGTAGGTCTGGTCCAGTCTCCTATGGGGTCATTGCTCCTTCCCCTGAGTCCCGACGTGCGCACTACTTTGTGTGTGCCCTCCAAGAGTGGAGTCTCTGTTTCCCCCAGTCCTGTTGATGTCCTTCAATCAAATCCCTCTAGCATTCAAAGTCTGATTCTCAAGAATTCCTTCTCCCGTTGCCGGACCCCCAGGTTTGGAAGCCTGACATGGGGCTCAGAACCTTCACTCCAGTGGGTGGACTTCTGTGGTATAAGTGTTCTCCAGTCTGTGAGTCACCCACCCAGCAGTTATGGGATTTGATTTTATTGTGATTACGCCCCTCCTACCATCTCATTGTGACTTCTCCTCTGTCTTTGGATGTGGGGTATCTTTTTTGGTGAGTTGTTCAGCAGTTAGTTGTGATTCCCGTATTCTTGCAAGAGGGAGTGAGAGCATGTCCTTCTACTTTGCCATCTTGAACCAATCTCTGGGCCTCTTTTATAAGGGCATTAATCTCATTCCTGAGGGCTCTGCCCTTATGACCTAATTACCTCCGAAAGGCCCACCTCCTAATACAATCACATTGGGCATTAGAATTTCAACATATGAATTTGGAGGCAGCAAAACATTCAGACCATGGTACACATTGGCCTCTGATGATGAAGAAAGAGAGAAAAGAATCAGCAGATTTAGCCCTAGTCTTAGTCTGCTTGGTTGGATGATTATTCAGACCTGATGCCATGCCTGGCTTCCCCTCTTCATGCAAGCACCTGAAGCCTTAGTAAGGTCCAAGCCAACATCCCGATGGTAACCATCAACATCACATCAATTACCAGGTTCCATCTGTGTGGACCATAAAAGCATCTTGCCTTGGGACCAAGACTGGGAGTTGCGGAGGAGATGGGATTGGGGTCACTACCACCTTCTTTGCTTATGAAATGAACCCACATAGATATCTTGGCCCCCATCCTTTAAAGGAGTTGAGTATACAATTTGACCCCAGTAGATGGATCAGAGAAGATTAGAATGAACCATTTCCCTCACTTCTTTCCTTCTTCAGGTAACTTGAGTCCCATCTGTGTTTCTGTTTCTGAGCCTGGTTTGATTCTGATCCTGACCCTGGGATCATAGACTCCGTATTGAATAGCATTCTGAAAAGTCAGCTGGCCTACTTATGCATCCTTAAGCACATTGAGTCTGCCCCAGAGACACAGAGTTCTTTTATTTTTTAACAACTCTTTTGCTATTAAGAAATGTTTCCTTATATGTAACCTCATGCTTTTGTATTGCACTTTGTCGAGGCAAAAAAACAACTGGATATTATCTGTGGTTGAGTCTTCTGTGTGCTCAAAGATTCTTGGTCTTACTTGTTCCAGGTTGAAAAATCCAATCTTAACCTCTTTTTTCTAATTCTTATTTTCCTTCTTTTCACCATATTGTGAATGTTCCAAGCAAAAGCTTCCTTAAATTTGTTAATCATTAGAATCATCTGGAGACCTTTCTAAACGTACCAAATTGCACATCATTCTCCAGGCTTCCTGTATAAGAATTATAGGGACTGGGGTGGTTTGGAGCTTGGGCAGGAATTACCATTCTTAAATAGGACAAATATATTATTGGGATCTTTTTGAAATGTGTGCCCAAATTACAGTTCTCCCTTTCTCAGGGAATGGCACCCATTCTTCAAATGTGGGTGCCTGGCATCCAGGTCGGCACTAGCGTTATGGATGGGGGGACATCTGGTTCAAACGAGGCCAAAGAGTGTCTTATTCCCAGAATTTGGAAATGGCACTTAGAGACAGGAGGTCAATCTCTGAGGGCGATTAGAAGTATGACATGAAAAAAATGGAGAAACTAAATTATGACCTGAAGATAACGAGCAGAGAAAGATGGTCTGCAGAGACGACGTAGAGTGAAGCAGCTCTCTGAGATATTCAAGAGAAAAAAGCAAAGCATTCCAATGGCTCTAGGCTCTGGTTCTGGTCTCAGCATTCCTTCCCCAAGAGTTCCATGAGACGGTCTCTGTCCTATGTGGGTGACCTTCCCTTCTTGCCTAACCTAGCTAAAGCAGATTTTCATTACCAGCCACCAAAAGGGGCCTATCAAATATGGAACTAATGGCTCCACCAGGATTGGTGATAAGCTCACAGCCTATGTCTTCTTTCCCTGTTGACTATAGAACTCTCTATTTTGCTTTCCTGAGAGGACACATGCCTCTTGACTTTGAAAGAATATTTCATTGACATCACTGACTAGGCAATTTTAATACTCCCCAAACTTTGAATGATTGCCATTGAACAATTTTTTCAATTTTTCTAATAGGAAAAAACCTACTAATATTTACTAACTGATGCATTCACCCCGAACCTGTAAAGGCAATACTATTATCGGCCAATTTTACATGTGAGGAAATTGAGGCATAGAAGGGGTAACTAACTTTCCTTAGGTCACAAAGCTGGTAAATGGTGGGTCCAGCACTTGAACCCAGATGTGACCACACTCTAAAATTTCAACCACTTTGATATATTTGGATTGAAACCAAAATTCAGTGGTTGAGGGAAAAACTCTTGATGCTGCCTGAGAAGTAATGTGCAAATACTCGTTTATGTACTAAGAGAACATTCCAGTTTGGACTCAATAGGAAGAAGCAAACACGGTGAGTTAGGGGGCTCTGGTAGTTTTCATAGATGAGTCAGGACTTGAATTGAGGCCAGAGAGAGGTGGAGATAGAGAATGTTGCCATCTTACCACCCATTTCCTCCTTTAAACAGATCTCTGATTTTATTCATATATCCATCCCTTCCCCAAGTGACCCATGTGCTAGGGATAGGCTGTCCTCCAGGAAAATGCCTTATTTATTATGGGCAAGCCCACCCCTCTTGCCAGTAATTGGGCATGTGACCCAACTTAGGCCAGTGAGGTGCTGGGAGAGGTTTTCTGGGGAGTTTACAAGACAACTTTGTCTGAATCTTATGGGAAAAATTTCAGAAGAGATTCTCTCTTCTGATCTGGGTGTTATTCTATCAGTTAGCTATTGCCACAAAAATATGCACGGCAAAATCCCATACAATCTCAGTACCAGAGAGTGATAAGCATCTATTTAGTGATCTAGGCCTTGCTTGTTGAAATTCAGTTCTCCTGACATTGGCTGCGCTCACTAATTAGAGTCTGGGGATCAGTTGAGCTAGCTTGTGTTCTACACCAAAGTCTCCCATTCCGTCCCAGGACTGGTAAGCTAGCCTACACGTATTCTTCTCAAGACAGTGGCATTGGTATAAGAGCACCAGAGGAAATACACAAGCATATCTCGAGCCTAGTCTCCATCACATCTACCAACATTTCATTGGCTAAAGAAAATCACGTGGTTAAGCTTAGTATCAAGTCCACCCTTCCTGGGAGTGATGGGGCGGGTGTTATATATTTCTGAGAAACAGTTTAATCTACCACAGGGCCGTGCATGGATATGAGACCCAGGAGAATGACAGCCCCCTTCCTTTTCAGCCTGCAGATAAAACCAACACACATGGAGAAAAGGGGATCTGAGAGAACCCCAGGAAAGCAGAGCTGGAACCACTAGATCAAATCAAACTGAAGTTTTAGTCGACATCTGGACTTTTGGTAATGTTGGCCAAGTTTGACATTATTTAAGCAAGTTTGAGGTAGATTTTCTGTTACTTGCAGCTGAAACTCTCCCAATTCAGAGTTTTCCTTGCAACATTTAGGAACAAAGGCCCAGAGATGTGAATAAACAGCACATAGGGAAAAAGCAATGCAAAGAGCCTGGAGAGACTATATATATGCACACACACACATATATATTGGCCAAGTGTTTTGTCCTTGAAAACCCAACCATACTTTTCTTTTATCACCCACACAACTTGCAGCAGATCTATTCCTTCTTGACTTTGTGTAATTTGATTCATTCACAGATGTTTGTTCATCTGGCCTTCCAGTTGGTATGGTAAAAGCCTGTCTGAACTGTGGCATTTATTATTCACTACGTGCTCTTGTCAAGTCAGTAAGAAGCAGGTTTGCTTTTTTTCAAGCAATCCGGGGGACTGAGTCATTTAGGAGAAAATGTGACCCTATACCTCCTCTGATGCTGATGCTTGAAATTCTCCTGTTAAAACTCTACCACTTTCCTCTGCTCACATTGACTGAGGTGTTTCCTTCCTTTTGGTAGAGCTCTTGTTTCCTAGCTATGGAAGGCAACATTCATTTCCACCTTCCACCCCCATCATGTTACAGTAATAACAGTACATAAATTGAGTGGGCAGCTAGTCAAAGGATTTGTAAAAGTCACATTAAAAAAAATACTGGGGGGCTTCCCTGGTGGCGCAGTGGTTGAGAGTCCGCCTGCTGATGCAGGGGACACGGGTTCGTGCCCCGGTCTGGGAAGATCCCACATGCCACAGAGCGGCTGGGCCTGTGAGCCATGGCCACTGAGCCTGCGTGTCCGGAGCCTGTGCTCCGCAACGGGAGAGGCCACAACAGTGAGAGGCCCGCGTAATGCAAAAAAAAAATAATAATAAAAATACTGGGAAGGAACGAAGGGTAATATCTCAGAGTAAGAATCAATCATTTAAAATAATACTTATTAAGGCTTACTGTGTGATTATAACTCAACTAAGAATTTCTTGGCACCCTAGGAGGTAAAACATTGAGTAAGAGCATGGCTAGTATTCACTGGAAACCTACTATGTGCTGGGCTTTATATGGGGCCCACCATACACATTATTCATTCAGTCTTCACAAAGACCCTGGAAAATAACTATGCCTTTCCCCATTTTAGGAAGAAAATGATTAACTTTTCCAAGGTCTTACAGTTAGCATGTGGGGGAGTTAGAATTTGAATTTGGACATGTGAGTCCATTTTATTTACACTACACTGTATTTCCTTGAACAAAAGAGACATAGTTCAGTGATTACGGGTATAGGTTTGCCTATGGGAATAGTAAAATCTGGCCCAGCTTTCTGCTAGTTGTATGACTTTGGCCAAAACATTTAACCTTTCTGTGCCTCGGTTTCCTCATTTAAAATGGGGATAATCCTATTATTACCGCCTGAGTATAGTTCTCAGAATTAAATGAGATAATGTACGCAAAACACTTAGCACAATGCATCTCAAACGAAGTTTAATTTTATTATGTAGTGAATGCCTGGCACAGTGCTGTCCATTAGAAGGTTCTGTGATGATGAAAATGTTCTCTATCTGCATTATCTAATGCTGTAGCCTCTAGCCACCTGTGGCTATTGAGAACTTAAAATGTGGCTACTGCAAGTGTGGAACTGAATTTTTGTTTCATTTCATTTTCTTTTTTTTTACATTTTTAAATTATTTAATTTTTTAACATCTTTATTGGAGTATAATTGCTTTACAACTGTGTGTTAGTTTCTGCTTTATAACAAAGTGAATCAGCTATACATATACATATATCCCCATATCTCTTCCCTCTGGTGTCTCCCTCGCACCCTCCCTATCCCACCCCTCTAGGTGGTCACAAAGCACCGAGCTGATCTCCCTGTGCTATGTGGCTGCTTCCCACTAGCTATCTATTTTACGTTTGGTAGTGTATATGTGTCCATGCCACTCTCTCACCTTGTCACAGCTTACCCTTCCCCCTCCCCACGTCCTCAAGTGCATTCTCTGCATATGCGTCTTTATTCCTGTCCTGTCCCTAGGTTCTTCAGAACCTTTTTTTTTTTTTTAGATTCCATAAATATGTGTTAGCATATGGTATTTGTTTTTCTCTTTCTGACTTACTTCACTCTGTCTGACAGACTCTAGGTCCATCGCATTTCATTTTCATTAACAACAATTTAAATAGCCAAACATATCTAGTGACTACCATATTGGACATCTCAGGTGTAGTATGTGCCAGATACAATATGTACAAAAAAGAATAAGATGGAATTCTCATTCATGGGTAGCTTATGGTTTAATGGAAGCTATAAGCAAATGATTAGTAGGCATGGTGATAAGTATTACAGTGCAGCTATAGACAAAATACTATGGAATTCAAAGGAGCTTTTCCTGGGGGTCAGGAAAAGCTTTTAAGAGGTAATGACAGTTGAGCAAGGCCTTGAAGGGTGAGTAAAGATTCAGTTCATTCATTCAGCAGATATATGTTGAGTGCCTTCTCTGAGTCAGGCACCAAAGTTTGAGAGAGTATCGGAGAGATAAAGGTAAGGGTTCAGAGGCGACATCTGTATTGATTAGACTGTTCAGGAAGGTCATGTAAAAGGTAGAACTTGAACTGACCCTTGAATCACAGGTAAAATTTGGATGATGCCGGGAGCTAAGGGGGAGCATTCCAGGTAAAGAGAACAGCACGAGTAAAGAGGCGAAGTTGAGAAGAAGTGACAACCATTAGACCATCCTAACTGAAGTAGAGAATATGACTTGAGGAGAGCTATGGTGCAGTCCTTCTGGGGATGAGCATAAAGTGGGGAGGGCATGAAGCAGGCTTTGAATGGTGGTTAACGCACTTTTACCTTTATACCACTGGAGCCACCTGTTGTAAGGTGTGTAAAGTCGTCTGACAGGTGGGCTCAAAGTACACTTGAAAAACAAAGGCAGAAGTTTCATTTGGAAAGAGTGGCCCACGCAGGGGAAGTTCAGTGTTTAAAACATTTCCTGATATTCTGACTGCCAGCACCCACTCCCTTCCCATAGCCTTTCCCCTCTTGCCCATATCCCTATGAGCAAGGGTCACCACTCCATTGAATGTCTGGTTCTGGCGATCTCTCTAGTGTCTACTTCCCACTGCACTGCCTCAAACATTTGGTGCCAGGGAGGGGACAGCTGGTGGTTAGAGCATCACCTTTGCAGTGTGACAGGAACAGCAGTGCAGGGGCAGCGTGTCCTGACCAGACTGGGGCAGCATGACTGTAGCCCTGGTTGTCAAGTCTCCTTTGACTCCTGCCTGTTCTCAGAGGCTGACCTTTCTCCTCCTGCAATTCTGATACACTTGCATGAAATCTCCTTTCACTTAAGATCATCAGGGTCAGTTTCTGTGGCTTACAGTCAAGAACCTTGGCTGATACATTTGAAAATAATAAACTTGGGAGTGAACATGCTTGGTAGTGGCCCTAACTCTGCTCTAACCTGTCATCTCAGGAAAGTCTTCCATCCCACGGGGCTCACTTTTCCTGTCTCTCTAACGAGGGATCGGCACTAGTGATTTCTAAGGGAGCTTTTGAGAAAATATGGGCTTCGGGCCATGGCTTGATTTCAGCACAAGACAGTGGAAACAGAAGAAAAGGGTGGCTGTAGGAAGTATTTTACAAACACGTAAGACATGGTGGCTGATTGCATAGAGAAGGCAAAGAAGCAGAGTGAGTAAAAGATGGTTCAGATGGAATATTTGTTTTAAAATCACCCAAAACTACTTTTGCCATTCTGTTAGTTATTGTCTCCATTTGGCCAAAGAATCAGGGTTTGCAAACACCCCTCAGCCCACCCTCCTTTACGATTCCCCTGTGAACAAGCTTTGTCCATAACCATCTAAATCCATCAGAAGATTTGTAACTCACTGGTAATGGAGTCATTACTGTAATCTGGACTTTAAAGCTGAAGTAAAGGGCACCTGGTGACAAACAGTCCCTGTAGGGCTTGGGAATGTGTCTGGATAGATGCAGCTAGTGACAATCTACTCCAGTCTGCTACTTCTCTATTCCTCACATACAGCAAACCTTGGCTCAGCTGAGGACTAATCCATCCTGTAAATACAAGTTCACACTGTTCGCTGAGTAAACGTGTGTTGAGCCAGGCTCCCTGCTAGGTACCAGGGGTGCAAAGGTGGAAAGACACGGTGCCCAGTCTCAAGGGACTCCCAGCAGCTGGGCCTTGAGTGTTGTCCCCAAACTCCCACCTTGTCATTCATTTTGCCCATAGATGCACTGTGGGCCATTTCTTGACAACGGGCACTGTGCCCAGAGTGGGTGTTCAGATGAATTCACTGAGAACCCCGCTGTGCTTTGTTTGGAGTAAAAGCCTTATTGTATAGTAGCTAAGAGAGCAGGCCATGGAGTTATACAGATTGGGTTCAAATTCCCCCTCCAAACCTGGCTCTGGACTTATTAAGAGGGTGACTGAGGCAAGCTATTTACCTCTGTGGCCCAACCTCAGTTTTCTCATCTGTAAAATGGAGCATAGTAATAGCACCGATTATTTGGAGTTTAAGCAATATGCTGCAATTGGCATATAGAATGGCCTCACCATATGTGGCTGCTGTGTCGTTTTAACGATTGGAGAGCTTCAGTGATGCCATGTATAATTCAGAGTGACGGGGACAGCAGCCTGCCTGCCTCCTTTCTTTCCCTTGTTCTTTCTTTTATCTGTCCTTTCTCACTCTTCCTTTCCTTCATTTTTTTTCTTTTTCTCTCTACATCTCTCTATGCCTCTCTCTCTCACATTCTCTTTCTCTCTTTCTCCCCTCCCTCTCTATCAGAATAAGGGAAGCTATTAGTTATAAATTATATTTAAATGCAAAAAAATAAGCAGACAGGCTTGGTGAATTAAATTCAGATTGTGTCCTATTTCCTAAGAAGACAGACCTTTTTTTTTTCTTCTCAGGATGATAAGGCCCAAGCATCTCTTGTGCAGCCAATTTACTCAAAATTCCCCACCACTACAGACACACTTAGGAAACGACCCAATAGGAAAGGAAAGACTGCAAAGCACAAATACCTTTTCTTTTCTTTTCTCCAGAATTGCTAACTGATTTTCTGACAGTAGTATGCTGGCTTTCCAGAAAAAAAAAAAAAAAAAAAAAAAGCCTCAAGTGCTTGCCAATTTCTGTGGCATAATTACTCCTACCATGGTCGAATTCAAGCTTTCAGCATAAAATCACAGAACACAGAGTTGGGCGAGGTGTGCACAGCAAGCTTCAAGAGCTGCCCTTGTGTGTGCCAGCTCAGTCAGGAAACACTGCTCAGGAATGTGCAGGCTCGCTGACTCTCAGCCCACCTGCTCACCCCCCATCCCCAGGGCGCCGGGTCCAGCACCGCTGCCCCAGGCAGGTTCCCTGCCTCCTGCCTCCGTTCTCCATCCCTCCCTCCGTCTGCCAGAATAATCCTCTGAAACCCAGATCAGAATACTTACTTCCACGCTATATACTCCCCAGTGGCTCATCCTTGCCACCCAGGCCCTGCGCCACTGCCTTCACCCTGGGGCTATTCCAGGCGTCTCATCTTGATGCAAACCCTGGGACACCTCCACGTCTTTGCTCGCATCCGGCAGGCTGCCTGGAGCCCTTCCCGGAGCTCCCACCCCTGCTCCTTTGTCTGCCTGGTGAACCCTGGTCATCTCCAAGGCCTCACTCAAATGCCTTGTCCCTCGTAGCTGTTCTGACCCTCTCTTGTACTCTAGATGGTATCATTTACTCCCTCATCCGGGTCACCTTGGCATCTTTCTCTCATATTCCATGGTAAGACATATCTCCAGATCCTAAGATAGTAAGAAGACCATGGGTCCAGGACTGAGCTTTCATTCACTCACTCATATGTGCATTCAGCAAATATTTACGGGTGCCCTTCGTGTACTGGGTAGGACTGGGAGGAGAATAGAGAGTAAGACACACCCTCCTCTTCTCTGGTAGAATTCACAGTGTACTGAGAGGTATAAGCATTGAACAAACAGACAAAAATAAATACATAATTGCAAATTTGTTTGATGAAGGAAAAGAACAGGATGATGTGAGAGAAGGTCCCACCAGTGAAGGGTTTTTAAGTTTTTAAGAAACCTGGAATATAACCCCTTAAGGGATGGGGGCCTCACTCAGGGAACTGAACATGGTGACATGAATTGTATTGTGTGGCAGGCACCCTGCCTTGCCAGCTTATAAATGAGAGCAAGAATCATGCCATGTTTGCATCTGTGCCATGCTGGACTAGATTTCCAAGCCAGCTCTGGTGTAAGGGGCTTGGACCGAGATAGCCAAAATAAGGGAAGGGGAAAACAAAATGTAGAACACAGGCTTATGAGATAGAAGATTGAGAAAGCAGAGAGAAATGCATGAGAGAGCTATAGGCAAGTTGCAGAGCAAGCTCATTGTTCGTGTAATGCTCTGGCTCTGTCCTCAAACCCATATCCCAATCATCTACCAAGATGATCGGGAGAAGACTGCTTAAGGTGTAAAGAGACAATTTAGATGAGGGCTGTTATTTATTGAAATTGATTGGTTGAGCTCTGTTTTATATTTTTGTATCTCTATTAATTTATTTTTTTAATCTCAAGTGACAGAAAATTCAAATAAAGTAGACTTAAGGGAAGAAAAAAAAAAGTTGGATGAATTGGTTCACGTAATTAAAAACTCCATAGCTACACCCAATGCCCAGATTTTTATTTCTTTTTTTTTTTTTTTTTTTTTTTTGCGGTACGCGGGCCTCTCACTGTTGTGGCCTCTCCCGTTGCGGAGCACAGGCTCGGGACACGCAGGCTCAGCAGCCATGGCTCACGGGCCCAGCCGCTCCGCGGCACGTGGGATCTTCCCGGACCGGGGCACGAACCCTTGTCCCCTGCATCGGCAGGCGGACTCTCAACCACTGCGCCACCAGGGAAGCCCTGAGATTTTTATTTCTAATATCATACTCTAATAAAAGAAACCAGAGCTCCTTGAAGAAATGACTAATTCTAGAACTGAGGCAGAGAATGTACAATAATGAGCCTGGAACATCTTATGGTACCAGAAAGTAAGAAAGTGCTCATAAGACAAGACACAAACCCACACACGTTCTGAGGTATATCAAAGGGACACAGGAGGCAACTGAAAAAGCCACAATGATCAAAAATGGAACAATTTGAGCCGCAAAATAAATAAAGTATTGAATTAAAAACCAAAGGGAAAAAAAAAAAGGCATCACAGTTCTTTGCTTTCTGGATGGCACCGACACTCGTAATATTTTCTGTAGTAGCCAAGAAAGAATTCCTTAGACAGGACAACCATGGAAGTTAGCACATGCCCCAAATCCAAAGGAAATCATTCTGTGAGAAGTTAAAAATGAAAATGGAAAGTTTTCCATGGAAATAAGACTGGTACTCAGTTTCTTCAGATGGTTTTCTTTTTAAATTATAAAGTAATACATGTCATTATAAACCAACTCATGGAGAAGTGTATAAAGTAAAGCTGGTCTTTCTTTGCTCCCTCAAACATCACTTCTACTCTCCAATATTTTGGTGTGTATTTCCCAGAGCTCTGTTCATACAATTACAAACACTTATATAAGAGTATATTATATGGCCTAGGTAGAGTATGTTTATCAAACTGCTAGCATATAGTTAGTGTTCCATAATATATACCCAAACAGACAATTTTGAAAATGAGATTATACTATACAAAAAACAAAAACAAAACAAAAAAAGTCAAAGTATAAAATGAGTCCCTACTAACATAAAGAAGTGATTAAATAAATTAGGCAGAATAGACAAGTCGCTTATGCAGAATAATTCCAAATAATTTATGTAGATACTCTGTCCACAAGAGGTGGAACACAACATCCCATACAATAAGTGTGAGCTGCACAAAATGACTTTCTTCCAGAGAGTGCAGTATGGAAAAGGAAAAAAGAGTAACTGTTTTTTGGAGAAATCTAAAAATACTACTTCAGCGAGGCGATTAAGATTAGCGTCAGTAATGATAAGTCAACAAAGATAAGTTGATAGCATATACCTTTGATATGATGTGATGAAAATAACACTTTACCATGTGGTTTTTCTCCTGCAAACCCATATCCCAGTCTAATCATGAGATAAATATCAGAAACCCCAACTGTGGAACATTCTACAGAATATCTGACCAGTAATCCCCACAACTGTCAAAGTGACCAAAACCGAGGCAAGTCTGAGAAACAGTCATAGTTTAGAGGACCCTAAGGAAACATGATGACTAAATGTAATATGGTATCCTGGATAGGATGCTGGAAGAGAAAAAAGGGACATTAAGTAAAAACTAAGGAAATCTAGATAAAGCATGGACTTCAGTTAATAACATATTAATATTGGCTTATTAGTGTAATGTATTATACTACTGTGAGATGTTAATAATAGGAGAAACTGGGTGTGGGGTATAAAGGAATTCTCTGTATAATCCTTACAACTTATCTGTAAATCTATTATAAAATTAAAAGTTTGTTTCAAAATTTTTGTTTAAAATCCATAGCTCTGGGCTTCCCTGGTGGCACAGTGTTTAAGAATGTGCCTGCCAATGCAGGGGACATGGGTTCGAGCCCTGGTCTGGGAAGATTCCACATGCTGCAGAGCAACTAAGCCCATGCGCCACAACTACTGAGCCTGAGCTCTAGAGCCCACAAGCCACAACTACTGCACCCACGTGCCACAACTACTGAAGCCCGTGCACCTAGAGCCCATGCTCCACCGCAATGAGAAGCCCGTGCACTGCAACAACGAGTAACCCCCTCTTGCCGCAACTAGAGAAAACCCGTGCACAGTGACAAAGACCCAATGCAACCAAAATAATAAATAATAAATAAATTAGTTAATTAAAAAAAAATGAAGTCCATAGCTCTGTAAGCTTCAGAAATGGTTAGATCCAGATCTCAAATGATGTTAACCAGAATCTACCTCTCCATATTTCATCTGTGTTGGCTTAGTGCTCAGACAGGCTCCCTTCACTCACTGAAACCCTAAAACCCCAGAAGTACATTATCCTAGTGGAAGAGAAGTTCTTTTCCTAATAGTTTTAACCAAAGCCTCAGACTTGGGTCATGTGTCCATCTGGAACCAATCAGTATGGCCAGAGGGCTGTGGGACTCTTACTGGCCAGGACTAGATCACATGCCCACCTCTGGAGCAAGGATTCAGTGAGCCTGACCAAAAGACTGAGAGTGAAGAAGGGTTGTTACTTAAACAAAGTGCGTCTTCAGTCTGGTACTCTGCTGCTGAGGGAACCAGCAGCTTCCCCTCCACTCACCACCCACTCTCCAAGTCTCTAAGAATTTTCCAGTTTCTACTGAGAAAGGAGACAACCTCTTGGCTAACAGGCAGATCCCATTGTACCAGGCCATCTTGACGGTCTCTGGCCAGGATGTAAATGGGCCCACCTTGGGTCGGTGGCCACCTCTGCTCCAACCAGTAGCCCTCAGGGGCTGGTACTGCTTACCTGAGCTGGGGCTATGGACAGGGTAGTCCCAGCAAGAGAAGGAAGTTGAGGCTGACAAATGCTGTGATTGGAAAGTCCTAGATATTGCCTCACATGAATTTTTTCCCTGTGTTCTAATTTGCACCTACTTGAGGAACATCTGATTCATCTCATCGTTTTATTCTAATGAGAATTCCATTGTCCTTCCATTACTCTGGTATAAAAGTGTTGTCTTAAGTTGGTTGCTGCTTTCCATGAGTTCTCTCGTTCAACTTTAGGCTCCATGCTTTAACCAGAGTATACATGAGGTAGGGCACGAGAGCCTTCTTTTGCAAAGTGTTGTCACGAATGTGTCAGCCCAGTGTCAAACTGGCTCCAGGGAGAAAGATGGACATAGACTGGTTCCATCAATGAGTGCTAGAAGCATACATTAAAACTCCCCATTATTAACCTCTTTGTAAAATATTTTTTCAAGAAGTTGTGTATTGCAAAATACAATATAACATTCATATCAAGTGATATAGGGATTGCTTTAAGCAAAACTCGTTGTACTCTGTATAATGAATACTGCAGTAAAAATACATATTCATTTCCTGATCACAAATTATAGCAATTTAAGCCATATTCCCTCTAGCTGTAGTATTTGGAGGAAAAAATGTATGTGCAAGCCTCCTCCCCCTTGAACAGAGATGCACGCTTCTCTGGAAGGAAGCCTCTCTGCATGCCATATTGCATGGGGCTGGTTTATCTCCAAGGCTTTCTCATCAGAGCTTTGGGGGTGGAGGCAAGGCCATCATCTGAAACACCACCAAGGGAGTACTGCAGTGATCCCAGCACAGCAGGCAATTAGTCTGATTTTGAAATGCGAGTCTGTACAAATTCTCTCAAAACATGTTACCCTGAATACATCATTTCAGCCCTGAGTTGAAAGGTTAGACAAATCCAGATTGTTTTGATTTTCTTAAGTGAGAAAGATCATTCTTTGGGTATTGTTGAAACTATATTGGTGACATTATGGTGGGTTTCAAATCAAAGGATTTCTAGGATCACTCCAGAGTTAGGGGAGCAGTGAGGAACACTGAATCTTTTTCTTTTTACCAAGGGAGCAAATAAATGCCAGTGGCCTCTATCTGTGACCACTATGCCTTCTGGCCATGACCTCTGAGGATATGGAAAATCCTTGAATCTTCATGATTTTTAACATGAGAGGTGTTCAAAGCTTGTCTTCCTGGTCACTAGAGGTTCCCATTCACCTGGTGTCCTAGAGGGGTCTGTCCCCTGCTTTTCTCTCCCCAGATCTGTGAGGAACTCTGCTAAGCATGTGACACATGTTTGCTCTGTAGCTTCTCTCCTGAGCTTTAGCACAGGGCCTGGTACATAGTCAGTGCTGATAACTATGTGCTAACTGGGTGAGGTTAGGACTATTCCTTCTTTGCTGTACAGAGGAGTGGTCAGACCCACAAGGTTATGTCACTTCTAGGGAACCTGTTTAGTTCTAGAGCCCTAGCTCCCATATCCTTCCCTCTGCTGCCTCTAGCAGATTCTCTCATTTGGCTCTCATGTATCCTGGAAGTAGTTTTCAGGATAAGACTTAGAATGCAGAGACTTTGAAGTGATTCAGAACACACTGAATTTCATAACAGCTATTGCCCCATTACTATCAGCAGCTTGGGGTTGTGAGCAGTTCAATGCTCTGAGTTGAAATTCAGCCTGAGAAGTGAGGTTTCTGAGAATCATAGTGTATACTCAGAATACCTGTTTGCCCAGGAGAGTTAGGATCTTTACTCTATAGGGAACCAAGAGATGAACTAGGTGTGAACTAGCCTCCTTGCCACAATTTGTCTCCAAACTGCCTCCAGAATTATTTCTAAAATGTGGGCCTTTGCCTGTTGTCCACAGTGTAAACTCCAAACTCTAAAGCATGGCTAAAAGTGTTCTGGAATGAATCATGTGGTCGACATTTCTACATCCATCCCATTTCTCCCCCTTAGTGTAGCAGCCACATGGTTTACAAAGACTGGCTGTCCAGTTTCAAAAGTGGCCCTGATTAGTCTAAGCCAAAAGGAGGACCTCATACCTGCTATCACAGTGATTGGTTGAGATGTCCCAGACCTAAGTCAATTGGCCCACGTCCTTCTCTAGCCATAGAGATTGGTTCTAGTGTGGGTTGGTTATCATAAAGCCCAGGACTCTTGTTGGATGGTCTCAGAAGCAGGCTTTCTTTCTTCCTTAGATGTTACTTGGGAAGCATGTAACCTTAGTAGTTGGCATCTGCTCTGTGACCATGAGGGGCATCTAGTGTTAGGATGAATAAAATAACTACAAAAGAGAGAGGAGTAGAAATGTAAAGGAACAAAAAACTCCTTGCTGATATGATTGAGTCACATTCCCTGCATGTATCAATAATTTAGCCTTAAAACGTTACTGTTGGTTCTCTGTGAATTTTCACCTATGGCCTCCTCTGCCCTCACTATCCTACTTCCCTTTCTGTGTTGTAAAATTCTACTCATCCTACAAAATCCACTTCAGCATCACCTCCTCTGAAATTCTCCTGCCCTCTTCCAGTCTGTCCCAGAAGGACTTAATGGCTCCCTTCTTAGTGTTCCTCAAGCATCACTTATGTAGCTATATTAGATCAATTTAAACACATTTACCGATAATAACTTAGCAGCTCATATGGATTTTTCTGCCAGGCAGTGTGCTTGGTAGGTATTATCTTGTTTAACCTTTACAGTCATCTTATGATATTATATTAATATCCTCATTTTAAATATAAAGAAACAGTTTAGAGAGGTAAAGGAACTTATCAAAGTGTCCACAGCTCATAAGAGCAGGGAGCAGGGAATCTAATTCCAGAAATTGTGCTCTTAACCTCTCCGCAGTATTCTCTTCCCTGATAATCAGTTCTTTGAAGCCGAACACTGTCTTTCATTCAGGGATGCCTGAATGTTCTAGACACTCAGGAAATACTAGCAGGATAAGTGGTTGGATGGATAGATGGATGGATGGATACATTTAATCCCTTCACATCACAGATGAGGAAACCAGGTCTCAGATGGTGTAAGTGGTGTGTGTGGTAGGCTTAAGCACAGATGATCATTGGACTTTTTCTACAACATCTTGTCATCTTTGGAAGAAAATTATTATTTCCTCTAAAAGAAACTCTCCAAACCAAGAGGATAAAAATAAAATCCAAAGATGCTTGGACTTCTCTCTCATCCTGGAACCAGTATATGTTCCACTTAGTTGAGTCCTGAATGAGGAAGACTTTCTTGGCCCTTTCTCCAGAATCCAGGTTGTATCTTCTTTTGTTAACTCTCTTTAAATTGTTATTGACACCTAAACTAATTTAGGGTAAAAAGAGAGTAGACCCAAATCTCATTCAAGTTCTGGCTTGGGAAGCCTATTTATAACTATGTAAACATCAGGTTTTGAAAGAGGAAGGGGAGCTTGAGCACAAAAATTAAAAGAAAAAAAAACATTGAAAATAAGAAATAGAATCACACGTCATCCTAATTAGCCAGCCGTGGAGTAAAAATTCTACACTTCTGTCATGTTGCACCATGCAAGAGAAAACTGTGGCATTAGTTTAATTACATAAATTTATGAGATGAAAGGAACAACTTTTATAATCATTCAGACAAAATTCCTATTCAGATTGCTGTGCAATATCTCTATCTAGTTTTTATTTAAGTGTTTATTAAAGCGATTCATTTTTCAAAAACCCTCAAACCTACCTGTATTTTAATGCCTTGAGGGACACTTTTAATTTCCCTTCTCTAATTTCTTTAAATGCAAGTCCTCATCAAATGCCCATGTTCCACAAGCCTGTCAACCCGTGTACATTTAATACATGCTCTCAGCGCTTACTGGTGCCATTGAATCACTAAGAGAAAGAGCAGCAGAAAAGTCCTCCAGAAGGAAGGGATTCTCTAGGGGTTGCCCCACATCCTGAGTAATGATAGTTCTTCTTCATCCTCATCGTAGCTTATTGACCACCTACTCGGTTCCAGCATTGCATTTACAAGGCAGTTTCCATCAGTCATCTCTAAGCTTCCTGGACTGGATATGAGGGTCACCGTGCCTGCCCTGCTCACAGCTCTTTCTAAGGGAAATTGCCCCACTCCCAGCCCTGCTGCGCAGGGGACCATGTTTGAGGTCACAGGACTTGACTTCACCCTTAACCCCATCATGGTTGATTCCAAGCCAAGGCTGAGAGCCTGACCTAAGGACAACTAATCGATGGAGACTGGGATTTGTGTATCCTAATTAAAAATATTAATTTAGCCAATAACATTATCTTGGGAATTTAATCTAAGCACAGAAAGGCTCTACCTATTTCAGTGGGAACTGAAGCAGAAAGGCTAGAATATTGAACCAAGATTCTTAGCTTGGGGTTCATGAACTCATTTAGATTATGTGTGAAATTTTGGATTTTTGTGTATAAATGGTATGAACTGCTTCACAGATTTAAGGTGCAAGATCATATCTCTTATTTACTGATTAATTGCTCTGTTACTCATATATCTCCTTGGCTGAAGTTTCACTATCATCCTCTTAAGGTTCCCTCACCTCCTGAGTAATCCAAGAACCCCAAGGTTGCCCAGTCCTAAAGAGCTCTGTCCAGTTCTCACACCCAAGTCAGCAGAACTCTGGACACTGGTCAGTCCACTGCTGCTGATGCTTGTCACGGCCATGAAGTCTTGGTGGAAACCAGTATCCACAGGAAACAGCAGACACCATTGCTGTCCTGCTGTGATGATGCCCGTGTAGTTCCTGGAGGGGGACCTGAGCAGAATCTTAGAGCCAAGCTCTCACCCTCGGGGCTCTGCCACCACCATAGGGCTAGGTCAGTGGGCTGTCCTCGTATCTATGAGGAGACCCATACGCCTGGGTAAGGGCCTCAGAACACAAAGTATCCTGTTCCACCCACTCTGTCCCCACCACAGGGGTACATGTCCTATACCTACCTGTTCAGGTGAAGCTAAAAGTAATAACAAGGTCTTCTCTCCCACCCCTTCTTTTTCTAAGAAAGACAAATCTTCATGAATCCAAGATGTGTTTCTGACATCTCTTTCGCTGACACAGGGAGGAAAAAGGTAAAAAAAAAACCCAACAACAAATTTTAATATTTAGTTAAGCATTTTACTACCTGTGCATTTATCTGAGAAGAGGGTCCCTAGGTCCGATCAGTTTTGCAGTGGTATTCTTGCTTCAGAAATAGATGAGAGACAGAGAGACAGAAGAACCACCACTGTAGAGAGAGGGCTCTGAGCACCACTGGGGGCCCTGTGGAGCCAGCATCTGGGAGACAGTCTGACAGGCTCCTCTGTCAGTGAGAGGTGCCAGCCTGTTGTGTGGCACAGAGTGAAGGATGCCTGGAATGTAACGGTCACGTTAATGGTGATGCTTACGAGTAAAAGTGCCTCAAAACATAGGTGAGTCTCACACACAATGATGAGTGAATAAAAACTGTAATATTCCAGTCATATGACGTTCAAAACAGGCAAACTTAACCTACAGTAACATAGGCCAAAAGAGTGGTTATCTTGGAGGGAAATCAATAGGGCAGGGACATAGGGCAGGCTCTATGTCAGCGGTCAGCCAGTTTTTTCTTAAAGGGTCATCTAGTAAAGGTTTTAGGCTTTGAAGCCACAGGGCCTCTGTGGCAACTACTCAAATAGCCATAGACAAGACGCAAACAGTAGTGTGGGCGTGTTCTGATAAAATTCTTTTCACAAAACTGTGGCAGATGGGGTTTGGCTCATGGGCCTGAGTTTGCTGACCCCTGATCTATATCTTGATGTGGGTGGTAGTTACGTGGGTGTGTGTAGAAATTCACTGAGCCACACACTTATATTTTAGGTACTTTATTGTATGTCAATTATAGCTCAGTATTTAAAAAAAAAGAAAAAGAAAGAAGAAGAAATCTATTAAAAGGTTAAGCCAAAAGAAAACAAAAGAAGAGTTCCATGGGCTCTGGGTAGGTAGGTCCTGGAATAAACTAGAATCTGGGATCCAGAACCAGTCAGAGCTTCTGCTCTCAGGTGTTGGGAGGCTCTGTGCATATCTTCGTATCAGCTGCATGGCCCTCTCTTGATTTGAGCCAGCGGCAGTGCATGTCAGTTCTTTGCTGCAAAGAAGCCTTCCCAGGACACCCCATCACCATCTGTTGGCCAGGTATAACCACTGCGCTGGAACTGATGAAACAGCCTCCTCAGGTTGAATAACTGGTCCCAGATCACACAACTCACAGACATGCCTGGCCTCACACCTCAGTCCTTAAAACTTTAAAACTGTGTACGTCTTTAAAACTCTCTGGAAACAAGTCCCTCTTCCCCTGGGTGGTTATAATAGAGCTGCATTTCCTAGGACTCAATTCAGCCTCACCTCAGAGTGGCCGTCTGCACTTTTCATTCTCATATTCCAGTCCATCAGCAGTTGTTTGTTCTTCGTGCTCAACTTGACAGGAGATGGAGAAAAGCACACAGCCAAGGTCAGAGAGCAGCAGACTCTCTCCTCCATTAAGTGTCTTCATCTTTAAACAGCACCCGATCAAAAAATCGCCGGAACCTTTTCTCTCAGTAGCCAGCCAGCCAGGTGAGTGTCCTCTGTGAACTCTGTCTTCCCCTATCTTTAAGCCTGGGCTTCCTTCACCCAATCGCGCTGGTCCCGGAGTGAGGACACAAGAAAGAAAAGGGATTCCACCATTAGCTATGACCCTGAGGGTTTTCCAAAAGCTGTCTACTAGGCAAAGTGAAAGAGGGAGAGAAACTTTTTCTGGGCACTTTAGGTCTCAAGAACTTCACCTACTTGAATCAGAAGCAGGAGGTTTGTTGTTTTGGTTTTGTGTTAAATTGTCTCTATAATTTCAAGGGCTCAACCTGTGTCAAGAAATGTATTTTGTACCTTTTTATTTTGCACCTAAGCTGTGAGAAAGGCTTGCAAGTGTCAGGAAGGATGCTTGAGAGCAGCACACACCTGGGTCTCTCTGTCATACTCAGCCAGGAGAGAGAGTGAGCCCTGCAGATTGTCAACTTCCCAGGTAGGACATTCTCAGATCCCTGCCTCACCTCACTCCATGTTAGTTTCCTATTACCACTAGCTTAGTGGTTTAAGACAACACAAATTTATTTTCTTACAGTTCTAGAGTGCAACATAGGTCTCACTGGACTGGGCTAACATCCAGATGTTGGCAGAGCTACCTTCCTTTCTAGAGAATCTGTTTCCTTACACTTTCTGGCTTCTAGAGGCTGCCTGCGTTCCTTGGCTTGTGGCTCCTTCCTCCGTCTTCAAAGTCAGCAATGTTGCATCTCGCTGTACTTTTCTTCCATAGTCACATCTTCCTCTGACTGACTTTCCTGCCTCCCTCTGCCCCTTTTAACGACCCTGTGATTACCCTGGGCTCATATGGATAATGCAGGATAATAACCAATTCACAACTTTAATTACATCTGCAACCTAATTCCCGTTGCCAGTAGCCTAACGTAGTCACAGGATCCACGAATTAGGACGAAGATATCCTTGGAGGCCATCATTCTGCCTGCCATTCCCCCCATACCTCCTCCCTGTGAGTGTGCATGGCATACTCATTTTCCCTGAACGTATGCACCTGGGTACGTGGTTGTGCGTTTCCTTCCTATTTCTGAATCAAGATTGACTAAAACATTTGCTTATCATTCAAAGAACAAAACACTGCCAGTGTTTAAGGGGTTCAGCATTACCACATTGCTTTTATTAGAGCAAGCCAACTACTACCTTTGCCTATGGTCCATCTCACAGTATCTTCTTGTGTCTCACCTAGAACCCTGGTTTTACCAACCACAAATTGTCCCAAAACACATTTAAGAATTTGTTCAAATCCTGTATCTGAATGTATGGTTCACTAGAGGGGAATGTGTAAAGCACATATGAAAGATTAAAATTGCTTACCAAGAGCAATTAATATAGCCCATTCTGTGCAAATAACAAGTTAGATCACTTGCTGTTATCTCTAATGACTGTTGGAGAATTTGCTGACTACCTACAGGTGTACAGAGCTACACACATTTCTCTCTCTAGTCCAGGAGGCATTCTATCATGGTTTAGATTTGAGATGAGTGATTTACACAAAAAAATCATAAGTAAATGGATAGGTCAACATGTGCGAGCACCCATAGCATATTGAGCAAGTGATTAAGAGTAAGCATTTAAACTCAAACTGCCTGGGTTCAACTTTTAGCTCTTTCCCTTACTAGCTGTGTGCCTTAAGCAAGTTTAGTTACTTACCTCTCTGTGCTTCACTTTTCTCCTCTGTATAATGAAGACAGTAATAATACCTATCTCACAGGGTTGTTGTAAAAACGAAATTAGTTGATACATCTAAAATGCTTAGACCCATGTTTGACCCATAGTAATTGCTCAGTGCATGTTAATTCTTACTAGGCTCCACATCATTACTGTTATGGCTACGTGACAGACACTGGAAGGCTCATTTGGTTGAGTCTCCTATCCTCCATGAGCTTATCATCTCCAGGAAGGAACAGATAAAAAAGTAGGGAGGAAAGAGTCAAGGGAGGAAAGAGGGGCATAAAAATAGGAATGAGAAACAGGGAAGGTTTCTTAGAAGCAGCAGCATTTAAGGTGAGACTTTAAGAAGACTAAGAACTTAACCTGAGTAGCTGGAGCTGGTGGTGGAGTTGTGAGTGTTGCAGGAATTGGGCACAAGATCTAGAGGCCAAGCTGAATGCTGTAGGTGAGTTCCTGCCACGAGGACCAGTACTACTATTGTTATGACCAAGTGGCCCAAAGGAAGCCCCTGCAGTGGCAACTGCCTCTTCCGTTTCTTCCTTCCTCATGGTTCCTCACCTTTTCTTTGCCTTTTTTCTCTGTCTTCTCCTTTTGTAAAGCCTTGGCCCCAACAGCACTCTCAGGTGGGACAGGTTGATGGCCCCTGGTTTATATACAGTGCCTTCAAGGTGGGGGTGTGCCTAGGCCATATGTGTCATCCTCCTGGTCTGGGGTCTCTATGATTCCAGGATTTAGTGAGGAGAGCACCAAACTCATCTCTCTTTGTCATGTGGTTTCCTGGAGAACAGATCTGAACCAACAGTCACACATGAAGCTGTGCTGGTCCCTCTCCCATGCTTACCATAGTCCTGAGATCACTTGTCCCAGATTTTTAATAAGAATGAGATTCCATGAGTCCTGGAAACTGGGGCCTCAGCGTACAAGTAGAGGGCATGTAAAAGAATTTCAGGAGAATTGTATTGATAGATGACACTAGCATTTCTCTGTTCTTGCTGATGAAGACCACAACTCCACTGCTTTCCCATTTCTGCCCCAGTTTTAATCTGGCTCTGGCCATTTACTGGGTTGGGGCTGTCTGGAGGTCTGGAAGCAGATGAGCTGGAATCTCGTTTCCACCACTTGTATAGGTTGACTAAATCATAGCCAGTTACGTAAACCCTCAGAGCCTCCCTCATCTCATCTGGAAAATGAGGATGAAATACTGCTCTCAGAGCATTGTGAAGAGGATCAAATGGGATGAATTTAAAGCCTGAGTCCAGTGCACAGACAGTGGTGGTGGAGTCCTGTCCTTCAGGATATCTGCCCTTCTTTCTCCCCCTCCCTCTCTTCACCACTAGCAGAGCCCTCTCAGCTGAACTGGGGCTCACGTTTCCTGCTTTCTGTTAGGCTGCAGCTGTCTGATCTCTACCTGGGACAGTCTTGCTTAGAGAGTGTAAAGTTGGAAAACCACTGAGCAGTGAGCATAGCACTACAGCACAGGACTTTGAGCCCAAAAATCTCTGTGAGTTTGGTCAAGCAGTTATATTCCTCAATCTTCTCTTCTCTAAATTGGGAGAGGACCCAACTCACAGGATTTTTGTGAAGATTAAAATGATGTTGTGTGAAAGCTCCATGTGCACTGTATTATTATTGCCATCATCACTGATAACCACTGGCTGGTTTCCAGACGTTGTTGAGGAAGTAGTCCTTCACAGCTGCTTCACCCCTGGAGGCACCTATGAATGTGAAGCAACTCTGTCAGAAATCCACATCCTCTGATGCTCTAGACCCGAATGGTCTACTGTAGTAGTGCCTCCCCACCCCCACTCAGCCACTTGTAATGTGGCCACATAAATGTAAAACTACATTTAATTTAAAATATACTTCCTTGAGGGCAGACAGCAGAAGCAAGAAGAACTACAATTCTGCAGCCTGTGGAAGGAAAACCACATTCACAGAAAGATAGACAAAATGAAAAGCCAGAGGATTTTGTAGCAGATGAAGGAATAAGATAAAACCCCAGAAAAACAGCTAAATGAAGTGGAGATAGGCAACCTTCCAGAAAAAGAATTCAGAATAAAGATACTGAAGATGATCCAGGACCTCGGAAAAAGAATGGAGGCGAAGATCGAGAAGACGCAAGAAATGTTTAACAAAGACCTAAAAGAATTAAAGAACAAACAAACAGAGATGAACAATACAATAACTGAAATGAAAACTACACTAGAAGGAATCAGTAGCAGAATAACTGAGGCAGAAGAACAGATAAGTGACCTGGAAGACAGAATGGTGGAATTCACTGCTGCGGAACAGAATAAAGAAAAAAGAATGAAAAGAAATGAAGACAGCCTAACAGACCTCTGGGACAACATTAAATGCAACAACATTCACATTATGGGGGTCGCAGAAGGAGAAGAGAGAGAGAAAGGACCCGAGAAAATATTTGAAGAGATTATAGTAGAAAACTTCCCTAACATGGGAAAGGAAATAGCCACCCAAGTCCCATAGGGAGTCCCATACAGGATAAACCCAAGGAGAAACATGCTGAGACACATAGTAATCAAATAGGCAAAAATTAAAGACAAAGAAAAATTATTGAAAGCAATAAGGGAAAAACAAATAACATACAAGGGAACTCCCATAAGGATAACAGCTGATTTCTCAGCAGAAACTCTAAAAGCAAGAAGGGAGTGGCATGATATACTTAAAGTGATGAAAGGGAAGAACCTACAACCAAGATTACTCTAGCCAGCAACAATCTCATTCAGATTCGATGGAGAAATCAAAAGCTTTGCACACAAGCAAAAGCTAAGAGAATTCAGCACCACCAAACCAGCTCTACAACAAACGCTAAAGGAACTTCTCTAAGTAGGAAACACAAGAGAAGAAAAGGACCTACAAAAACAAACCCAAATGAATTAATAAAATGGTAATAGGAACATACATATCAATTACCTTAAACGTGAATGGATTAAATGTTCCAACCAAAAGACACAGGCTCGCTGAACGAATACAAAAACAAGACCCATATATATGCTGTCTACAAGAGACCCACTTCAGACCTAGGGACACATACAGACTGAAAGTCAGGTGATGGAAAAAGATATTCCATGCAAATGGAAATCAAAAGAAAGCTGGAGTAGCAATACTCATATCAGATAAAGTAGACTTTAAAATAAAGAATGTTAGAAGAGACAAGGAAGGACACTACATAATGATCAAGGGAGCTATCCACAAAGCAGATATAACAATTATATATGTACCCAACATAGGAGCACCTCAATACCTAAAGCAACTACTAGCAGCTATAAAAGAGGAAATCGACAGTAACATGATAATAGTGGGGAACTTTAACACCTCACTTACACCAATGGACAGATCATCCAGAAAGAAAATTAATAGGGAAACACAAGCTTTAAGTGACACAAGAGACCAGATAGAATGAATTGATATTTATACGACATTCCATCCAAAAGCAGCAGATTACACTTTCTTCTTAAGTGCACATGGAACATTCTCCAGGATAGATCACATCTTGGGTCACAAATCAAGCCTCAGTAAATTTAAGAAAATTGAAACCATATCAAGCATCTTTTCTGATCAAAACACTATGAGATTAGAAATCAATTACAGGGAAAAAATTTAAAAAACACAAACACATGGAGGCTAAACAATACGTTACTAAATAACCAAGAGATCACTGAAGAAGTCACAGAGGAAATCAAGGAATACCTAGAGTCAAATGACGATGAAAACACGATGATCCAAAACCTATGGGATGCAGCAAAAGCAGTTCTAAGGGGGAAGTTTATAGCAATACAAGCCTACCTCAAGAAACAAGAAAAATCTCAAATAAACAATCTAACCTTACACCTAAAGGAACTAGAGAAAGAAGAACAAACAAAACCCAAAGTTAGTAGAAGGAAAGAAATCATAAAGATCAGAGCAGAAATACATGAAATGGAAACAAAGAAAACAATAGCAAAGACAAATAAAACTAAAAGCTGCTTCTTTGAGAAGGTAAAATTGATAAACCTTTAGCCAGACTCATCAAGAAAAAAATGGCGAGGACTCAAATCAATAAAATTAGAAATGAAAAGGGAGAAGTTACAACGGACCCCGCAGAAATACAAAGCATCCTAAGAGACTACTGCAAGCAACTCCATGCCAATAAAATGGACAACCTGGAAGAAATGGACAAATTCTTAAAAAGGTATAACCTTCCAAGACTGAACCAGGAAGAAAAAGAAAATATGAACAGACCAATCACAAGTAATGAAATTGAAACTGGGATCAAAAATCTTCCAACAAACAAAAGTCCAGGACCAGATGGCTTCAAAGGTGAATTCTATCAAACATTTAGAGAAGAGCTAACACCCATCCTTCTCAAACTCTTCCAAAAAATTGCAGAGGAAGGAAAACTCCCAAACTCATTCTACGAGGCCACCATCACCCTGATACCAAAACCAGACAAAGATACTACAAAAAAAGAAAATTACAGACCAATATCACTGATGAATATAGATGCAAAAATCCTCAACAAAATACTAGCAAACAGAATCCAACAACACATTAAAAGGATTATGCACCACGATCAAGTGGGATTTATCCCAGGGCTGCAAAGATTCTTCTGTATAGGCAAATCAATCAATGTGATACACCATATTAAAAAATTGAAGAATAAAAACCATATGATCATCTCAATAGATGCAGAAAAAGCTTTTGACAAAATTCAACACCGATTTATGATAAAAACTCTCAGAGAGTGAGCATAGAGGGAACCTACCTCAACATAATAAAGGCCGTATATGACAAACCCACAGCAAACATCATTCTCAATGGTGAAAACCTGAAAGTGTTTCCTCTAAGATCAGGAAAAAGTCAAGGATGTCCACTCTTGTCACTATTATTCAACATAGTTTTGGAAGTCCTAGCCATGGCAGTCATACAAGAAAAAGAAATAAAAGGAATACAAATTGGAAAAGAAGAAGTAAAACTATCACTGTTTATAGATGACATGATACTATACATAGAGAATCCTAAAGATGCTACCAGAAAACTACTAGAGCTGATCAATGAATTGGGTAAAGTTGCAGGATACAAAATTAATGCACAGAAATCTCTTGCATTCCTATACACTAATGATGAAAAGTCTGAAAGAGAAATTAAGGAAACACTCACATTTACTATTGCCACAAAAAGAGTAAAATACCTAGGAATAAACTTACCTAGGGAGGCAAAAGACCTGTATGCAGAAAACTATAAGACACTTCTGAAAGAAATTAAAGATGATACCAGCAGATGGAGAGATATATCATGTTCTTGGATTGGAAGAATCAATATTGTGAATATGACTATACTACCCAAAGCAATCTACAGATTCAATGCAATCCCTATCAAATTACCAATGTTATTATTTACAGAACTAGAACAAAAAAATCTTAAAATTTGTATGGAGACACAAAAGACCCCGAATAGCCAAAGCAGTCTTGAGGGAAAAAAACGGAGCTGGAGGAATCAGACTCCCTGACTTCAGACTATACTACAAAGCTACAGTAATCAAGACAATATGGTCTGGCACAAAAACAGAAATATAGATCAATGGAACAGGATAGAAAGCCCAGAGATAAACCCACACACCTATGGTCAACTAATCTATGACAAAGGAGGCAAGGATATACAATGGAGAAAAGACAGTCTCTTCAGTAAGTGGTGCTGGGAAAACTGGACAGCTACATGTAAAAGAATGAAATTAGAACACCCCCTAACACCATACACAAGAATAAACTCAAAATGGATTAGAGACCTAAATGTAAGGCTGGACACTATAAAACTCATAGAGGAAAACATAGGAATAACACTCTTTGACATAAATCATAGCAAGATCTTTTATGATTCACCCCCTAGAGTAATGGAAATAAAAACAAAAATAAACAAATGGGACCTAATGAAACTTAAAAGCTTTTACACAGCAAAGGAAACTACAAACAAGATGAAAAGACAACCCTCAGAATGGGAGAAAATATTTGCAAACGAATCAGTGGACAAATGATTAATCCCCCAAATATATAAACAGCTCAGGCAGCTCAATATTAAAAAAACAAACAACCCAATCCAAAAATGGGCCAAAGACCTAAATAGACATTTCTCCAAAGAAGACACATAGATGCCCAAGAGGCACATGAAAAGCTGCTCAACATCACTAATTATTAGAGAAATGCAAATCAAAAGTACAATGAGGTATCACCTCACACCAGTTAGAATGGGCATCATCAGAAAATCTACAAATAACAAATTCTGGAGAGGGTGTGGAGAAAATGGAACCCTCTTGCACTGTTGGTGGGAATGTAAATTGATACAGCCACTATGGAGAACAGTATGGAAGTTTCTTAAAAAACTAAAAATAGAATTACCATATGACCCAGAAATCCCACTACTGGGCATATGCCCAGAGAAAACCATAATTCAAAAAGACACATGCACCCCAATGTTCATTGCAGCACTATTTCCAATAGCCAGGTCATGGAAGTAACCTAAATGCCCATCAACAGACGAATGGATAAAGAAGTTGTGGTACATACATACAATGGAATATTACTCAGCCATAAAAAGTAACGAAATTGGGTCATTTGTAGAGACATGGATGGATCTAGAGGCTGTCATACAGAGTGAAATAAGTCAGAAAGAGAAAAACAAGTATCATTTATTAACACATATATGTGGAACCTAGAAAAATGGTACAGATGAACTAGTTTGCAGGGCAGAAATAGAGACACAGATGTAGAGAACAAACGTATGGACACCAAGTGGGGAAAGTGGCAGAGTGGGTGGTGGTGGTTGGATGTCTTGTGAGATTGGGATTGACATATATACACTAATATGTGTAAAATAGATAACTAATAAGATCCTGCTGTGTAAAAAATAAATTAAATTAAATTAAAAAAAAGAGAAATAGCCCACTCAGATAAAAAGAACAGGTGAACTTAAGAGGAAACATTACTAAACAAAATATTTTACCTAAGTCACCGTATCTCATAAAAATTGCAAAGTTGGGACATAGTAAGAGTAACATATCTTGTCTTTACCTCTTAAAAAACACCAGTTCAGGGGGTCTTCCATGGTGGTGCAGTGGATAAGACTCCATGCTCCCAATGCAGGGTGCCCAGGTTTGACTCCTGGTCAGGGAACTAGAGATCCCACATGTATGCCGCAACTAAGGAGCCCACGTGCCACACCTAAGGCGCCGGCGAGCCGCAACTAAGGAGCCTGTGAGCCACAACTAAGACTCAGCGTGACCAAATAAATAAATAAATAAATAAATAAATAAATAAATAAATAAAACAAAACCAGTTCAAGCCCCCCCCAAAAAATATGCATATACTTCCTTAGTCGCACTAGCCACTTTTCACCGGCTTATAGGTACTTATGGCTGGTGGCTATTGTATTGTTCAGTGCAAATATAGAACATTTTCATCATCCAGAAAGTTCTGTTGACAGCGCCAGAGTAAAATATACATCCCTTCCCCATCTCTTTGAAGAGTTCCAGGAACCGCTAAAGTGAATTTTGAGGATGCCATAGAGCCCACGGAACGTATCTTTTAAGTTAATCATCCTAAATACACTCTTCAGACTTACTATTGATAAAAGGACATAGAAAGGATCATTGTTGGTATGAAAATAGTAGTTAGAATTACGGAGACTCTTGACCTAGGGGAATGCACATTAATTATTACATACAAGCCCTTTCTGGGATACTCCTCAGGAATTTGGCATGGGGAGTTGGTGTCATAGAAAGTTATTAGGTTTAAAGCAGAGATCCTGCAGAAACCAAGATGTAACTTTTTGGGGGAAAACAATCGAGTTAACCGACATCCCAGAAGCTGACACAGGGGAGAAGGTAATTGGCCAGCTCTTAGAGAAGTTATCAAAAGATAGCAGGAGGGCCTCCCTGGTGGCGCAGTGGTTGAGAGTCCGCCTGCCGATGCAGGGGATACGGGTTCGTGCCCCGGTCTGGGAGGATCCCATATGCCGCGGAGCGGCTGGGCCCGTGAGCCATGGCCGCTGGGCCTGCGCATCCGGAGCCTGTGCTCCGCAACGGGGGAGGCCACAACAGTGAGAGGCCCGCATACCGCAAAAAAAAAAAAAAAAAAAAAAAAAAAGATAGCAGGAGATTTGCTACAGCCTGTCTGCATAACTCTAGGACCCTGAGAGGAACTGGGCAATTACCGTGTGTCACCACAGAGCCTCCTTGAGAAGGAAAGGGCAGACATCAAGTCAGATGCAATAACCAGCATTACTTGCCCTGGTAGATTGGGTTTGAAATGGCTCCCTGGTGAGTGTGCTCTCTGCTGGAATTTCCTTCTGCGGCAGGTGAGGATGAGGACTGGGACAAAACCACTGTGGTTCAGTGCAGTTTCCCACTAGAGAGGTCCCGGGACAGAACAATGAGTCCAGTTTAAGTTTGTTGGTTTTTAAAAATGTCTATTGTTATTACCTTATTGTCCTTGCTTGTACTAGTAGTATAGATGGTAATGAAGAAAATGGAAGTAGGCAGTCTTCTGTGATGTAATACTGTTACAAAGATTAACTGAGGGACTGTGATAAGCTCTGGCTCTGAGTATGGCATGTGCTAAACACTTACGGAAATGTTAGCTTGAATAATGAACAGAATACATATTTATTAGTAGTCAACATTAATATTTCTTAGTAATTTTATAAATATTACTAACATTTAATGCTATGAAATATCAGTTAAAACATTAGTAGGTTTTTTTGTTTGTTTGTTTGTTTTTTGCGGTACGTGGGCCTCTCACTGTCGTGGCCTCTCCCGTTGCGAAGCACAGGCTCCGGACGCGCAGGCTCAGCGGCTATGGCTCACGGGCCCAGACGCTCCGCGGCATGTGGGATCCTCCTGGACCGGGGCACAAACCCATGTCCCCTGCATCGGCAGGCGGACTCTCAACCACTGCGCCAGCAGGGAAGCCCAGTAGTATTTTTTTATTCATTCCACAAATACTTATTGAGCGCCTACTTGGTGTCAAACTCTGTTCTAAGAGCCCAGGCAAATCTTAGGAAACTTATACTTGAGTGAGGGGAGACTGCCTAGTAAGATAATTACAGATGGTGATACAGGCTAAGAAGAGTGACTAAGGGGGTTGGGGGAGACATCACAGGCTACTGCCTCAGGGTGGCTGGGAAAGGACTTTCTGAGGAGGGGGCATGTGTCCTGACCCCTATATGATGAGAAGGAGCCACGAGATGCTGCAAGGTGATAGCAATTAGAATGTGCTGGACAATAAGTAGCAGAAAACTTTGATTTGAATGGTTGAAGTAATAAGAATATTTACTGTTTCACATAACAAGAAGTCCCAGTTAGGACGGTTCTAGGGCGGGCTAACTCAGGGCTCAACCACAGCACAAGGACCCACGTTCTTCCATTCCCAAGAGTTGGCTTGGTCCTCAGACTGTCTCCCCTCACGGCTACCACTGTTCCCAGCACCACATCTGAAATAACATCCAGAGAAAGAAGATAGTATTTCCAGAAGTGTTCCCAGCAGATTTCTTCTTGCATCTTATTGGTCAGAACTGGGCCAAATGCTTTCCCTTAAAATCATTCACCAGCAAAGGAACAGAATCACCATGATTAGCGGACTTTTTCTGTAACGAGTTAGGAAATATTTTAGGCTTATAGGTCAAGAGGCAAAACTGAGGATATTATGTAGGTACTTATATAACAAGATAAAACAAATTTCCACAAAATTTTTATGGATTGATGAAATTCAAAATAGAATAATAATTAAATCTATTAAATTAAATAAATAAAATAATTAAATTCAAAATAGAATAATAATAAATAATTAATTAAATTAAATATTTTAATTAAATAATTAAAATAATAATTAAATAGAATTAAATTAAATTAAATAATAATTAAATATTTTAAAAATATAGGTCTACTTGGTGGCTTCCCTGGTGGCGCAGTGGTTGAGAGTCTGCCTGCCGATGCAGGGGACATGGGTTCATGCCCCGGTCCGGGAGGATCCCACATGCCATGGAGCGGCTGGGCCCATGAGCCATGGCTGCTGAGCCTGCGCGTCCGGAGCCTGTGCTCCACAACGGGAGAGGCCACAACAGTGAGAGGCCTGCATAATGCAAAAAAAAAAAAAATATATATATATATATATATATATATATATATGTCTACTAATGAGAAGAATGGACTTCTTTTGGGAGGGATATCATTTTATCATTTTGATTATTTGAGGCTCAAAGATAGTGTTTCCTCTCACCAAATAAATTGCAAATCTCATCTGTTAATGCTGATAGGAGATTTTACATATTTCATCTTTGAAAATGTCTTTACATGGATAGGTGATACATGTGGCCTCAAAATGCTTTCAAGTCATAATTCTGTCACTGTGATTTATAGTGTGCCACTACTCAATTTTGCCTTTGTTGTGTGAAAGCAGTTACACACAAAAAGTAAACAAATGGACATAACTGTGTTTCAATAAAACTTTATTTATAGGCACTCAAATTTGCAGTTCATGTACTTTTCGTGTGTAATGAAGTATTCTTTTCGATTATTCAAAAGTATAAAAACAGTTCTTAGCTTGTGGGCTGTACAAACAAGCAGTGTGACAAATTTGGCTCATGGGCTTTAGTTTTCTGACTTCTGCTCTAGAGTAATGAGGATTTTCTTTGTGTCATTAGGGGAAGGGACTCTGCCTGCAGGGATCAAGGTGGAAACCACACTTGGGTAGAGATGCAGCAGTGTTCACTTCAAGGGAGAACTTTCCAGCCTGAGGGAACAGTAAGTGCAGAGATCCAGCTGCAGTGATAAGCCCTGTGTATATGCTCCTCATCCAGGAGCAGAGAGGAGGAGGGGAAGAGAGGCCCAAGATGAAGGTGGAGGGGGAGACAACTTCCAGAATGGTGACGTGATGAGCCTCATGGATCCTCCCCACAGCAAAACAACCATAACTTGTAAAATTTTTTTTAAAAAACCCCAAAACTAACCATTTAAACTACCTGAAAACTCCTTGATTGTCCTAGGGGCACAAAGCAAATAAATACTTATTCAAGAAAATCTATTAAATCTTGGTAAGAACAGTGAGAGTCTGAGGCACTAGAGTCAGGACTCATTCCCTCCTTCCCCTGCCCCACAGCTGCATGTTGCAGAGGCTAAATTCCAGGTGAGTATTGCCAAGGTGTTGGGGCTCCCTTACTCCCTCAGCCGCCCCTCATTGGGAAGAGGTGTTACCCCAGCTGTGGAGAATACTGGGGACCCCTTACCTTCACCAAGTTTGCTCATAGGGTGGAGGTTCCACACTAGGAAGGTAAGGGGAGAAGATCAGAGGATGCCATTCCAGCCCGGCAGCCAGCATATGAAGCAGGGGTGTCACTCTGAAAGAAGCAGACCACTACCCTGACCCAGCTGTGGGGAAGGGACTCAAGGATTTTGTCTGAGAGGAGAGGCAGGGCTTCCCTGGTGGCGCAGTGGTTGAGAGTCCGCCTGCCGATGCAGGGGACACGGGTTCATGCCCCGGTCCGGGAAGATCCCACATGCCGCGGAGCAGCTGGGCCCGTGAGCCATGGCCACTGAGCCTGTGCATCCAGAGCCTGTGCTCCGCAACGGGAGAGGCCACAACAGTGAGAGGCCCACATACCACACACACACACAAAAAAAAAAAAAAAAAAAAAGGAGAGGCCGGCCTAAGAAGAGAGCTCCAGGATGTCTTTAACCAAAAAGAGAGATCTTAACTAATGTAGGTGAGGATGTGGAGAAATCAGAACCCTCATATACTGCTGGTGAGAATGTAAAATGGTGCAACCACCCTGGAAAACAGTCCTTATCACTGTCCTGATGGTAGCCTTGAGGAAAAAACTTTTCATTGTGATGAAATCCAAGTTATTTAGATGTATGCATTTGGAAGTACCAGAGGAAAAGAGAGAAAAAAAGGCAGAAAAAATATATGAACAAATAATGGATGAAAATTTCCCCAAATTGATAAAAAGTTCAAACACTGAATTACCATGTGACCCAGCAATACCACTCCTAGGTACATATCCAAGAAAAATGAAAACATAACCTTATTCATAAATGTTCACAACAGCACTATTCATAATGCCAAAAAATATAGAAACAGCCCAAATGTCATCAGCCGATGAATGAATAAACAAAGCATGGTATATCCCTACAATGGAATATTATTCAACCATGAAGAGGCATGAAGTATTCATATATACTACAATATTGATGAACCTTAGAGACATCATGCTAAATGAAAGAAACCAGTCATGCAAGACCACATACTGTCCATTTATATGAAGTGTCCACCATAGGCAAACCTATAGAGACAGAAAGTAGATCAGTGGTTATCAGGGTCTGTGAGGTCAGGAGAAGTGAGGAGTGACTGCTGATAGGTACAGTGTTATTTTTTAGCGTGATAGAAATGATCTAAAATTGCAGTGATGGCTTCATACATTTGTGAACATACTGAAGACCACTGAATTGTATACTATCCAAAAAAGAGGGGATATATTTATACGTATAGCTGATTCACTTTGCTGTACAGTAGAAACTAACACAACATAGTAAAGCAACTATACTCCAATAAAAATTTAAAAAAATAAATGGTTGGATTGGATGGAACATGAATTATATCTCAATAAGACTGTTATAATAAAAAAAGGTAAGACTGGAGCAGGGAGGGAAGAGCCAGCCAAGTCCTGCAGGGTTTTGAGGGCTTCACGGAAAGTCTGGTTTTACTTCAGGTGAATGAGTACACATTGGAGGTTTCAGAGCAGGAAAGTGATGTGATCTGATTTATATATTTTTAAAATTTCTTATTACTCCTTGCTCATATTAATAATATTATTACCAATGTTACTATCTTCCTGACTGTCTGGTTTAGGTGAAGTGAGTTCATTGAATGCCTGCTCTGTAGCTTCCAGGACACCAATGCCCATTAAGCACTCATCAGCTGAAAGTCCAGGGCCAAGTACAGAAGATTGTGAGCAAGTATCAGCCAGAGCCTCATCTGGCTTGCTGGATGGTGGGCACAGATTGGACGCACCATCTGCTCTACCTTAATGCAGTTTTAGGAGCAATGAAGAGAAAATTATATAGTAGGGGCATCCATCCAGGACTCTTGCCAGCCTGACCTCTGCCATTTGTCTCTTTGTCTGACCCTAGTCATGGAAGAGAAAACCTCATGCCCCACCTGAGCCATTCCCCAAGTCAAATTACTCCACAACTGAAGTGTGTTTTCTCTGGTAATCTCTCATATGTCCTCAGAGAGAGAGAGAGGGAAAACAGAGTCTCAAACAGCTTTTATATGTGACATGTGGCAGCTACAAGCAAGGAAGGAAGCAAACATCTCATTGTGCGGTTAAGTTGTCTCATTACATCATTTGTTGGCAGCCTTGGATGACATTAGTTCTGGGAAGTTGGCCATATGTTTTTGAAAAGATAAGGATTCTTCCTCTAGTTGTATTGATGGCAATGAGATCATGACATAAGAAGGTGGGGTTTTAATAGTAAAACGTAGCATTAAAAATTTAGACCAGAAGTTAGATACTGAGTCAGGGCCAGAATGATAGCAGTGTGTAGCTACTTTCTATCAAGACAGCAGTGAGCTGTAGTTACCTGAGAGGTTGTGGCTCAAATACATTCAAATTTTTTAAATTTAGATACTATAATAATTAAATCTAACCCAACTGTTGAACCCATTGGCCTGCAATTTGTAAGCCATGAGATGGGTTTACTGAATCACTTTTTTTTTTTTTTTTTTTTTTTGTGGTATGCGGGCCTCTCACTGCTGTGGCCTCTCCCATTGCGGAGCACAGGCTCCGGACGCGCAGGCTCAGCGGCCATGGCTCACGGGCCTAGCTGCTCCGCGGCATGTGGGATCTTCCCAGACCGGGGCACGAACCCATGTCCCCTGCATCGGCAGGCGGATTCTCAACCACTGCGCCACCAGGGAAGCCCTTACTGAATCACTTTTAATCTTGAGACAAATTTTCAGAATGCTAATCACTGCCCCCCAAAGTCTACTTCACCATTCAGAAGAAACCTAGGCAGTTGCCTTAGATAGGATTCCCTCTATAGATTTTGACTTATTTTATAATAAGTAAGAAACTCTCCTCATGATAGGGTCCCTAATGGTGACAGGAGAGGACAATGGTGATGATCCTGAGTGTTTCCCATGTACCAGGCACTGGGCTTAATATCACTTAATTTCATGTGCTTATTTATTTTAATTCTTATGAAATAGAGACTACTAGAGCCTTGAATTACACTGAGGTGGTAACCGAAAGTCAGAGAAAGTAAGAAACTTGTCTAAAATCACACAGCTCCATAGCTTTCACAATCTTCCAAAGAAATTCATTATTTATTAGAACACTTGGTCCTTTAAATATTAACTTCTTTTGTGGGTTTCAGAATATGTCCCAAGCATTTACATGAATTTTAATTTAAATTTTTCAGGCATGCCCATGGATATAAATATTTATTGAAATATGCTTTTAAGGACAGTAAATTCACAAATATCGGTAAAAGACAATAAAATGTAGGGCAGAACAGAGATTCTATCACTAGAACTAAACCCAGACCTTCTAGATGCTTGTCTAAAACAGGAGTCAACAAACTGTGGCACGTGGGCCCAATCCAGTCTGCCACCTGCTTTTGCTAAGTAAGTAAAGTTTTATGGGAACACTCTTTCATTTTGTATTGTCTGTGTGGCCGCTTCCACACGACACCACAGAACTGAGAGGCTGTGACAAAGTCTGTACATTACAAAACCAAAAATATTTACTATCTGGCCCATCATAGAAAAAGTTTGTCAACCTTTGGTCTACAGAAACTAATAGCATAAACGTAGTATATGTAATTCCCACAAACTCTATAGTCATGCCTGCTGTGTTTCTCCAGGTTTTGGCAAAGAAGCAAACTACCAGGGCAAGTAAATGCCTTGATGCAATGTCCATCTCACTTCCTGAAATGGGTAAAGGCCTTCCTCTTTTCTTTCTACTGGGAAGAGTGAACCAGAATTAAAGAGGCCAAGCCACTTGCCCAGGTCACAGGGCAGGTGGGGGACAACTTGAATAATGATGGTGTCGGTGATAACAAACCTGCTCATCTTTATCCTGTGCTTGAGCACTCTGCTCTGTGCTTTGCAGCAGTGTCTCCCTGAACTCTCTCTATAAACGCCTTCTGGGGTAAATTACTATTATTACCCCTATCTGATAGATGAGCAAAGGGGGGCCTCAACTAGGAAATTGCCGAAGGTCACATAACTTTCTGCTGACTCCAGGGAGAGTGCTTTCATGACGATACACTATCAAAGCATATTGAGTGAGAGCTCTGCCCAAAGGCCCTCCTCAGGGACTTGGTGGCACCGGAAACAACAGGTGTGGCTGCCCTTGTGGCGGCCAGGCCCAAGGCTGTACTGCTCTCCACAAGGCAGGTCAGAAAGTTGAGAGACAAGGTGTTGGGGAAGGAAAAGCAGCTTTATTCAGAAAGCCAGCAAACCGAGAAGATGGCGAACTATTGTTGTCAAGAACCATCTTAATTTGCGGTAGAATTCAAACTGCTTTTATGCTAGGAAAGGGAGAAGTAGGAAGGGGTTAAAGTCAGGAGGTGACAGACAACAGCAGACATCTGGGCGCCAGCAAGGGTCAGGGGAGGGTTGTGAAAACTCTTTGTTCTTGGTCAGCTGACTCTGGTTGATGTGGGTCTGGTCATGAAATTCCTATAAATCTTGACAAGACAATCGTTATTTTTGTTCATACTTCCTTATCTCCCTGTGGGAGGCAAATTTCGGGTGAGGGGCTCTTTGCATAAATCTTAAGCTGGAGGCAGAATTCCTTTAATGATTAACATTTCTACACGCAGGGCTAAGCAGAGGCTTCTGACTCAGGTTAAAGCAGTAGAAGAGGTAGGTACAATATGGAGACAGAGGTGTCAAATTTCTTCTTCCCTGTTGTGAGGAAATGAGTCTTTTGTGGCTACACAAGAAGGAGAAGTAGGGGTTCCGGAGAGCCTTTGGACAGGGGATCATCTGCCAGGGCGGGGTGGGGGTGGGGTGGGGGTGGGGGTGTCTCTCCTAAACCATTTGCACCTGCATTGCTCCCAGCCCTCTTGGGCCAGCAGAGCTTCTCAAACCACTGCTTCCAGTTCACTGAGTGCCAGGTGAAGTGAGTCTCCAACCGCAGCACAGCAGAAGCAGATTTCGAATTGGAATGTGTGCCCACAGGTGATTCTTATGCAAACTAATGCTTGGGAACCACTGGGTAAATGCTGAAAAGAACGTTTGGCGCAGAGGAAGCTGGGTAGACGCTGGGTAGTGGGGAAAGCTGGTCTTCCCGGCCATCTTCATGGAGAGTTCTGCAACCAGACGGTCCGTTGGAGGATGGGAATGTGGTGAGTAACCAGGTTTTTTTTTGTTTGTTTTTTTGCGGTACGCGGGCCTCTCACTGTTGTGGCCTCTCCCGTTGCGGAGCACAGGCTCCGGACGCGCAGGCTCAGCGGCCATGGCTCACGGGCCCAGCCGCTCCGCGGCATGTGGGATCTTCCCGAACCGGGGCACAAACCCACGTCCCCTGCATGGCAGGCGGACTCTCAACCACTGCGCCACCAGGGAAGCCCCCTTCTTCCGTTCTTATCAGTGGCCCATCCAGTATGAGCACTGCTCTTATGTGGTAGCTGAATAATGCACACCCCTCACCCCCAAAGATGTCCATTGTCTTATTTCTGGAACCTAGTAATATGTCACCTTACATGGGAAAAGGGATTTTGTAGATGTGATTAAGGTAATGGATCTTGAGATGGTAAGATTACCCTAGATTATCTGGGTGCACCCAGTGTAATCAGATAAACCCTTAGAAGCAGAAAACCTTTCCTGGCTAAATCTGAAGAGATGCCACAACGTAAGGAGTGTCAGAAGAGGCAGGAGAGATTTGAAGCATTCGTCCCTCTGTTGCTGGCTTTAAGAAATAGAAAGGGGCACAAGCTGAGAAACGCAGGTGGCATCCAGCAACTGGGAACAGCCCTCAGCTCCCAGGCAGGGAGGAAACCCGGACCTCAGTACTCAGACTTCAAGGAACTGAATTCTCCAAACCCCTGAATGAGCAAGGAAACGGGCTATCTTCTGGAGCCTTCAGAAAGTGGTACAGGCAGCCCTGCCCACATCTTAATTTTGACTTAGTGAGGCTGCATTACACTTCTGACCCACAGAACTGTGAAATAATATACTTGAATTATTTTAGCCACTCCTTTTGTGCCAGTTTGTTAGGGCAGCAATAGAAAGTAGAATTAAGCTGTGCTGGCTGTAGCTAGAATGTGATTCAGGTTGGAGGAATTATGGGAGAAAGAAAATGGAAGAGATGCTTAATTTTGAGTCCCTTGTGAGGAAAATATACATGTTTATTATCTAATCTAGTGACACACCATAAGTATTGAGATGTGTTTCCTGTTATAATCCTTTCCAATTTAATCCCTGCCTAACCCCTGAAATGGGAAATAGGAAGAAAACTGAGAGAGAGTGCTGTGAAGCAAGCTTTCTCTGACTTACCCTCAGAACATTTAGGAAAGAGAAAGATTCCCTCCCAGACTATAGAGCATCAGTGTCAGGACTCAGAACTTTCTGCTGATTTTTGGCATCAAACTGTTCAGCTACAGTCATGCCAGACTAGGAACAGGTAGTGAACTCTTAGCTGTTTGGAACAATTTAGGAATTTCTTTGTCACAAGGTAGAACACAAGCCCCTAACAGCCTGAGTGCACCGTCTGCTCCACCCTTCACCTAGCCCAGAAATTCCACAGCGATGCCAGAGGGAGTGGTGGCCGAAGGTGACTTGGTTTATGCCCTTGGGATTCCTCTTTTCTTGTCTCCAGTTCTCTTGAGCTATTCTTAAAATCACTGCTTTTGCTTCTCCTCTGCCCTGTGTTTATCATGCAGTGTTCTTTCTCCAAGAAGGGAAATAAATGTGTTGTTTAATGTATGAGGATATAATAATATAACAATATATTCCTTTGCCTGAAATGCATTCTTAAATACTACCTTGGTGTGTACTTTAATTGAGTTGGATAGAAACGGCACACCACCAATTGTTAAGGTTAATGACCCAACGATCTACAAGATGAGGCACATTTACTGGCAAATAGATTTTAGTAATTGTTCCACTCCACAGTGAGAATAACGGTTTGTGCATTGATTCGTCATGACTAGGTTTGTGTGTTAATTGGTCATGTTTTTTAAAGCCAGGACTTAGGGCTCACCTAGAGGAGACAGAAGATCAGGGTCCTGAAAACCATGGAGAGGCTGCCTAGGATCCATAAGAGTAGCAGGTCCCATAAACCCTTCCTGCTAAGAGCACTTTTGCTCAGGGAAGGCCTCAGCTGCCCTCAGGTGGCGGGAATGACGTTTCCAAGGTGATACTGGCCCGGTGGTGCTACAGGTGCCAGAATTAAAGCTCACACACACAACTAATACAGGTTTATTTTTGTTCTAATCTAAGGAATATTAGATTAGAGCTATACTTGATACTCCAGGAGTTCCCATTTCTAAGGGAACGGGAAAAAATAAACGGTTTAGGGAAAATACCTGCTAGGGTGGTTTGACCTCTTAAAATAAAAATCTTTTAATTGTTTTAGGATCAGGATGGAGGTTCACTTTTCAAGTCGACTAAATTTGCTTTCGATGCCCTTGCCTCGGTGTGGGTTGAGAGCTGCAGAATCATCTGGGAAACCTGGCCACTCTAAACATACCTCAGTAAGTCTGCACCTTTTTATTGTCTTATATCTCTCCAAGAGTATTGACAGGAGTCCACACGTTCTGTTTCAAGAGTATCTCCAATTACCTTGCATTAACTGTGACAAAAACTCAAGTGGGGGAATCAAAGCAGGATTGGACTGAGGGCGCAGAGAGCTTGCGAGAGCACAGGGGCCCGGCTCCTCCAGGCCGCAAGCTCCCCCGGGTCCTCTAAGCTCAGTGGCCTTGGAGTGCAGGTCCTGAGTCCCTTTGGTCTGTGCTACTCACAGAGAAAGTGACTGAGATGAATCGAACACAGGAATGGCAATCCTTATTTTATTTTTCCAAAGGTGATATTTATATCGTAGATGAAACATGTAATCTGGAGATTACCTAGGACAGGATGTGGGATAGAGGGGCCAGGTTGCAGAGAAAAGTTCAGCAGAACATGGTCCCACCTGAGAGGTGTCATTATTAAAAAGCAAGTGAAAGGCAGTGCATCTAGATGAATGCTATATCACACATATGCACAGAGTAATTGGTGGTGTTTTCTTTTTTAAAAAAACCCTTTAAATTGTGAAGTAGCGTACTTTAAAACCGGGATATACGATGTATATTTACAGTTTAAATTAGAGGAAAATAAGCACCTGTGAACCCACCACGCAGTTTACGCAATGGAATCTGAGTGACTCCCCGTTCCCCAGGACCCCCTCCCCGGGCACGCCCACCTCCTCCACCTTCCTCCCTCGGAGAGACGGCGCCCTCTGAATTTTGTGTGATCATTTAACCTTTATACCTCTCCATATCTCTGACATCGTTTAGTTGTACATAGCTTCAGTTCATTCTTTTTAAACGTTCCATATAGTTTTTCACAACTGATCTAAGCACTCTAGAGTGGATGGAAACTTGGGCCATTTCCGGTTTCCGGTATCACAAATAAGGCTGTTAAAAGCATTACTGTGCACGTCTCCTGTCACACACATGCAGGAGTTCTCCAGGGTAGACACCTTGTAAACTGGCAAACTCGCTCCTAGTTATGTGAATGTTCGGTCCTACCGCCTAACGCTAAGGTGTTTTCTGAAGTGTTTGTACCAACTTTTACTCCCAGTATCAGTGAGTGAGACCTTTCGTTGCTCCATACCCTTGCCAGTAGTAGATGTCGTTAGAGTTCTTAGGTTTTGCTAATCTGATGGCGTAAAAGATATTTCATTGCAGTTTTGGTTTCGCTAATTCAGATTGTTGATAAGGTTGAGCATCTTCTTATGTTGGCTGTTTCTTTTGTGAAAAATCTCTTCATAACCTTTTTCATTTTTTTCTATTGGGTTTTTTTCTTTGTTATTAACTCATAGGAGCTCTCTGTATTCTAGATCAGTGCTGCCCAATAGGAACATAATGCAAGCCACATATGTAATTTAAAATTTTCTAGTAGCCACATTAGAAAAGTAAAAAGAAACTGGTAAAATTGATTTTTTTTATAGTATCTTTTTTTTCTTTTTAAAGACACCAATTGTACTTGCACATTTGTTACTTTTTTTTTTTTTTTTTTTTTTTTTACTTTTGGCTGTGTTGGGTCTTCGTTTCTGTGTGAGGGCTTTCTCTAGTTGTGGCAAGCGGGGGCCACTCTTCATCGCGGTACGCGGGCCTCTCACTATCGTGGCCTCTCCCTTTGCGGAGCACAGGCTCCAGACGCGCAGGCTCAGTTGCTGTGGCTCACGGGCCTAGTTGCTCCGTGGCATGTGGGATCTTCCCAGGCCAAGGGTCGAACCCATGTCCCCTGCATTAGCAGGCAGATTCTCAACCACTGCACCACCAGGGAAGCCCGGTAAAATTGATTTTAATGCCTTGTTATTTCATTTAACTTAGTTTATATTATCCAAATACATCTAAAATATAATCATATAAAATTATTGATGAAGACTTTGAAATCTGGTGTGTACTTTATACTTAGGGCAAATCTCAATTCGTGCTAGTCACATTTCGATTGCTCAAAAGCCACGTGTATGTCACAGCTACTGTATAAAACAGTGCATGTCCAGAGACCAATCCCTTGTGAATCATACTTTTTTCTAATCTTTATCTTTTCACTTTGTGGTTTCTTTTTATAAGCAGAAGTTCTTCTCTTTAATGTAGTCACATTTGATCCATCTTTTTTTAGTGCTATTTTGCATCTTGTTTAAGAAATTCTTCTCTATGCTGAGGTGATAAATCTTGATGTTTTCATCTATTAAAGTTTTCAAGTTGTGTCCTTCATATTTAGGTCTTGATGCATATGGACTCAGTGTTTGCTTTTTTGAGGTAGAAATTCAATTTTACTTCTGCATATAGTCAGCCCTTTATTGAATAGCCCTCTTTGTCCCACTGCTCTGCATGTCAGCCTTGTCAGGTTCCTGTCAGGGAACTAGTCACGTTTCCATTACAGGCATGGGTATGTTTCTGTATTCTCTCTGCACTTCCATTTGTCTTCTTTTCAAATACCACACTGTCTTAATTACAATAGCTTTAAAATAAGCCTTATCATCTGATGGGACAAGTCCCTTGGCTTGCTTTTTTCCTTAGGAGTTTCTTGGTATATTTGGCCCTTTGCTTTCAGATATAAATTTTAAAATCCCATTGTCATGATGTGTGAAAATCCTTTGGTGGTCCTTCCATTTTCATGGACAATCTTCCATTTTCGGATGAGTCACTTTGCACCTCTGGCCTGTCTTTTCATCTGTAAAATGGAAGTAACAGAGTTCCGTTTTTACAGAATTGTTTTTAAGATTAAATGAAATAATGCATGTATAGTCCCTAGCACAGTGCCTGGCACGTGGGAAATTTCCAATAATTAAATGAGTAGTTTTATTATTGTTAGAGCCGAGTTGTGGCCGCCCTGCTGTGGAAAGTGCTGGGATCCTGAGAGGAAGGCTGGCTTTTAACTGTGCAGGACTGTAGTACAGGAAATGCAGACTTATTACCACCTTGTCATCACATGCTGATGTGGGCTTTCATGTTTAATGTTCATAATGCACACGTATGGTACTTTACACTTTTTAAAGTATTTTCCCTCATTTGGTCACATTTGGATTGTTCAGGAACCTTGAGAAGCAAGTAAGCATACACATATTTGGAAATATCTGAGCCTAGAGCTTTAGCTGAGCTTTAGGGGCTCTATCAGGGCACTGGGTGGAGGTAATGAGAAAGAAAATCTTCTACTCAGCCACCTACATGCCAACCATCAACCAGGATGATAATGTGTAGGTAGAGATGAGAGTAGGATTGCCAGATACAATAGAAAACCTCCAGCTAAATTTGAATTTGAGATAAACAGTGAATACTTTTTAGTATAAGTATGTCCCAAATATTGCACAAGATATACTTACATTAAAATTTATTTACTCACCTGAAGGTCAAATTTAACTGGGCGTCCTCTGTTTTTATTTGCTAAATCTGACAATCCTAAATCGGGGGTGTTGCCTTTACTACTTCAAATTGGGATTGAGCTGTAGTGATGTAATGCATTAGTTGCCCTTAGATGGTGTGCAGTCCAACCCCTCCTTTTGGCAGATGTAGAAATTGAGATCCAGAGGCTCAGAGTTGGGTAACTGCAAAAATGGGATGCTTCTCAGCTCTACGTTCTTTCTAATGCTTCTAAATATACAAAAATACGCGGCCAAATTTCCATTATCCTGCAAACCCTAGAGAAATAGGGACCTTTACCACATTGACCACAGACCTTTGGTCATGTACAGGTTCTGTGGCAGGCCCTGGTCCCCAGACCAGTATCTGGTCACCCATGGTGTTAACCCAGGTCTGAAATGCTCAGGATTTTAGAAAGTATCATGCTGGATGGGAGTTGAAGGCCCTAAAGGTAAGCAGCTGGCCTTTGAAATGACAGTCTTGTCAAAGTCTTCTGGTACTATGGTGATAGGGATCAGAGATGCCGATAAAAGCATGCAAATTTTCAGATAAAAAAAAGAATAAGAAATGATGAAGGGGAAGGAAAGAGAAACCGAGGAGGAAATATAATGCCTCTTCCTAGCATCTGGAAGGGCTGAAGGACAGAATGGCAGAGAAGAAGTGGGGCTCCATTGGGAGAGGCAAGTGGTATAACAAGACTTAATATCAGAATATTCTTTTCTAAAATGAAGACGCTTAGACTGAGAGAGGGCTCCCATGGGCCTCTTAGACTGATGAAGAGTCCCATTGCTGGAGTCATTTAAAACCAGAACTGAGCAAGGCAATGGAAGGTGCACTGCAGGAAAAACTCCCTGGATATCTTTTGAGATGGACTTGATCATCTGATAGGTCTTTTCCTTCTCTCAATTCCTGTGAATCACTGGCTCATTTGAAAACATGACGGTTAAAACTCTCAGGAAACCAGAAATTGAGAATTTAATTGAAAGTAATTTTCATACAAGTGAAGCATGTCCAGAAAGTCATTTTGTGTGTATGTGTAATTTTTTTTCTTTTTTTAAATTCGGGATAAGTTGAGAAACTACTCTCAAAATCCTTACCAGGCCGAAGCTTTTTTTCAAACTTGATGAACTGTTATTATTCCTAACCTGTAGTTTCAAATTATTTTTATGTGACACTTGGATGATGATGTCTCTTTGACTTCATTTATCTAACAAAATAGTCTTTTCAGGAAATGGATCTCCCAGCTTACTTCCAAGCTCTAAATAAACATCCAGAGTATCTATGTGCTATAAAATCACCTCCTCTATGATGCTGATCCAAGGCATGAAAATTGCCCTCCCGGTGCTAGAAGTCAAGCCTGGCTGACCTTCCCAATTTTTCTGCCACAAATCTGAAAAACAAACCCAGCTGTTCTGGAGAAACATCAGGAGGAGACACTCATTAGATAAAAACATTCATGCCTTCCTTTCATTGCAGACGGCCTCCCAGGAGATGAATTACATAAAAAAAACTCTACCTGTTAGCAGGCCTTGATTGCTGTCATGTTATTTTCCTACATTAGTTCTAATATTCCTGGTAATAGATGTTTTTTAAAGGCAATTTTGGTAGCAGCTGTTATCTTTTGCTTCATATCTTGCTTGCCGTCTGTGAAATGAATTACCAAATATTGTCAATTCTACCCTTTTTCCTCCAACTCTTCCCCTCCATCCCTACCTCTGCAGCTCCACTGTCACAACCTAAAGGCCTCCCAGCTCCTCTGCTGTGGACTCTGTAGCTGCAGCAACATTAAGCTTCCCAAAGCAGAGCCTTGATCCTATCTCTCCTGCTCACAAACTGTCAGCAGCACCCAGTTTTCTTATGAGGCATTTTCCAAACATCGGTCATTCCAGTATCACCTCCATTATTTTTGCTGCTTTCCCTTCTCTTTGTGCCTTTGCTTACTTCATATTTATCTTTAAATGGACCTTTTTTACTTAAATGTATTCTAAAAGGAAACTTTATCTCCAAGTAAATGGAAAACCAGTATCATCTATCATAATAGAAGCTGACAATAAATACAGTGAAAGCAAAACAAAACAGAAGTAGCATCTCCTAGCTGAGATAGTACTGCCTGAGGCTGTAAGCCTGAGGCCTGCTCTCTCTATGTGTACAAAAGTTCCATTTGTTCCTCCAGATCCATTTTCCTCCCTTCTCCTTGCTCTCTGCCCCGGGAGGCTGAGCTCTATGGACAAACTCGGCAGCTCTCCTACCTTCTTGTCTCCAGTTGGGCTCAGCCTGTGGGAGCCCAGCAGGGTCTTGGAGGGAAGGAAGCAAAGCGGTGTGTTTCCTGCCCCCTCCCTTGTCTCCTGACCGCCTGCCTGGCAGTGTGCCTTGACCAAAGGTTACTGCTTGTTTTAAGGTGGCTTCGTCCACAGGGCTCCCTCCTTCTGCGTTACCGTAAACTCTGCCTGTCTCATCCCTTGACACCTAGAGATAGTGACAGCTGGGCCTTTACTAGCCCTGGGTTGCTGCTTGTGGTCACCTATCCCCGTACGTGGTCTGTAGCCCCTTTGTTAACCCCTCCTGGATTCTCCTACTTTTGATGGGGTCGTATCTCTCCTTGGAGACCCTGACTAATATAGTTGTCATGGATCGGATGTTCTAGATATGCATTGATGGAGACTTTCTCCTTGGCTTCATCAGAGGTCGGAGCGGGACTGATGGACGTACTGTCTCTTTACGATCTACCTGGCGCTGCGTGTGTACGCCAGTGACGCGTGTGTTGCCCACTCTGGGGCATACCTTTCTATGGAATAAACCCCCGCATTCTTTGTGCAGAATTCAAGCTGGACTGAAGCCCTGCTCACTCTCCACATCCTATTTCCTTCCACACACCCTTTGTTACAGAAGAATGGACTTTATGCTGTTCCTTGCTCTTGCCCCATGATTCCCCACCTTTGGTCTGAATTTAGGCAGTTTCTTCTGACTAGAAAGTACACCTCCTCCACCTCCACAGTGAATCTGGTCCTGGTTCCAATGCTGCCTTCTCCACCAGGGCCTCACTGATATGCTAGCCAAGCAGCTCTGCACATTGTCTCAACTTCCCCCAAACCCCATGTGCCATTTCCTCCATGTCTCCTGTGGGGTACCAAGGGTTAAATTTCCCCAGGCTCCTGGCTGAGCTGAGACTCATGCGCAGGCCTGCCGGCTGCTTGGAGCTACCTCTGACACCACTTGGTCATTCTTCCTCAAAGTAGGTCATGTTCTAGCTTGTTTTATCATCAGGCCTTCTCTTCTGAACTGTATGTAAGCCACCATTCATTCATTTAACCAAGTGATTAAAACCTACAAAGTTCCAGGCACATGCTAGGTGCTGGACATTCAGTGATATGTAAAACGTGATCCCTGTCCCAGGGAGCTTAAGAAAACTGCAGAGACCCTTTTAGGAAAGCCATGGACTTTAGAGTCCCCCATTAATAACTTATTTACACACACATGTGAACAACATGTAATAGCCATTGGTTTACCATTTGGGATGAAACTGCCCTGGGTTTTGAGGCCATCCTTCATTGGGAGACAACTTCCCTCATCTACACTCCTCAGAGGAAGTCAGGGGGTCAAGTTACCACATACAAAAGCTCATAATAGGGCCAGGGGTGGTGGTTGGAGGGGAGTGGTCATTAGCTAGTGAAAGGCTGGACGTTGGCTCTCTAGGAAAAGGCAAGATTCATGTTCGCTTCAGGCCACCTGCATTAAAACTCCTAGTGGCAAATCTTCCAAGTACCAGGGCTGTGATTACAAACAAACTCAGAGGGAAACACTCAATAAACACACCATAGCAGGAGCTGTAGAAGGAGCCAAGGTGCTCAGAGCAAACAGGAACTACGGCAGACAGAGTACAAGTCGACCTGGAAAATTATACACGTACTCTACTCAGATTCTCTATGTGAAACATTTTTGTACATCTTAGAACTGAGATAGGAACACAGAGGATTATGTAGGTTGCCAACAAATACTTACCAAATTGAACCCAGTTTGGGTACGTAACACCACAAACCTAATTTGAGGATGGCGATAGATGCACTCTATATTTTAAATATGGACTATTATTTCTGCCCTAAGATAATTTACAACTGACCCATTAACATAACTCATCTTTTTCTCTTGATCAAAAGAATGTAACTTGTAACTTGGAGAAGATCGTAGAAGTAACTCTACCTTCTCTATTATTTTAACGGACAGAAAAGTGTTAGTTTGTGGGGTTGCCTTGGGTCATTCATCTGGGGTGAACAGATACCCCTCTGTGCCCAGGAGAGGAGGAGGACATGGAAAATCCCTATCCTGGTTTCCAGAGAGAGCCTGCCTCAATGGAAGTCCCTGGGTACCTTTCATGCTGTCCCTCTGTGAGTGAGAGGTCGAACTTCCTCAGTGAGAATCACAGCTCTTTTTGTTTACCTATTTTGTGTAACCAGAAGTGAACAGACACGTTATATTTTATTAGCTCATTCTGACAAGAGCCCTCTGAGGTTGGTACACTTGTTCCATTTACATGTGAGGAATCTGAGGCTCACTGAGCATAGGTGCCTTGCCCGGAGGACATCCAGATGGTGAGTAGTCCGGGTCCCTGGTGCCCAAACTTGCACTTTTACTGCCTCTCAAGACACTGTGTTCATTCTGTTTGGTTGGGCTGACCTGACGTTGTGAGTATCTGATAAGCTTATTACCTTGAATTCTCTAACCATTACCTTGCTGGCGCAATGGCTGATGTTCCAAAGATGACTCGAGCCCCTGCTATATCCTGAAGAGTGATCTGAAACATTAGAGACATGAGCATTGAGCGAAGTCTTCAGGAAGGGGTGGTGAACCTCCTCCCTGCTCTCTGCTACTGTCCCTGTTTGTCTGTTTGTCTGTCCTTTTGTTTGTTAACCACTTCTTCCTCCAGGCCATAAACTCCACAAGTCGGGCCATAACTTTGGTTTTCACTCCTCTATTCCTGGTACCTAGCAATAAATACCTGTTGAATGAATGATTTCTAACTGAACTGGTCACCCAGATGTAATGCACATGTTTCAAGTCTACTTACCAGAATTTTTCAGCAAAGAGTTCTGTCGTTTTGACACATAGTGATACAATTTGTATAATTTATTCATAGAATTCTTCTTAGACTACTAATAAATTCCTGTGGGACATAGTCCCTTTGTATGCTGTGGAATCCACCATAAAGTGTTCACAAGAAATGACTTTTAAAAATTTTGTTCGAGGCTATGTTGATTTTGAATTTCTGAATAGTTATGCCTGAGTTTCTCTTTGTTTCAGAACATACCGTGAGGGATATTGGCATCTCTTTATATTAGGACACTTACCGATTCTGAGTTAAAAGATGGTTGGGATGTAGCAGAGGAGAGAGATCAGAAATCTCTACTCCTGGAAGCACATACCATTCATACACCAAGGAGATAAATTCCTGGTGTGGATTTTAACACACAGGTGACATCTGTGTACAGTTCGCTTATGTGTCTAGAGGGTAGGATGATCTATGAACAGGGGCTCCACATCTGCTGAAGGCAGGAAATTCAGCCCCATGTCTTGCCACCCGAGGCACTTTCATGTTTGTTTTCATCTCCTGATAAAATTGAGGCAAACCCACAGACCAACTGAGACGTCAGTCTGTTTGTGAGTATGCAGCCCGCCCTCTTGATGACCTCCCTCCACTCAGGAAGGCAGTGGGGAACAGGAAGAGGACCTCTGGAGAGCTTACATTCCACCGGCTTCTTTGACTTTTGCCAACCGACTTTGCAAGTGTTCTCAAAAATCACTTATTACCTCTGCAGGTGTGAAAATACCCTGTGCAGTTCCAGGGTTTGTGAAAGCACATGAAACAGCCTTGAAAGCTGCTCTGGCAAAGCGACTGCAGTTGGAATTAGCTATGTCACTAAGCCACATCCTGGTTTGAATGATATTATTTATATCCGGCTGCACTCATCAGCTCCTGAAGCCGCCTGTCGAGCACCAAAGTCTCCCCGCAGCATTTCCGCTTGGCCCTCCTTGGTGTGAGGACAGGAAGGGTGGCTCCTCTCTCAATCTCTGTGTTTGAGCCCATTTCACACAGGAAAAAATGTCCCTAATATTGAAGTGGATAAACTCGCTGGGATTTCTGGATGTGGTACACAAACCCAGAAGGCTGTGGATTAAGAGGTAGAAAGAGGAGAGCTCGCTGCCTTCTCGTGCCTTTAAGTGGGCCTCTCTCTGGAAAGAGGAAACGTAGGTGTATACAGCAGTAACTAGCATGACTGAGGCTCAGTGTTTCTGATCATAAAATGGGAGGAAGAACAGCATGTACTTCCCAGGGTTGGTGAGGGACCCTAGGAGGAGATGCACACAGGGCTCTTAGCACGGTCGTTACTGGCAGGTAACGAGTTCCCGCTGGGTAGCCACCGCTGCCCAAGGTTATCTGGAAGGCTGTGCAACATGTGCGCATGCGCATGTTAAAGAGTGTAGAAGTAGCTGTCGGGATACAGGCTCTGGTCACATCAGGGCTGTGCTCTGGTAGGCACTGGGTGCTGGTTCCAAACCAAAGTCTCTTTTGCATGTAATGCATTTTCCCTGGGGCCCAAAAGTTTCCATGTGGCCTTTTTAACGAGAGACAAACTACAGCACTTGCATTTTGATGCCTCAGTCTGCTGTTTGATGATCTTACTGTTCGGTTTATCTATTTTGGTGCTTGTACCTGTGTTTTCTGTTGGGAAGTGAGGTGGTGGTAGATGTAGAACTTTTGTATGTTAGTGTGACCAAAATCTGACATCATTTAAGGGTAGCAAATAAAACTACCTGTTTCTCACTACCGCCTTGAAAATAGGATTAATTTGCCTTCTTGGTAATGAACGGCACTGCATTCTGCATTTGTCGGACTTCACAACCACACCCCTGTATTGGAAGACTCTATGGCTCCCTGGTGAGATACCAGCAGCCATGGTTTGGGCAGAATCACTGCCTTAATGATTCGGAAATTTTCCCCTCCAGTCTCCTAATGCTAAGAGGATAAAAACCATTGCTGAGGGTCTGGGTCTGGGAGAGAAGCCAGAGCAGCCTGCCAAGTGCAGATTTGTTTGGAAGGGTCAATGTTTAGCTAAAAAAATTGATACAAAGTTTTCCTTTTATTCCATTCAGTATCTGTGTTTGTTCTAGTATTGATATTAACGTTGTTTAAATTATCCCCCCAACCCAAGAACTTTTAAGTAAAATTAAGGCTGAAAGAAGATCTATATTAAGTCTATAGTTTCGCTGACTCCCAGCATATAACATTTGCTGACTTCGTGATTATTGGATGTGAGATTTGAAACTGTATGTCAAATTCTTAATCACCCTTTTATTCCATGCTTAAACTAAACTGGGTCTGTCTAAGAATAGGTGGGAAGGAACTCAGGTATGGTTTTTGGAAAAATTAGGGAGTGTTGTATCTGCAGTACTGATGAGGTATATCATGTTCCATGTCTGCTATAACATCCTGGCGGAGAGCCCTATGTTAGGTTAAAACAGAATCAGATCCAGCCTTAGTTGTGATTCACTTATTTAAAGACGGCCACTGCTTCCTAGTCTCATTTAGGCTCTTACCATGAAAAATATTAGACATTAGGTGCTCTAGATCAGTAAAGGTTTGAATGACCTTTATGAGGCAGCTTGCCTTGGACTAGATAAGTAGGGAATCTTCATTGTGTGTTCAGACGTTACTTTTCTAACCCTCCTCCAATGTACAGGATGAAATAGCCTTAATTCTGCCCGATATAACTTTACTCATTGGAAAAGTATGTACTTATATATATATAAATATACTAATACAACATATATGAAGGCCTACCCTATATTAGGTATGAGGATTACCAGTATACCAGTAAAATATCAACAGACTTTACAATTAGGGCCTCTGGTCTGATGGAGCTCATATTCTAGGGTATGGAGAAAGATGATAAACACATGAATAAAATTTCAAAAACTGATATGTGCAACAGAGAAAAATTCTAAGGATATAACTAAGTTTGCCTGCTTTTGAGAGATCAAGGACAGCCTCTCTGAGGAGCCATCATTTAAACCATGATCTTAAGAAGAAGAAGAAGCTATACTGACTATCAGGGAGAAGAGATTTCCAGACAAAAGGAACCGCTAGTGCAAAGACCCTGAGGCAGAACTAGCTTGTTTTTTGTTTTTTGTTTTTCTAGAAGCTCAGAGAAGACCACTATGCTGGACCCTTGAAGGGAAGATTGTGACATAAGATAAAGTGGGAAAGGTAGGCAGGGGCAGGTTAAGTACGCTGTGTCTCGTTGCCATGGAAACAAGTTTAGCTTTTCTTCTAACAGCAATCAAAAGCCATTGAAGAGAGGCACATGACATGAAGGGTTTGAGAAGATCATACTAACAGTTGTGTAGAAACAGACTTCCAGGGCCAGTTAGAATATTCTAGCATTTATCCAGGTGTGAGCAGTGGTAGCGTGGACTAAGGTGGCCGGGGTGAGGAGGGAGAGAAGTGACTGAGGAAAGGGTATGGAAGTGGAGCCAATCAGTCTCACTGATGGATTAGCAAAAGAAGGACTGAGTAATAGCTAGAGCAGCACCGTCCAACAGAAGTAGAATGCAGGTCACTTTCGTAATTTCAAGTTTTCTACTTGTCACATTAAAAACAGTAGGGAAATGGATAAAATCAGCTGAGAACATTTTAGACATGTTGGCTTAAATGTATTTCAATATGTAATCAATATAAGAATTGTAACTGAGAATTTTTTTTCCATACTGAAATATAGTATATGTTTTATACTTATAGCCCTTCTCAAGTCACACCAGCTCCATTTTCAAGTGCTCAACAGCCAGTGTATTGCAGTTAGGCCTAGTTGGCCTTATATCTGAGCATACTGCAACCTAGCATGGTGCTCTGACCAGGGCTTCACACCTTCTGGCAGCAGTCTTCTTCTTCCTACTTAGGCAAAAAGGCTGTTGTTTTTGCCCCAGAGGGATGAACTGTGAAAACTCCTATTCCTTCTCTGTCAGCCTCTACGTAAATAGCCTCATGAATATTTAGTGCATGGGATGATGGCCATGACCCTGCCCTTACTGGGGCTTCCCCACCCAGAAGGGCATTTGGTAGGTTTGGGGTCTTGGGGTCTCTCTTGTCTACGCTTCCTCTAGAGTCTCCAGGTTTCTGGGTCTCCTCTTACCACAGAGCCAGTTAGTGGACCACGAGTATCAACGGGAAAAATGAACAGAAAAGGACTTTATGTTAAGCGTGTGTGTGGCCCAAATGAAGGCAAATACCTCCGTGGAATTTTGTAAACAAAAGTTGGTATAAACCGACCAAATTCACAAGCATACACAAGAGAGCAGGACATATGCAAATAGTAAGTGGCAGTTTCATTTAACATCATATTTCTTTAATGTTAATTTTAATTATGCTTCGCAGTTTTGTTCATTTCTCATTTGAGTGCGTGCTGATGATTATATCAGAGCTGTGGTCATTAACATACTTCTACGTATCCAAGTATCTGCAAAATGAGTAAGCCGACCTTGGGGTCCATTTAAAAATTCTTCTTTTGGGGGCTTCCCTGGTGGCGCAGTGGTTGAGAGTCCGCCTGCCGATGCAGGGGACATGGGTTCGTGCCCCGGTCCGGGAAGATCCCACGTGCCGCGGAGCGGCTGGGCCCGTGAGCTATGGCCACTGAACCTGCGCGTCCGGAGCCTGTGCTCCGCAACGGGAGAGGCCACAACAGCGAGAGGCCCACGTACTGCAAAAAAAAAAAAAAAATTTTTTTTCTTTTTAAAAGGGGTCTTTAAATTCACCAGTTCCACTAAACACTGTTCAAAGTGGTAAACGGTTTCCAGAAGCTGAGTGGGTGGATGCCCATGAAACCAACTCCCATTGCTTGACCCTGTGCCCGTGAGCTGTGCCTTCAGTTACAACTAAAATGCCAAATACATGACTTAAGCAATTAACTAGGGACTTCAGGAAGGCTTCAGTTCTTAATCTGGATACACTGCTATTTACTTTAGTATTATTTTGCCTTTGATGCCATGTTCACTTTTGATTCTTTAATATCATATCAAAAGAGAAAAGTCCTTTTAACCTGTGATGCAAATTGAAAGTACTATATTTTGGCTACCGCAAGGATTTTGGAAATGTTCCTGGAAATCTAACCACCCTTTAAAGAAAGTAATTCTATGGGAATGTATTTCTGAGTTCTAAATTACGGATTTTTAAACTAAAACATAATATTTAAAGTAAAAAACCTTCCAAAAGGCAGAAGAATTTGCAAAATGTCTAAACTTCATGTGTGTGCTTTGTATACTTTCTATAAGCCATCCGAAAAGAATGTATGGCTTAAAATCATTTCAGCACTAAAGATGGTCTCCAAATCCTAAACCAGTGGTTCTCATCCCTTAAATACATAAGGTCCTGGTTGAATTCACTAAATATTCAAACTTCCGGGCTTGACTCCCATGGAAATCTGCAGTTAACTTTCTCCCCAGATGGGAAACGGTGCTATACCTTGTGGGTGACACTGCCTGTAGGGATTGGACCAGCCATGTGTTCTAGGTCAGGGTGCCTGGCCCTTCAGAATAACAGCAGCCATCATTGCTGAGCCCCTACTTCGAGATAAATGCTTCCCTACATTAACTGGATCCTTGCAAGCTTATTAAGAAGTTGGTGAATGTTTTATACATGTTGCATGTGAGGAAACTAAGGCTCAGATGAGGCAAGGCCTTTATCCATTATTAAACAGCTAGTGATGGACAGAGGCCATCTCCAAGGCTGTCTCCCAAGGCTGCTCGTCTATCAGATTTCTTGCCAGGTGAGCATTCACACCAGGACCTTAGATCCCTGCTGAATCAACTGAGCTAACCTAAGGAACACCTTGGATGCAGGTTATTTTGTTCCCAAACCTGTAAGTGTGGCCTGGACACTCAATGAAGACCCCATTTGGTTCTGGCTTCACAGTCACCTCAATTGCGTTCTCTTCTACCCTTGATCATCCGTTGCCATTCGTATATCGCCTCTGCCAGATTTGTCCTCAAATCTGAAGTCTCTGCCCTCAGTCAATGTTTGCACGAGTGAGCCTGACAAATGTTTTCATCTGAGAAGGCAAGCTGCCTCCCTGTGCACGTTTTAACATGAGCTCAGTAGAGTGGTACTATTGGGTTTGGCATAGGTCGTCAACATTTTGAGCTGATGCTCGTCTAAATCATTGTCCTGTTTAGACTCTGACAGGTTAAATTCATGGATTCAGGAGTCAGAGGCTCCCCCGCCCCCGGATAAAGGGCTGCCCACAGGATTGGGAAGCTCTTCCCAGCAGTGGCAGTCTGTGTGAGCTACAAGTATGGATACGTTGCAATTGCTTCTGAGATTACTCCGATTAAAATAGACCTAGAAGGAACCCTGGCTGGACATCAGTCTGATGCTGCTAGTAATCATCTTATCTGACCCTGTGGTGGCTCAGGTTGGATAATGGATAAATGGGTCTCTGTGTGCCTCTGGAGGCCTCCTGATGGGCAGTGAGGGATCTGTAAATAAGCCAAAAATCCAACTGTGAATACAGCCATGAAGATCTAGAGGCTAATTCTTAAAATAAAAACACACATCTAAAATTAAAAGACTGACGAGGCAATATCGAGAGATCTCCTTGCTGCCCAGAAAACTGGCTGTCTAAGCTCCACTTTCATCCTGCAGAGGGGCATTTCTTATGGAATTACATGATTATTTTGGTATCTTCATAAATGGTTTGGCTTTGAAAGGTGAGTTAGAGTATAAAGTCATCATGAACCATATAGGCATGGAGGGAGGGGCCTGATGCAGTGACAGTAGCTTGAGAATCTACCTCCCCGCCCACCCAAAAAAAAAGAGAGAGAGAGAGAGGATGAATAGCTATGGTGGGGACAAAAATGTATTAGCACGGGAGTTTGTTATATTTCTTTTAAACCATTCTCCAACCCTTTGAAGAAGCTATTTTCCGTGCTGCCTCAATTTCCCTTCTAAATTTTTAAGGAGAGTTACTTTGCTGATCCAATTTATAAGCTTTTGTGATGCAGAACTTTGGGATTGAATGTGTATGTGTGTGATATACAAACATATATGTATATGTGTATATAGAGAGAAACTTATATGGGCACATGCCTAATATATGAGTGGTGTATCCGTACATATATACGTACACATATATGTGTGCTTCTGTGTAGATATGTCTGTCTGTCTCTGTCTTTCTCAGGATCATGTGGCCTAGAGAGTAAAGAGAATTTCTAGTGAAAAGTTGAGAGTAAAGGATTTGGAGAGGTTCTGGAGTAGTTGTGGAGTTCATGAATTGGAGATAAAGGAAAAGAGGATTTTAAGAATCATTCTGGGTTGTAAATTAGGGTGTCAGTAATGTTCTTTGAGAGCTGCAAGACTGAAACTTTTCAGATGCGTTGGCTGATGGACCCGTGTCTCTTTGGTTAGGACACAGTACTGGGACTAAATCACATGGGGCCCCACATAGTATTTGATTTGCACAAACATGGGTTACTGTCCCCTGCCCCCAACACACACTTCCCCTCCCCAGGCATTGCTATATACATTTTACTTCATTGGTTAACATGACTGGTGAGTAAGACATTGGGAAAGGGGAAAAATTATTTGTAGAACTAAAACAAGTTGAAGTTTGTATTCCGGGAAGACAAGTTTCTTTATTGGCATTCCCAAAGATACAGACGGAGATACTATTAGAGAGAAAGAGACAGGAATATGAAGTGACGTGTCCAATCAGCTCCCTGCTCACGGAGAATCGTTTTCTTTCCAACCAGTACCCCTTTTCAAAGGGAGGCCAAAGAAAAGTGAGCTGTGAGACTCAGCATTCGTGTTGCTAGTGAAAATGAGGATTCCAGATCAGGAAACATTTTTGGATGGGTTGTCCTTTTGGTTTTGTCTCTGATTTGAATATTTTCCATAAAAAGAATGTGGGTTGTGTGTGTGCGTGTGTGTGGGCATGCACATGTGCATCGTTTTTCTCAATATTTCTCTCCTGGTATCTACCTCCTAGGATGATACTGGTTGTTCTCCAGTAATAGGGCTAAGACCCGGTCATAGACTGAGTACTGAGAGCTTTGTTGAATCACTAAGCTAGATTTCTATGAATCTTCAAAAGTCATTTATGAATCTTCAAGAGCCATTTATAAAAGAACTTGATGGTGGTTGAGAAATTACGGCATCTTCTTGTTTATACCAGACTTTCAGTTCAGAAGAAAATGGCTATTGGTCAATTGTATTCTGCTCCCTGCTCCCCCCACCAAAAAAATCTAGATATTATAGGCTTCATATCTACCCTGTGGAAGTTTACTTTGTGAGGATACACATAAATATTGAACAAACTGGGAAATAAAAATATTGAAACAGTTCCTTTGTGTGTCAGAAAAAGGAAAAAAAAAAACCCTGTGTATTTGTGTGTGTGTGTGCACGTGCACATGTGTGCATGTGCAATCTCAATTAAATTAACTGCTTTTAGACAACTGTTTCTCTAAATATTTCAGGCAGGAACAGACTCTAACAGCAGGGAGAAGAAATCCAGTTGAGGGGTGCATGGCACCATCTAAAAAGGGTGAGAAATCACTCTGTCAAACAAGAGAGGCTTGAAATTAAACAGGTGTGAAAATTACATGCTCCCTGGAAGAGTAGCTTATGCTATAGGCAGCTGACTCCGGGTGGGGGCTATGAAAGTAAACCTGCTGTCCGTGTAATTTCATCCTGCCACCAGGTAACTACGGCTGTAGTAAACATGCTAATGCAACAAAGGGGCCTAGGCGTCTGCTGTGCTCTCAGAAGGAGCCAGATGACGAACCATCTGGGTTCTGCAATAAAGAATCAGGATCGGGCTTCCCTAGTGGCGCAGTGGTTGAGAGTCCGCCTGCCGATTCGGGGACACGGGTTCGTGCCCCAGTCCAGGAAGATCCCACATGCCGTGGAGCGGCTGGGCCCGTGAGCCATGGCTGCTGAGTCTGCACGTCGGAGCCTGTGCTCCGCAACGGGAGAGGCCACAACAGTGAGAGGCCCGCGTACCGCAAAAAAAAAAAACAAACAAAAAAACAATCAGGATCCCTTCCCGGCTCTTAGACTACCAGTAGCATTCTGAAGGACAGCTATTAAGAGCAATGAAGTTCTTTATATCTACTAATATCGATTACACATACACAAATTCCCTGTGAAGCACAGGATGAATGAAAGTACCCCACATATGGTGAAACTTAGGGAAAAAGCTGCAGGGTAAGTAGCGCACTATAACTAGAGTTCATAGTTGTCACAGCTGGTGATGACACAGCAGCCACAGGCCCCTGTCCGTAGCATGGTTGCAAAGAGAAGCCAAAAGTTATTTCCTGTAGCTGCTGAATCTGCTTTCTTATCTACCCCACTTAAGGAGGCTTATTAGATGTTTCTCGTAGGGATAATCTATATTTCAGTAGAATATTTGGCCATACTGCCACTGAGAACCACTTTTCAAGATGGGGAGGAATCATTCCTTATGATGCTTCTGTGAGCCATCCCCCAGTGTAAGCTTCCAGACCCTTCTGTAATGTAAATGGGGGAAGATGTATATGAGCTTACACTTAGATGGTGGAGAAACTGAGATGTTTGTATTTATGGCTGGAAAAGCTTGGGGAATGTTGTGGTTCCACTTTTCTTTTTTTCTTTACAAATGATTTGCAGAAGCCTAGAGTGACTTGCCCAAAGATGCCCGGTGGGTTAGAGGATGAGCCAGATCTGTAACTTGATGCTCTAAGCCCCATGCTGAATCCCATGATCAATCTTTGTGTTCATATCACTGCTTTGGGCCCTGAAGTTAGCTTCTCATGGTCAGATCCTGTCCCGTATTTACACTGACTGAAATACCTTTATCATATAACAAATCTATTATATGATCAGGCTAATTAATGCTAGCTGCCATAATAGACAAATCCCCCAAAACTTAATAACCCAAGATTATCTTGTGTTCATATTAGGTCAGCTATAGTTTGGTGGCCCCCATAGCTATGCCATCAGGAATATGTGACCTGCAAGGTCTTGAGTGCAGGGGTAGAGAGAAATGGATAAGACAGATGGGCTCATAGTCAATTGGTAAAACTTGCTACATGACCCTGACCTCAGCACTGGGGGAGGAGGCTGAGGGAGGAGGGAGCCTGGAGGTAGGAATGCTGAGGGATGCATGGATGTCTGGTAAGCAATCCAACTAAAATTCTAGCATCTCTAGACAATACCCCATAAATAGCTGTCAGGTTTGGATGTGGCAGCTCTTGGTTTGGAGACCTAAGCACTAAAAAAAAAACCAATCTGCCTTCCCTTACTCATCAGTATCCATGGCAGACAGGATACTCACAACAAGCACACTTATTGAGATTCCAAATAATTTCCTAATATTTGGAAAGGGACAGAATGGAGTCACTGAGTAGCCACTGGTCTCCTGTAATCTGAAATCTATCAGACATTGGAAGGTATCCTCTCCTCCTAGGTTGGGGGTATTCCTTGATTAGGCTCCATAAAAGGAGTTTCCTTGTGCATTGTTCTGCAGTGGACCCTGGCCTCTGGGGACCTTCAGGGGATTCTTCTGAATCTTCCTTCTGTGTCTTTCTTCTGACCATGCCTAAAGTATGCATGGGGCATCATTCCCTCCTCAAGAGCTACATAGATTGCTCAGTCTTCTTCCTGTTTTGCGGGAGGGAGATGTATATCTGAGAGTCATTTTAAGTCTCAGACAGAGGAAGGCTTTTTAGCTCCAGCTTCCAGTTTCTTTTGGCAATACATTTCCAAATGTAATGAGAATTGTAATTGTAATTCTCATTTTCTTGAGAATTAAGTAGGCTTCTGATAATTGCTTCTAGTATGTTCCATGAGTCAGTAACTGTACGGTTCTCAAATCTACCTTGTGTTTGCTTCCTCATCCTTCTTCTACCCAAATTAATGACTGCTACTTTGAGGCTATGGCGAACAAAAAATAGGAAAGCCACATCTCCCTCACTTTTTTTTTTCCCCCAGAAAAGGGCATAAAGTTTTTAACATAGCTTTCATAAATCAGGGAGACAAAGGTGAATAACCCGATAGAAACAGGATAAAGTATACAAGTAGGCATTTCACAAGAAGTGTTGTAATTGACCAATGAATATAAGAAAAACATCATCATCACAAATTTTAAAAAATAGAATAACATATTTTCCACCTATTAGCTTGGTATGGATTTAAAACTTTATATATATATATATATATATATATATATATTTTTTTTTTTTTTTTTTTTTTTTTTCCGGTACGTGGGCCTCTCACTGTTGTGGCCTCTCCCGTTGCGGAGCACAGGTTCCAGACGCACAGGCTCAGCGGCCATGGCTCACGGGCCCAGACGCTCCACGGCATGTGGGATCTTCCCGGACCGGGGCACGAACCCGTGTCCCCTGCATCGGCAGGCAGACCCCCAACCACTGCGCCACCAGGGAAGCCCTAAAACTTTATATATTTTTAAAATAAAAATTGTATGTATTTAAAGTGTCCAACGTGGTGATTTGATAAACATAAAATAGTAAAATGAATACTACAGCCAAGATAATTACTATGTCATCTCAAATAGCTACCTTTGATTTGTGTGATGAGAGCACCTGAAATCTATTGTCTTAGCATGCCTTCACCATTCAGTACTGCATTATTAACTGCAGTCATCATGCCTGTACATTAGATCTCTAGGCTTGTTCCTCCTGCTACGCCCTTCACTGAGTCTCTCCTCTGAAGCATTTTATCCAATTGAGACGTTTAACTGGGCATCTGAGGTGTAAGGCCCCAAATGTTGAGATAACGTATATTTCCTTGTATTTATTTAGTTTTATAAACTGGCCTGTTCTTTCCCTAGCTCATCTTTCTATCAACATCTTGCCATATGTAGCCAGTGGCAACCAACACACACTAATCCTGTGTTTTCAATATGATAGATACGTGGTCCGCCTGCTAAGACAGCACAGACACACAGCCACTAAATTTATTGCCCCTACAAAACAGGAACCACTAACTTGCTATCCTCTGCTCTCCAGTTCCTTGCTGCCTGATGCCCAGCAGCTACCCTGATGCTTCTATTGTATGGTTTTTGTTATGACAACACCCTGCTTCTGGGTTCCAATTTCTGTGTAAGGAAAATTAATGACAAGATTTCAGGAGTTTAACACAATAAAGACCAAATGGCCCTGCTCTGTTAGTAGCTGTGCCATCTGAAATGTATCCTCTCCACAGCACATGTCTCAGTCTAGAAGTATCACGGGTCACTTCCACTCATATTCCATTACGCAGAACGAGACGTGGGGAACCAGTCTAATGGCCCAGAAGGCTGGGGATCTGTAGGGAAGCCTAAGAATATTGACGCGTCTCTGCCACATGCACTCATACACTTAAGCAGCCAACTGCTAAATGGAGCTTCCTTATCAACCACTACTTGAAAGTGTAGCCACAGCATCTAAATTCCTTCTGTTTTCCTAGATAACCCAGGATTATTCCCCCTGAATTTTGTCACCAAACTCCTGTCTGCTCCACTGTGGAACTGGCTTTGTAAAGGAGAGTGGTCTAGGTTCATGGTGGCAGGCAGGGGTCTTCCTAGAGGTTCTGCAAAGCCCTTTCAGCCCCACTTTTTGGAGCGGAACCTGGTGTTCTGCTGGGTGGCCTCCTGCCCCTTACCCTGCTCTCTTTACTGAGAGAGAAACTTCTCAGTTATTACTTCTTCTTCCTTCCCTTCCCTTCACATGGCTTCTTTTCAGGTCAGGAATACTAGAGTGAAAGGAGCTTTAAGGTTTCTGCTTATTTAATTTTTAAAAATAAGATGTTTTTGCTATTTCTGATTTTAAAAGGAATGCATGTTGAGATAAACTTGGAAAATCCGTTAGTATATAAAGAACAAATCAAATCGCCCACTATTTTATAACCTAAGGATGACCACTATTAGCATTTTATATTATTCCCTTCCTGTCTTTTGTTCTAGGCATATCTATTTATATGTAATTACAATCTTCTGTTATTCTGTGTCCTGCTTTTCTTAACAGTGAATCGTGAACATGATATTGTAGTATTGGGTATTTCTGTAAGCATAATTGAGGAGAAATTAACATATCATGCAATTATTAGCCATTTTAAAGTGTGTAATTCAGTGGCATTTAGCACATTTACAGTGTTGTGCAACTATCATCTGTCTAGTTCCACAACACTTTCATCACCCAACAGGAAATCGTACCCATTTGAGAAGTCACTCCCCATTCCCCCAATTTCCCCAGCACCTGGAAACCACTGATCTGCTTCCTGTCTCTATGGATTTGCTTATTCTGGATATTTATTTAAAAATGGAATCATGTGACATATGACCTTTTGTGTCTGGCTTCTGTTACTTTGCATAATGTTTTCAAGGTTCAGCCATGTTATATCATTATCTGTCAGTAGTTCATTCCTTTTTATGGCTGAAAAATACTCTGTTGTATGAATATAATACATTTTGCTTATCCTTTCATCAACTGATGGACATTTAAGTTGTTTCCACCTTTTGGCTATTAGGAATCGTGCTGCTATGAACAGTAGTGTACAAATTTTTGTTTGAATCCCTGTTTTCAGTTATTTTGGGTGTATGCCTAGGAGTAGAATTTCTGGACCATGTGGTAATTCTATGTTTAAGTTTTTGAGAAACCACTAAGCTGCTTTCCATAGAAGCTGTATCATTGTACATTCCCATCAACGTACAAGGTTTCCAACTTGTTACATACTTACCAATACTTAGCTTCTTTTCCTTTATTTTTTTTTTAAATTATAATCACCCCATTGTGTGTGAAGTTGTATCTTGTTGTGGTTTTGATTTGTATTTCCCTAATGACTAATGATACGGAGGATCTTTTCGTGTGCTTTTTGGCTATTTGTCTGTTATCTTTGGAGAAATGTCTGTTCAAGTCCTTTGTCTATTCTTTGAGACTTAGGAGTTCTTTGTATATTCTGGTTATTAAACCCTTATCAGATACATCACTTCCAAATATTTTCTCCCATTCTGTAGGTTCCTTATCGCTTTCTTTTGTTTTTTTTTTGTTTGTTTGTTTGTTTTTTGCAGTACGCGGGCCTCTCACTGTTGTGTCCTCTCCCGTTGCGGAGCACAGGCTCCGGACGCGCAGGCCCAGCGGCCATGGCCCACGGGCCCAGCCGCTCCGCGGCACGTGGGATCCTCCCAGACCGGGGCACGAACCCGCGTCCCCTGCATCGGCAGGCGGACTCTCAACCACTGCGCCACCAGGGAAGCCCCCTTATCGCTTTCTTGAAGCACAACAGTTTTAGATTTTTGTCAAGTCCAGTTTATTTTTTCTTGGTTGTGCTTTTGGTGTCATATCTAAGAATCCATTTCCGAATCCAAGGTCATCAAGAATTTAGCCCTGTGTTTTCTTCTAGAAGTTTTATAGTTTTAGCTCTTACATTTAGGCATTTAATCCATTTTGAGTTAATTATTTTACATGGTGTCAGGCAGGGATTCAAAATCACTCTTTTGCATATGTTTATCTAGTTGTTCTAATGACATTTGTTGAAGAGACTATTCTTTCTCAAATTGAATGGTCTTGGCACCCTTGTTGATTTCAACTGACCATAGGAATATAGTCTTATTTCAGGACTCTCAACTCTGTTCTATTAATCTATATGGCTTTTATTATGCCAGCACCCCATTATTTTATTTATAGTAAGTTTTGAAACTGGGAAGGGTGAGTCCTCCTACTTTTTTCTTCTAAGTTTTCAATGCTTCCATGACATTGTATTGTATGGACATACCTCAGTTTATTTTTCTAGTCTCTTATGGTTGGAAAGTAGATTCTTCCATTCAAGTATCAAGTATTCATTGTGGGCCACCACAAGCCAACATTTAAAAGATACAGCTGTGGGCAGGACAGCAATGCTTTCCACTAAAATTAAAAATGAAGGATGTTCATATACAAAACTGCATTAACAGAATGGTATGCAAGTAAAGTATTAAAAAGCAAAACTGAAAAGAGTACAAGTAGAAAACATTCTATTTTCTCTGTTTAATAGTATGGAAAACTACCCTCATACTACCTTCAAATATACCACATGTCCATTCAGACACATTTTCTGTGTTTGGCATAAGTCACATAATCATTTTCCATAAGGATCCCAGATTTAATCCTTTCACTGAGATTTTCATTGCCTTCCACACATAAAGCCTATCACCTATCTTATAAAGATAGAGGAAATAAGCTGTGACGTTCTATCTTATTGACAATGCAAATTCTAGTGTTCTGGTTTTTCTATACCTATGTGAACTCTTGAGTTGTCTTATATCAACAGTGAGAATGGTTTATTTTTATTGTCATTCCTAAAAAACTGAAGGTGGACTGGAATAATGGCATTCTATGAATAAAGAAAACTAATTTGCTCAGACTTCTGCTTAGATGATATAAAACATATAAAGCCACTTGAACAGTACCTGGTACATAGTAGTTAACAAATGTTAGTTGTTTTTCCAGAAGTTTCCCCAGTTTCTACTTCGCCATGCCCCACCTGTGTTCCCTTCCCAACGTAACCTAGTCTAGCTACAAGTCAGGAGCAGGTTGTGCTATTAAGAAGACCACTTTAATTCTGGCCCCAGAGAATTTTGTTTTGTTTTTGTTTTGTTTTGTTTTAATTCCCCCACCTCCCAGTTCTCTGCTCAAAGCTATCTGAGATTTCTAGATGGTTTCTGACAATGAACTAATATCCAGCTTTTTGGTTTGAGCACAGTATGACCAAAAACATTTTAAAAGATATTACATTAGAGAAATGCAAATCAAAACTACAGTGAGGTATCACCTCACACCAGTCAGAATGGCCATCATCAAAAAATGTACAGACAGGGCTTCCCTGGTGGCGCAGTGGTTGAGAGTCCTCCTGCCGATGCAGGGGACACGGGTTCGTGCCCCGATCCCGGAAGATCCCACATGCCGCGGAGCGGCTGGGCCCGCGAGCCATGGCCGCGGAGCCTGTGTGTCTGGAGCCTGTGCTCCGCAACGGGAGAGGCCACAGCAGTGAGAGGCCCGCGTACAGCAAAAAAAAAAAAAAAAAAAAAAAAAAAATGTACAGACAATAAATGCTGGAGAGGGTGTGGAGAAAAGGGAACCCTCTTGCACTGTTGGTGGGAATGTAAATTGATACAGCCATTATGGAGAACAGTATGGAGGTTCCTTAAAAAACTAAAAACAGAACTACCATATGACCCAGCAATCCCACTACTGGGCATAAACCCTGAGAAAACCATAATTCAAAAAGAGTCATGTACCAAAATGTTCATTGCAGCTCTATTTACAATAGCCAGGGCATGGAAGCAACCTAAGTGTCCAACAACAGATGAACGGATAAAGAAGATGTGGCACATATATACAATGGAATATTACTCAGCCATAAAAAGAAACAAAATTGAGTTATTTGTAGTGAGGTGGATGGACCTAGAGTCTGTCATACAGAGTGAAGTCAAATAGAGTAAAACAAATACCGTATGCTAACACATATATATGGAATCTAAAAAAAAAAATGGTTCTGATGAATCGAGGGGCAGGACGGGAATAAAGACGCAGACCTACTAGAGAATGGGCTTGAGGATATAGGGAGGGGGAAGGGTAAGCTGGGATGAAGTGAGAGAGTGGCATGGACATATACACACTACCAAATGTAAAACAGATAGCTAGTGGGAAGCAGCCGCATAGCACAGGGAGATCAGCTCGGTGCTTTGTGACCACCTAGAGGGGTGGGATAAGGGAGGGTGGGAGAGAGACACAAGAGGGAGGGGATATGAGGATATATGTATATGTATAGCTGATTCGCTTTGTTATACATCAGAAACTAACACACCATTGGTAAAGCACTTATCCTCTAATAAAGATGTTATTAAAAAAAAAGATATTACACAGGGCCATTCCTCACAGACATTCCAGTTGAAGGGTAACAGAATATACCATCCCAAAATAATCCACTTCGGCATGTGAGAAGGCAAGCGAGAAGTGGCAGATACAAGAAAAGCTCTCTGCTCTTCCCCATTTGCTCAAAGGCAGGATATAAATTTGTACAGACATATCCCTTCCCTCTCTACCAAAAAGGATAGAAATTAATCCCTGGAGAGAACTCTAGACCCTTATCAGCCAAGAGATGGCATAGGGGGAATCCACATAGCAAACCTTGCTAAAACTGGTACTTATCTACCACCAGATTCCCTATGTATCTGTCTTTCCACAACTTGTTGCCCTTAGAAGCTCAAAGTCCTTTTCCTTTGTCTTTTCAAATTTCAAAAAATTAATTGTTCTTTTGTTAAGATTCTATATAAGCCCAATTTCTAACCATACCTTTGAGTTACTCATCACTGGGTAATCCCATGTATGTGTGTGTACAGTGCACATGTTAATAAAATTCTGTTTGTTTTTCACTTGTTAACCGCTTTTTTGTTAGTCTAATCTTGTCAGTCTAATTTTTTGTTAGGGCCACAGTCAGTATTTTTCAGTCTAAGCAGAAGGCTGAGGTGTTTTCTGACACCACCAACCGATTCTCCAACACCATCTGGGTGTCCTACGACTCAGTTCAATTCTGACACTATCTACCTGGGGTTAGTATCAGATCCCACAGGTTAAGGGCTCAGTCCCACAAGACTGTCCCCACTTCAGATGCCAGTTGAAAGGCACAAGTTTCTGACTAGCTATACATTCAGGGGTTCCCACAACCCCCTCCTCAGTTTCAATAATTTGCTAGAACAACTCACAGAACTCAGGAAAGCACTTTACTTGCTGTGACCAGTTTACTGGAAAGGGTACAACTCAGGAACAAGGGGAAGGGACACAGAGCTTCCATGACCTCTCTAGGTGTGTCACCCTCCCAGCACCTTGATGTGTTCACTAACTGAGAAGCTCTCCAAGCCCTGCTGTTTAGGAGTTTTAATGGAGGTTTCATTACTTAGACCTGGGTGATTAAATCACTGGCCATGGGTGATGTGACTCAACCACCAGCCCCTCTCTCCTCTCCAGAGGTCAGGGGCTGGAACTGAAAGTTGCAACCCTCTTATGCCTGGTCTTTTGGTCTCCAGCCCACTTTCTGAAGCTACCTAGGGGCCCTTAACTACCAGTCATTGCATTAGCACATAAAAGACGATCTTATCACTGCAGAGATTGCAAAGGTTTTAAGAGCTAGGGACGAAGGCCAAATATTTATTTTTTTATTATATCTCACTTCCCCCACCCAGGAAGATTTGTGGGAATCCTAGTTAATGTAGAGGGTGGCAAGAAAGGAGCTAACTCCAGTTACTCACTTTCTCCCCACCCTTCACCTGGCTTCTCTGCACAGTTGGAAATAAAGTTGGGGAAGAAACAAAGCCAGAATTGTTTTAGTTCATCTTAGTCCTGATCCTATGAGCAAAAGCAGAGTGTGTCTGGAAACCATATGAATGTGAAAAATCTTTCTACTGAAGGCAAAATCGAGAATGGGTGAGAGAAAATCACTAGGGGTGAGAAAGTACTAGAAAGTTTTGAAAAGTTGTTGAGTTAATAGCCTGCTATAGTTCTCTGCCCTCCGCTCTTGAAAGATTATGAAAACTTCAGATGGTGCCCTTTGACTGCACAATGCTTTACAGCTGCAGCGGCCTTGTGTTTGAAACTAGCAAATATAGTGGTTAAAATGTTTCTCTGAGTTCTTTACATTTCTCCCCTTTTAATGTGTATTTTCCTTGTACCTGTAGATCTTCAGTTTTTATTGTGACCTTTTATCATGCTCTTCTTTGTGTTATTCATCCTTTCTAATTGATTCCCCATCTCAACTCTCTCTGGTTGCCATGCAGTGATCCAGTGCCGCTTGCAAGGATATTCTCTTTTATTTTATCTTTTTGCAAGTTTTTAACACTTGCCTTCCTGCTTCTCAAAATTCACTCTATCATGAATGACAACAAGAACACCACCATAGGCCACACATCTCTACTGTGTTTCCCCTCCAAAAACTGGTTTGTAATCATTATTCGTTTTGATTTCTTAAGGTTTTCGTTCCAGTAAGTTAATTTTTTTCTTATAGGGCTGCTTTTTAATAAAATTAATAGACTATTTTAGTTTTAGGTTAACAGAAAAATTGAGCAGAAAGTACACAGAGTTCCAATGTATCCTGTCAAAGCTCCTCCCGTCACCTCCCCAGACCACCCAGCTATTGACGTCTTGGATTAGTGCGCTACATTTGTTACAGTTGATGAGCCAATATCGATACATTATTATTAAAGTCCATAGTTTACATTAGGGTTCATTCTTTGTGTTGTACATTCTGTGGGTTTTGACAAATGTATAATGTCATCTACCCAGCATTAGAGTATAAAGAATTGTTTCACTGCCCTCCCCATCCTCTGTGCTCCACCTACTCAAGCTTCCCCTACAGAAACCTGGCAAACACTGATCTTCTGAGATTGGCTTTTTTTTTTTTACTTAGCAGTTTGCCTTTCAGTTTCCTCCATGTCTTTTCATGGCTTGATAGCTCATTTCTTTATATTGCTGAGTAACATTCCATTGAATGGATACACCACGGTATATTTACTCATTCAGGCTTCTTAATTGCAGAATCTGCAATTCTGGCTTTCTTCAGTACAACCAAGAGATTTATTATTCTAGATTACAATTACAACATATTCATCTTGATGCCTATGGAAAGCCCTGATTTTTCATAATTCAGGATTCTGCAAGAAACAAATGAGAACTGTACTTCATCTTTATTCCCCATCTGGTCTCACTTGAGGAAAATTTCGTGTGAACATCAGTGATATACTAGACATCCTATAATCTGAATTCTAAGCCAAGATTCTCATTTGGAAAGTATCATACAAGGTAGAGAACATTCCCCACAATCTTCCTTTGGTAAATTGTCATCTTTGTCACTAAGAAAAACAATTGAAAAATTATAAAATAATACTTTTGTTGTGTTTATCTCAGATATATTTTGTGTCCTATATATGCCATCTTCCATTCTTTGTTTATTTCATGCCTTGGTCTATTTTGGCTGCTATAGTAAAATACCACATTGGGTAGCTTTTAAAAAATAGAAGTTTATTTCTCACAGTTCTGGAGAAAACTTAGAAGTCCAAGATCAGGTTGCCGGCATGGTCAGGTGAAGCCTCTCTTTTGGTCTGCAGAGTTCTCATGGTATCCTCACTTGGTGGTAGGCGCTAGGGGGCTCTGTGGGATCTCTGTTATAAGAACACTAATTCCATTCATGAGGGGTCCATCCTCATGACCTAATTACTTCCCACAGGTCCCACCTACTAATACCATCACCTATGAGGGTAGGATTTGGAGGGACATAAACAGGCCATAGCATTTGGTAGGTACTCTCCCTATCAGCACAAAGCTGGATGAAATCCAGGTGACCCACATGAACTTGGCTGATTCCTTTCCCTCCTCACCCTTCAGTGAAGCTCATGGGCAGGTGAGAAGATGCAGTGAATCCTGATGGTTCAATGGGCAAGTTTGTCCCTAGGTAACCCAAGTAGAACTGACTTAACATGAGTGAGTTCTGACTTAACATGGGAAGCACACGGTGAGGAGGGACATAGTGTAAGTTCTTAGAGGGCAATATCTGTATTTCCCATTTCATCCTCTCTCCCCAGGATCCAGTGGAGTTACCTTTCCTTGATGAAAACTCAGTGAGCTTATTTCAACTTACTAGAATAGGACAGAGTTTTTGGCATGGTGGATATAAAAATCAGTCTTGTTTAAGTAGTATCTGATTTGTTTACCCAAGGTGGTAAATTAGAAATGAAGAAACCTCAATTTAAACTTAATTCACTGAAGATTTATTGAGGACCTAACAGATGCTAGAAATTATGCAAGGTGGGTCAGGAGATAGATGAATCAGAAATGAATTTCAGTCTCCAAGAGTTTACAGTTTTAGGAGGCGTGATTTGTTCACTATAAGTAGAAAAAAATCTAAGTTATGAGAAAAGAGTAATAGAGGTAAAGGAGTCGGTAGAGACTTCTGCATGGGAATATCCTGTAGCATGAGTAACCATGAAGGGAGAACTAAATATTCCTAGAGCAAAATGTCTGAAGTCCCAGGTGGTGAAAACTATAAAGGCAAGCAGATGGGCAGCTGTCCCCATCTTGTTAATAAGCATGGCTGAGTGTTCAATATTGTCTTTCTGTGTTTTGTTTCCTATCCCATCCCACAAGGATTTTCTCTCACTGATTCTTTTCTCATGCCTCTAATATCCTTTTCTCTTCTTCCTTTTCTCTGACTCTTTTTAAATTGGCCACTAATACCTCAAAATTCAGTATGTAGTGACTATATTGAATACATTTTTATGTGGCTTATTTCTACTTTTTGAAGGTATGTGAAGTAGTTTGTATGTCTCACAATACTGAGGTTTGTTTAATGTCTATGGAGAGTTACTATGCTAAGCTCTTTGAGACAGGAGTATGTATATCTTATTCACCCCGTGTCTAGAATAGTGCCTGGGACATAGCTGGTGTCTCAAAGCTACATTGGAAAAAGGTTTCAGACCAGAAAATCCGGAGTTTGTATTCATTAGCTCTGTGCAATGGAAGTTTTGCCCAATCACTTTTAAGTATGTCTCCTCATTTAAAACATGGGATGAATAGTCATATTTCAAAGTTTACTCATAAAAATCTGAGAAAATAAAGGATAGGAAAACATTTGAAACTATCAAATATTTTTAGTATTGTATGTTGCTATTTGTGTGCGTGACAGTCAGGAGCTCACAAAAGAATCCAATTCTCCAGGCCTGAAAAAGGCCTCATCCTGCCTTTCTAGTTAACTGGGTTTGATATATTTTTGAGGTTTCTTCAAGCCCTGTAATTCCACATTTCAGGGTCATCTCATTACTCCAAGCTCAAGATATGTGTCTTGTGAATCTTTCACTTGGGCCAATATTTCCAAACCTACTCCCTTTATTCTACCCACCCCCCCACTACTGTGTACCTTAACACATGTTAGGGAAAGGTAAACTCTTTGCCTTTCTAACTTGACACAGAGAGCAAGGTCCTACAGGTTTATTTGTAAAGTGGGTCATTATGCAGCACAGAACTCAGCGTTGCATAAAGAATATCTGAAAACTTTTCACATTTCAGCCCATTAGCAGATCTATTCCCCACGTATATCATTAGAATCTTGTACGAAGTGAATTTAAATGCCACCATCTTTGTAAGGGCTGCATGGGTGATGCAGCATGTCAGGAAAATGCACACTGATGAGCCAATTTCTTCCAAACTCAAGGCTGTAGGGATCTGGCCCCAGGATGTCCTCTTGACATGCATGTATGGATTATAAAGTGCTTCTGAATAAAAGATGCTGAGAGGAAAGGAAGGGAAATGACATATCGTATAATTTCCAGGCCCTTAAAGGATTTGAGAGAGGAGTAGAGAGGAGGTTCTAGGCCATTCACTGCCCTGGGAACACATACACCTGGGCATGTACGCACACAAACTTACATACCCCGCCCAAACTAAACAGCACTGGAAATGGACAGATCACTTTTGAGTGAAGTGGTCACTCAGGAACAGTGTAATAGCCAAGACGGATTCACACTCTTAGTTATCTCCCTCATTTACTCTGCCCTGTGCAGTTTCACAGTCTCTTTCACAGGTCTGTTTTGGGTTGTGAAGGTGAGCTCTTCTTTGGACCAAAGCACTGTCTTCATGTTGCAGTGGAAATATCCCTAGGTAGGACACCTGAGCCATTCTGTGTCACTAACAGGATAAGAGACTGAAGCTTCCCTAAGTCAGTGTTGTCTTTTCTCTTGATAATAACTGTTCTCAGGGGTGGTGCTCTCATATCACTGAAGGGAGCTCACCAGCTCTAGCAAAGGTAAGGCAGGATAAGGACTCAATTCAAAATCCGGTTCAGAATAACTTAGGTTATCCCAAGCTCCCAGCTGGTTGACACTAAGGTGGCATTTGATAATCGCTGCCTTACGGAACAAGAACCCAGCAGGCACATTTCATAAGGGAAATAAGGCACCTAAAAGTGAGCAGGAGTGGGTACATTGCCTCTACCCTTCTAGGTTCTTCTGGTTGGTCTAAGAATTAAATGGACATGAGGTAGATTAACAGGAGAAAATCAAAATTTAATAACATGTATACATGGGAGAGACCCAGGAAAATTAACTCTCCAAAATAGCTGAAACCTTCAGCTTAAATACCATCTTCAGCTAAAGACAAAAGAGGATGTTTGGGGGTAGTGGTTTGGGACTTCAAAGGGGAGAAAGGCAATTCACGTGGTGATGGAGAATGAAATGTTTGGTAAATAAGTGTTTGCTGGGCCGTGCAGAAACAATGGGACACAGAGTGGTTCTGAGTTTACCCCTCTATATGTAGTCCACATACTTTGCAGATATCCCTGGTGATAGCTGTATTCCTGGGACACGCTTTATCTAAATTCTTTAGGCAGCTAAGGGGGAAGTAAAAAGAAAGACTTCCTGACTCTCCCATTTCTTAAAAATAATCAACATAAATTAATCCTCATGCCAAAGAGATACATTTGGGAGGGAAAATTCTGCCTGCCCCCGCCCACCCCGGTACATTGGGTTGTCAGATAAAACACAGGATGCTGGTAAATTTGACGTTCAGATAAATGATGAATAATTTTTATATAAGTATGTTCCACATATGCCCACTTTAATTTGAACTTCAGATAACCAACAAATAAGTTTTTAGTATAGGTATGTTCCAAACATGCCCAGTTAAATTTGAGCTTCAGATATAGGAATAATTTTTTAGTACAAACATATCCTAAACATGCCCAGTTAAATGGGAATTTCTAAAACAATGATTTCTTTTCAGTATAAGTCCCATGTAATATTTGGCCAAGGGGATCACGTTAGGTGGAGGGAAGGGAGGGAGGCCCATGACTAATAGCCCTTCAATGCTGTATGGAATTTGGGAAGAGTTTCCAATGGAATCAGAAGAAAGCGTGAGGGAAAGTGTTGACATAAAGAAACACCACCCCCATCAAAAAGGAGACACCATTATCATGATCACTACAGATGGAATAGTTGAAATTAGGCTAAAGAGCAAAAATAAGTAATGACTGTAATCCCTAAAAGCTTTGGTTGTGCGTTTAATTTCTAAATTTTGAAGCATTTTTCTTACAGTAGGTTCACCACGAGTGCTTTACTTTAATTCAAGTAAATTTCACTATTTACTCTAGAATATCTTTGGAAAACCTGTCCAGCAAGAAACATATTCTTGTCCAGATTCATTTACCTTCTCCCTGCTTCCTAAAATCTATTTATTTGCACATATTAAAAAAATGCTCACCATTTCTGCCCCATAACCAGAACCAATGAAATATTTAATTATTTAATGTGCTTCTCTCCCTGACATCCGGAGGGGAGTCTGGGCATTTTGAATAGAAATACAGGGCAATGTCTCTGTTCCCCTTGCCCACCTTGGATTTGGCTTCCTCCTAATTTATGCCTTTCTTCTCAGGAGTAGTTCATTGCCCACCTCTGCCTTCTGCTTCGTTACCCAACGTGAACATCCCTTGGCATGTTTTTCCTCAGGTGAGAGGGTGAAATGTCTCTGTTTAATAGCTTGTGAGCAGAGGTGGCACCTGAGCAGCAACGTGATACTCACTCACCCGCCTGCAGCTTCAGTGGGAAGGGATTAATCTGGCATACAAAAGCAAGCACAGATAAATTGCTAAACAGTGTAATACAGTGATGGCATGCATCTCTGAGATGAGAATCTTGAAAATCAATAAGAATTGAAAAAGGAAAAATTGTAACTGTCAAAATGCAGGATGTCAGCAGGATATTTGAGTCAAGGTCCACGCTGGCATCTCTGGTGCGCAGGAAAATCATCTGTTAAGAAACGTTGTCTCCAGGGTGACCTTTGTCATGTTTCTTTGAAAAACATTGCATCTCAGCCCAGAGACTGGATTCTTCCCCAAATCATGATTGGCCTACACATCACAACAGCCAAGTGTTAGGGGGCGCTTCCTCAGCGGGGGAGGGATGTCTGAGGAAGGATGTGAAGCCAAGTTTCAGAGGTCATGCAGGGAATGGGGTCTGGATATAGTGAGGCCCATTTGAAACACATGTATGATTAAAAACAAAAACCTGTTTCTGGAAGACCTGCTAGGAGTACAGGCAGCAACAGGGCACAGCGAGGAAAGAAGTTAACATAAAAACACTGGGCCCAGAGGCCTCTCCTGTCTCTGTTACAACATGAGGCTTTACCTTTTTAACATCTCTTTCTTAAGAGATCTTTATTTTTAATTTTTTTTCCAAAACTGTACCAATTTATATTAACACAAACAGTTCCTATTGCTTCACATTGTTGCCAACCCTTGGCAATGTAAGTTATTTGTGTTGGTTTTTTCATTTGTTTTTGTTCAGTCATTCTAGTGGTTAAGTAGTAGTGGTTTGGCGTCATGGCTTTAATCTATTTCCTTATTTCTGATGAGATTGAGTACCTTTGTATTTGTGTAGCGCCATTTAGAGATCTTCATCTGTGAACTGTCATATTTTTTGCCCATTTCAAACACTGGGTTCTCTATTTTTTTTCTTATTGATTCATAGCTTTTTATATCTTCCAAATGTTTTATCAGGTATATTAATTACAGATATCATCTCCTATTCTATGTATTTCCTTTTTTCCCTTAATAGTGTCTTTTGATGAACAATTCTTAATTTTAGTGTAGTCCAATTTTTTTTTTTTTTTTTTTGCGGTACGTGGGCCTCTCACTGTTGTGGCCTCTCCCGTTGCAGAGCACAGGCTCCGGACACGCAGGCCTAGCGGCCACGGCTCACAAACACAGCCACTCCGCGGCATGTGGGATCTTCCCAGATCGGGGCACGAACTCGTGTCCCCTGCCTCGGCAAGCGGACTCTCAACCACTGTGCCACCAGGGAAGCCCCAATTTATTTTTTTTATGGCTTATGCTTTGTCGGATTCTGTTTGGATCTTTATTTTACTACCCACTATGTTTTTTTTAAGAAAAATTATGTTAAAGGATATCTCTTCGTGCATTGACTACCTCAAGCTGTAACTAATTAACATATCTGTTCAAGAGAACAATTTTGCTTTTGCAAATTAAATCATATAGCATAATTCACAGACCCACCAATACCATCAATTCCTTTAGCAAACTGTGCTTTGAAAATGTACATACTATCATTGGCTTGAAGATAGAGGGATTAAAGCCCATACACGTGTTTTTTTCCATTAGGTCCATGTTTATTTTTCACATCCAAGGTTTCATGGGTAATATTCTTTAAAGCAGCACTTCTCAAACGTCAGTGTGCCTACCAGTCACCTGGAGATCTAGTTAAAAGGCAGCTCCTGATTCAGTAGGTCTGAAATGAGACCTGAGACCCTGCATTTCTGCTGGGTGATGTCAGTGCAGCTGATTAGAGAAGCACACTTTGAGGGGTAGGGCTCTCTAGCACAGGGCAGATTTTGCTTCCATGAAGAATACATAAGAAACATTATTTACGTACTAGGTGTTACCTCAGTAAGATTTTAAATAGATTAAACTGCTCCTTTTGTTTCCCCACCCACTGCAAGATGTAGTTAAATGAATTACAGAGACCTATATTCTCAATTTTTCTCAAATATAAAATAGATTTCAGTTGGCAATTGCTAATTTCAATTTAAAACATCTAAAGGATTTGGAAGTGTGGTTCAGCTTGCCTTGCGTATAACTAACAGAAGCTTCTGAGGCTGAATCCTGTAAAGCTGAAACCAACCAGTTGTCCAACATAGGTTAGTATCTTATTTGAAAGAAATTTCTTACTATAGAATTTGGAAATGATAGTTTAATTTGAAATAAGCTTATATCCTTCTTCTTTTTCCTTTCTCGTCCAAATACTTTCCAACTTCCCACTCAGCTTTTGCCAGCCTACTGTGAAGAAGACTAACTTAACAATGGCACTTTAGATTTGAGTATCTTGAGCAACACAGTGTTTAGAAATACTCCCTGAATTTGATACTGCATTTTAGGCTTAGCTGATTTAAAACAAACAAACAAAAGTTTTCAGGGGGGAAAATTCTGGTTAACACTGCCTGGCCAGGTGATCAAGGTTAACATTGCCAGTGATAAGTTATATTGATAGCAGATACCCCATTTGATATAATGAGAAAGTCACTTTACTTTTGCAGCCTTTCTTCCCGAAACCCATAACCCCAAAGTAATCATGAGAAAACCATCAGACAAACCTAAATTGAGGGACTTTCTACAAGATACCTGACTAATACTCCTCAAAAATGTGAAGGTTATTACGAAGACTGAGAAACTGTCACAGACCAGATGAGACTAAGGAGACAGGTTGACTAAATGCAGTGAGGTTCCTTGGATTAAATCTTGGAACAGAAAGAACATAAATGGAAATCTGAGGAAATCTGAATCAAGTCTAGTGTTTAGCTTAGGTAACAGTAATATATCTATATTGGTTTCCTAGTTTTGACAAAAGTAACAAAGTGGGTGGCGCAGTGGTTGAGAGTCCGCCTGCCGATGCAGGGGACACGGGTTCGTGCCCCGGTCCAGGAGGATCCCACATGCCGCGGAGCAGCTAGGCCTGTGAGCCATGGCCGCTGAGCCTGCGCGTCCGGAGCCTGTGCTCCACAATGGGAGAGGCCACGGCAGTGAGAGGCCTGCGTACCGCAAAAAAAAAAAAAAAAAAAAAAAAAAAAAGAAAGTACCACAGTAATGTGGAAACATTAGGGGAAACTCAAGCGGATGAGGAGTCTATGGGAACTCTCCATACTAGCTTTGCAATGTTTCTGTAAATGTAAAGTTATCCCCAAATACAAAGTTTATTAAAAATGGCATTGAAAGCAGGGTGGCGGGGGGGAAGCACTTAAGAAACTACTGGAACACATCCTTTTTGAGAGCATACTTCATGGACAAATTTTTTCCCTGTAAAGCGTGTGTGTGTGTGTGGGGGTGTTGTGCAGGAGTGTGTATTTTGCTAGTGACATACTGAGAAAATTCAGTAATACAAGAATCAAAGACTGCCACTGATTCAAAAAGAAACGCAAAAGAACACCTCAGGGTCTTTCAAAAAAATAAAGTTCTTAGTCACGAAAATAAGCTGAGTCCCTCAGCTGGCATTTACCAAATTGCTTTGAAAGAAAGCAAAGTCTGGAGGAACTGTTGAAAACTCTGTCGCGTGACTAATCCCAAGTTGGACCCCAGTGAAGCAAATTGGAGAGATCCATTAGGTAGACGAGGCTGTCCATTTCCTCAGAATTATCGACCGGGGAGGTGCCCTTGATCCCTGTCCATGTGCCACTGGAAAAGCTCCCCTGCCGGAATCGAGTTAAGTGGAAACGTCACAATCGATAAAAGACACTCTATTTTCCATTTGCTCATTGTTTTATAAGAGCTTATTTTGTAACAGTACAAAAAGGATTCAATTCAATATAGGTTCACCTTCTGGGTGGGGAGAGGGCTCCAGATATTGACTTTAAGTGCCTGATAAAGTTTGCGACAAGGCTCCGTTTGCTAACGTTCTGGCCAAATGGCAACCTCAGCCATGGAGGACCCAGGATAAGCGGATGCTCAGCATCGCTCCATGATATTGGAGCCCCTTTTAGTGCAGCGACAAAGTCAACAAACGTCACTTGAGCACCTACTGGCTGCTGAACCATGCTGGTCAAGCACCTTTCATAGTCCTCAGTTACAAAGAGTTTCTCCAATTTGGGTTTCCTTTTTCCCTTGTTAAATAGAGTTTAAATTAGTCATCTTCCAGCTGCTCATACCATTCTTCTACTTTCATGTACAAGGGTGGCTCAAATGATACTGTTTAAAGCAATGTTTAACCTTTAGAATGACCTCATGTATTTTTTTAAAACTTTGGATTTTGAGTTTGTGATGGTGGTGGTGGTGGAGGTGGTGATGACCATGTGTTTGACTCCATTTAGAAATATTCTTTAATATTCTTTACCCCCTCCTGCCCTGCCCAAAGTGAAAAATAATGGGATCAACCAGGGATGTGGTTTTGTATATATTTAATATACGCAGTGGGTAATTTTCAAAGATGGCTGTGATCATTCCTCCCATTCATGAATGCATACACATCTCTGCAGTTGACATTGCTACTCTCCCCATCAAGAGGGGGAATCTATTTCCTCACCCCTGGGATCTGGTTTGTGACTTGCTTTGGCCAATGGGTGTTAGCCAAAGTGATACCAAAGACTTGAAAATATGTGCTTATTGGGGCTTGCTTTCTCTTGCTGTTGAGAATTCTTCTGCCCTCATATGAACAAGCCAGGGTTAGCCTCTTGGAGGATGGGAGGCCACAAAGACCGAGTCCCTGGCTGCCTCAGCCATCACAGAAAAGGCTCCAGACATGGAAGTGAACTCCTCCTAGGCCACCTGGCCCCAGCCAAGCCACCTCAGCCCCAGAGAACCACCAAATTATCGGAAATGTTAAATGTTTTAAGCTAATATGTTTTGGAGTGGTTTGTTACATAGCAAAAGCTAACTCATACAGTATATATTCTTTGTTAGATTTGTTTACTGTATATTTTTTTCCTCATTTAACCTAAGTCTTTAGAGTCTCAAATCCTAATTCATGTTGAGGTCCAGATCAAATATCTTGTCCACAGAGAATCTGCCTCTGTCTGTGAGACAGAATTAATTGTTCTTATCTTGATAATTCCATGCCATTATGACATAGTTCACATGTGACACTTACGCTATACTTCATTATACCTTTATTGTCCATGTCTGTTTTTCTCTCTTTTACTAAGCTCTAAATGGTAAGATCTGTACATCTTTGGGCATAGCCCTGTCTTCAGTGTAGTAGACGCTGAAATATTTGTTGAAATGAAGTGTAGAAAAGTTCTAGGAAAATGTTTTCTTACTAACTAACTTCTTCGTGCTGGGATATTTGAGGGACCCCAATATATAACAACACCCTCTTGAATTTTGATCAACTTGAGAAATAAGACAGAGGGGATGGCAAATGTAGACTGTAATATCTATTTTATTACTGATAAAGCGAGGTTAGAGGACATGGTTCATCTGTAAGCCAACATGCTTCCTAATTCTCAATTCTAGAATTAAGCAAGTGAACCCTCCTGGATGTAGTTGGTACTGTACTAAAGCGTGTCTGAGTGGGATTGAAGGACACCTGCCTGTCCCTCCCCTATTAGAGAGTTCACTCTCTCCATGTCCCCAGTGTGCATTTTTATATGTCTGCTTTGGTGTTCACAGCTTTTCCTAGCAGTCTTAAAAAATTACATTATAAATTACAGGTCTATCTCCCCTCTGCCCCCAACCCAAGGTTCTAATTCCTTTGGGTCAAAGCTTGGCATCTTAGTTATTTCTGGGTTCTTTGTGCCTGGTAGAGTTCTAGGCACAGAGTTAGTTCTTAGTAAATAATTTTTGAAAGACTAAACCCTGTAATTCTGTGATTCTGGAGGTAGTTTGACATCATCTTTCTCACTTAATTGGCATTGAAATCATCACAATTATTACATGGCAGCTTCTTTATGACATAATAGTGTATGGACAGAAGGGGAAACTGAACCTGTATGTGATGCTGATTTTAATAGGCACATGTTTGATTAAGGAGAACAGTTGGAACTTACGACAGTAATAAGGAGTGATTTTCACAAGTGTTGCTTCTTGTGTGCTAACTTAACCACCTCTCATATTTGCAGTGTTTTTTTTAAGACAAAGATAAAGTGAACATGACATGTTCTGAAAACTGAATAGAGCGATAGCTGACTTTTTTGTTCATATTTTCATTCACTGTTATAGGCAAAATGCCTTTGAAGAAGTTTCTGTAAGGAATATTGTTCTTAGATTCTAACGGGGTATGTGGTGTTGATTCCCAATATGCATCCCCAGTGTCTTCTGATTTAGGAGGTCTGGATGGAGGCCAGTGTTAAGTATGTTTAACCACCATCCAGGTAACTCTGATTCAGGTAGCCTATTCACCAGCTTACCAGTAAGGGATCTTCCAGTTGAAAGGAATAGAGATCTGCACAACTAGCTCAAGTGTATTTTTGTGTTTGTGACTCTTTTTTTTTTAATTTTTAAAATTTATTTTATTTTTTTTATACAGCAGGTTCTTATTAATCATCCATTTTATACACATCAGTGTACACATGTCAATCCCAATCTCCCAATTCATCACACCACCACCACCACCCCTCCACCGCTTTCCCCCCTTGGTGTCCATACGTTTGTTCTCTACATCTGTGTCTCAATTTCTGCCCTGCAAACTGGTTCATCTGTACCATTTCTCTAGGTTCCACATATATGCGTTAATATTTGTTTTTCTCTTTCTGACTTAACTTCACTCTGTATGACACTCTCTAGATCCATCCATGTTTCTACAAATGACCCAATTTCGTTCCTTTTTATGGCTGAGTAATATTCCATTGTATATATGTACCACATCTGCTTTATCCATTCGTCTGTCGATGGGCATTTAGGTTGCTTCCGTGACCTGGCTATTGTAAATAGTGCTGCAATGAACATTGGGGTGCATGTGTCTTTTTGAATTGTGGTTTTCTCTGGGTATATGCCCAGTAGTGGGATTGCTGGGTCATATGGTAATTCTATTTTTAGTTTTTTAAGGAACCCCATACTGTTCTCCATAGTGGCTGTATCAGTTTACATTCCCACCAACAGTGCACACCCTCTCCAGCATTGTTGTTTGTAGATTTTCTGATGATGCCCATTCTAACTGGTGTGAGGTGATACCTCACTGTAGTTGTGATTTGCATTTCTCTAATCATTAGTAGTGTTGAGCAGCTTTTCATGTGCTTCTTGGCCATCTGTATGTCTTCTTTGGAGAAATGTCTGTTTAGGTCTTCTGCCCATTTTTGGATTGGGTTGTTTGTTTTTTTAATATTGAGCTGCATGAGTTGTTTATATATTTTGGAGATTAATCCTTTGTCGATTTGTTTGCAAATATTTTCTCCCATTCTGAGGGTTGTCTTTTTGTCTTGTTTATGGTTTCCTTTGCTGTGCAAAAGATTTGAAGTTTCATTAGGTCCCATTTGTTTATTTTTGTTTTTATTTCCATTTCTCTAGGAGGTGGATCATAAAAGATCTTGCTGTGATTTATGTCAAAGAGTGTTCTTTCTGTGTTTTCCTCTAAGAGTTTTATAGTGTCTGGTCTTACATTTAGGTCTCTAATCCATTTTTTTTTCTAATCCATTTTGAGTTTATTTTTGTGTATGGTGTTAAGGAGTGTTCTAATTTCATTCTTTTACATGTAGCTGTCCAGTTCTCCCAGCACCACTTATTGAAGAGACTGTCTTTTCTCCATTGTATATCCTTGCCTCCTTTGTCATAGATTAGTTGACCATATATGCATGGGTTTATCTCTGGGCTTTCTATCCTGTTCCATTGATCTGTATCTCTTTTTGTGCCAGTACCATACTGTCTTGATTACTGTAGCTCTGAAGTCAGGGAGTCTGATTCCTCCAGCTCCGTTTTCTTTCCTCAAGACTGCTTTGGCTATTCGGGGTCTTTTGTGTCTCCATACAAATTTTAAGATTTTTTGTTCTAGTTCTGTAAATAATGCCATTGGTAATTTGATAGGGATTGCATTGAATCTGTAGATTGCTTTGGGTAGTATAGTTATATTCACAATATTGATTCTTCCAATCGAAGAACGTTGTATATCTCTCACTCTGTTTCTATCATCTTTAATTTCTTTCAACAGTGTCTTATAGTTTTCTGCATACAGGTCTTTTGTCTCCCTAGGTAGGTTTATTCTTAGGTATTTTATTCTTTTTGTGGCAGTGGTAAATGGGAGTGTTTCCTTAATTTCTCTTTCAGATTTTTCATCATTAGTGTATAGGAATGCAAGAGATTTCTGTGCATTAATTTTGGATCCTGCTACTTTACCAAATTCATTGATTAGCTCTAGAAGTTTTCAGGTAGCATCTTTAGGATTCTCTATGTATAGTATCATGTCATCTGCAAACAGTGACAGTTTTACTTCTTCTTTTCCAATTTGTATTCCTTTTATTTCTTTCTCCTCTCTGATTGCCATGGCTAGGACTTCCAAAACTATGTTGAATAATAGTGGTGAGAGTGGACATCCTTGTCTTGTTCCTGATCTTAGAGGAAATGCTTTCAGTTTTTCACCATTGAGAATGATGTTTGCTGTGGGTGTGTCATATATGGCCTTTATTATGTTTAGGTAGGTTCCCTCTATACCCACTTTCTGGAGAGTTTTGATTAAAAATGGGTGTTGAATCTTGTCAAAAGCTTTTTCTGCCTCTATTGAGATGATCATATGGTTTTTCTTCTTCAGTTTGTTAATATGGTGTATCACATTGATTGATTTGCATATATTGAAGAATTCTTGCATCCCTGGGATAAATCCCACTTGATCACGGTGTATGATCCTTTTAATGTGTTGTTGGATTCTATTTGCTAGTATTTTGTTGAGGATTTTTGCATCTCTGTTCATCAGTGATATTGGCCTGTAATTTTCTTTTTTGTAGTATCTTTGTCTGGTTTTGGGATCAGGGTGATGGTGGCCTCCTAGAATGAGTTTGGGAGTGTTCCTACCTCTGCAATTTTTTGGAAGAGTTTGAGAAGGAGAGGTGTTAGCTCTTCTCTAAGTGTTTGATAGAATTCACCTTTCAAGCCATCTGGTCCTGGACTTTTGTTTGTTGGAAGATTTTTAAGCACAGTTTCAATCTCATTACTTGTGATTGGTCTGTTCATATTTTCTATTTCTTCCTGGTTCAGTCTTGGAAGGTTATACTTTTCTAAGAATTTGTCCATTTCTTCCAGGTTGTCCATTTTATTGGCATATAGTTGCTTGTAGTAGTCTCTTAGGATGCTTTGTATTTCTGTAGTGTCTGTTGTAACTTCTCCTTTTTCATTTCTAATTTTATTGATTTGAGTCCTCTCCCTCTTTTTCTTTTTTTTTTTTAATAACCTTGGTTATTTAGTAATGTATTGTTTAGCCTCCATGTGTTTGTGTTTTTATGTTTTTTTCCCTGAAATTGATTTCTAATCTCATAGTGTTGTGGTTGGAAAAGTTGCTTGATGTGATTTCAATTTTTTTAAATTTTCCGAGGCTTGATTTGCGACCCAAGATGTGATCTCTCGAGAAGAAATCATAATCTGCTCTTTTCAGATGGAATGTCCTATAAATATCAATTAAATCTATCTGGTCTATTGTGTCATTTAAAGCTTGTGTTTCCTTATTAATTTTCTGTCTGGATGATCTGTCCATTGGTGTAAGTGAAGTGTTAAAGTCCCCCACTATTATCATGTTACTGTCGATTTCCTCTTTTATAACTGTTAGCATTTGCCTTATATATTGAGGTGCTCCTATGTTGGATGCATATATATTTATAATTGCTATATCTTCTTCTTGGATTGCTCCCTTGATCATTATGTACTGTCCTTCCTTGTCTCTTCTAACATTCTTTATTTTAAAGTCTACTTTATCTGATATGAGTATTGCTACTCCAGCTTTCTTTTGATTTCCATTTGCATGGAATATCTTTTTCTGTCCCCTCACTTTCAGTCTGTATGTGTCCCTAGGTCTGAAGTGGGTCTCTTGTAGACAACATATATGTGGGTCTTGTTTTTGTATCCATTCAACAAGCCTGTGTCTTTTGGTTGGAGCCTTTAATCCATTCACGTTTAAGGTATTATTGATATGTATGTTCCCATCACCATTTTCTTATTTGTTTTGGGTTTGTTTTTGTAGTTCCTTTTCTTCTCTTGTGTTTCCCACTTAGAGAAATTCCTTTAGCATTTGTTGTACAGCTGGTTTGGTGGTGCTGAATTCTCTTAGCTTTTGCTTGTGTGCAAAGCTTTTGATTTCTCCATCGAATCTGAATGAGATCCTTGCTGTGTAAAGTAATCTTGGTTGTAGGTTCTTCCCTTTCATCACTTTAAGTATATCTTGCCACTCCTTTCTGGCCTGTAGAGTTTCTACTGAGAAATCAGCTGTTAACCTTATGGGAGTTCCCTTGTATGTTATTTGTCAATTTTCACTTGCTGCTTTCAATAATTTTTCTTTGTCTTTAATTTTTGCCAGTTTGATTACTATGTGTCTTGGCGTGTTTCTCCTTGGGTTTATCCTGTATGGGACTTTCTGCGCTTCCTGGACTTGGGTGCCTATTTCCTTTCCCATGTTCAGGAATTTTTTGACTATAATCTCTTCAAATATTTTCTCGGGTCCTTTCTCTCTCTCTTCTCCTTCTGGGACCCCCATATTGCGAATGTTGTTGTGTTTAATGTTGCCCCAGAGGTCTCTTAGGCTGTCTTCATTTCTTTTCATTGTTTTTCCTTTATTCTGTTCTGCAGCAGTGAATTCCACCATTCTGTCTTCCAGGTCACTTACCTGTTCTTCTGCCTCAGTTATTCTGCTATTGATTCCTTCTAGTGTAGTTTTCATTTCAGTTATTGTATTGTTCATCTCTGTTTGTTTGTTCTTTAATTCTCTACATCTCTGTTAAACATTTCTTGCATCTTCTCGATCTTTGCCTCCATTTTTCTTCCAAGGTCCTGGATCATCTTCACTAGCGTCATTCTGAATTCTTTTTCTAGAAGTTGCTTATATCCACTTCATTTAGTTGTTTTTCTGGGGTTTTATCTTGTTCCTTCATCTGGTACATAGCCCTCTGCCTTTTCATCTTGTCTCTCTGTGCATGTGGTTTTTGTTCCACAGGCTGCAGGAGTGTAGTTCTTCTTGCTTCTGCTGTCTCTCTTCTGGTGGATGAGGCTGTCTAAATGGCTTGTGCAAGTTTCCTCAACTAGCTGAAGTTTAAAGGCCATCTTTCTTTTGTAAGCATACAGAGTTCTTCCAGGAATCCAGGGAATGTTACACAACCTGAGTTCTATAAAGTCCAGTACCAAGGCATCTCCAGGGACTGACTTGACCTTCACCTCTGTCTCCCGTGCTTTCTCTAATTGTTTTTCTGTGTATCTGATGTCTTCTAAACCTCAACCAGTTGCCTTGAAGTCTTTAGTCCCTTGGGACCTTGATATGTACCACCACCCACTGCATCCCAACTCTCCCAAAGTTCTCACCACCACCTTGGAACTTACCTGGGTCTTTTGCTTTAAATTCCTGAGAGAGAATTTAACTGGGGCAATTCGCACACTGGAGCCCTGGTACACAAAGCAAAGGTCAGGGACAACCTCTGCAGTACCATTCCTGGTTGGATATCCATTCCTCATCCAGGCAGCTGGAGGATGGCAGCAGATGGGAAGGGTCTGTAGAAGTTACTGGCTGGAAGGCCGAGGGGCACTGGTGAAAAGTCCATTAGGGACACTTGTACCTTCTCACCATTTCAACCTCAGGCTTTGTGACAACTGACAAAATAGGGCATGGATTCATCTAACAAAAGACCTTTACCTTAAGGAATGTTTGCCACAGGGTAGGCAATATGTGACACTGCTGTAGAGTGTGATGTTTTAATAATAGAAATACTGAAAGGGGGATGTTCTAAGATGTTTATGTGTTGGGAAGCTTTTAGAACCCAAAGGCTAGCAGATAGATGATACTCAATTAGGAAAGAGCCTTTATTGAGTTGAGCTGAACATTCAGTGCTTCTCATGTCTTAATGTACTCCTGGGAATTAGTTGCATTAAGCCCAATTTTAGCCAGGTAGAGTTTTCCATGTTGTTTTCTGGGAGGGGTGATTTTAGTTTTTATTTATCACAGTCAGTCTGAGTATGATTTATGTGATGGAACTTTACCTGGATCAACTCATTTCATATATTGGGAGTAAAAATTAAAAAAAAGAAAAAACCTCATTCTCAGATTTGATTTCCTTGGTAACATAATAATTAGTTTGAGTTTTATGTGTATTTGTGCTGTAAGAAAAGGTAAAAATTTTAGAGTCAAAAACCAAATTATTTTCTTAAAACTGTGAACTGTCCCTAGGTTAGAAAGATTTCATTTTGGACAATGCAATGAAACTTAAGTAATTATCCATGTTGTGTGTCTGTATGTTTGACAGCAGTGCCTTCAGAATATTTTGATATGCAACCTTTCTTCTTTCCCTTTGTGTTGTCAGACAACACGCCAGCTGTCAGATGCAGAAAAGCAGGAAACTTTGGCACTGCTATTCCTGCCACCTTTACCACGGAGTCCCAATAAATAGCATAATAGGATAAAGCAGCCGCAGAGGGAGAGCAGCAGGTGGTGCTCGTTGTAGCAAGAGCTGAAGGTGTAAATGAATTTCAATGTCTTCATGATACCAAACAACAATAAGATTACAGAGAATGAAGCTTTTGTTAAGAGAGAGCCCAGTATTTCAAGAAAATAATAATGATGGTGATAATTTTCATTACCATGCAGCTTTTCCCTTTGTAAGAGGTTTCAAAGAAGAAAGGCCCTGTTTTCAGAAGAGCCTATTTTCCCTCTTCTCTCTGAAGAGGCTCTCTGAACTCTGCCTTTTCAGAAAGGGGAGGTGATATTGATATGAGCCAGGTGGTAGGTGGAGGAAATTAAGTATTGTTGAAATGTTACTATAAAATACGTTTTGCTCTAATTACCAGAAAAGGAAGCCATAGTGGCCTTCATCTGGAATGTTCTTAGTTGTCACTCTGTTTCTCAGCTTGTCTATTTCCTGCCCATTCCTTGCCATTTCAAATTTGTCACTACTTCTAAGGCCCATCCTAAGGTCTATCTCCTTTTCTCTCTGCCCCGAGTGCTCCCTATTGAAGGAGCTTTCCTCTGACCACCTACAGCACCAACAGAAACGCAATACGTCACATGATTCAGCATTCGTATTGTCCTTTAGCTGTGTCTTACACTTCATGTTTTTTTTTTTTTTTTTGCGGTACGTGGGCCTCTCACTGTTGTGGCCTCTCCCGTTGCGGAGCACAGGCTCCGGACGCACAGGCTCAGCGGCCATGGCTCACGGGCCCAGCTGCTCCGCGGCATGTGGGATCTTCCCGGACCGGGGCACGAACCCGTGTCCCCTGCATCGGCAGGCGGACTCTCAACCACTGCGCCACCAGGGAAGCCCACACTTCATGTTTTTAACCAACTACTTGAGAAAACAGGAGGTAACTTGGCCTCCATTGTGCTCTCAGGGTGTCCAGCATGTGTCTAGATTCATAATGACCACCTTGTGCCTTAATTGCAATCAACCCAACCAGGGAACATCAAACCAGCCCCAAAGAGGGACAACTGATGATAGAAGTTGTGGCCCCTCTCACTGTGTGATGTCTTTTCTTACCTTATGCCACTGTCTCTGTCTTCTCAGCTCCCAGCCCTGGCTCTTCTCGTGCTTCTGGTCCCACACTTACCCCTCAGGCTTGGTTGCAGCTTCAGCTACTACAGTTTGCTCAGCCCCACTCTTCCCCCAGCTGTAGCTGTGCAAGGCCCTCTGACTCCTAGGCCCTCCGGATGGCTGTCCTGCTTTAGCCAGCCTCCAGGATCAGGGATCAGACCGCAGATGCTCAATTGTAAGTTTTTAACTTTATCTCTTGCAGTCAATCAAAATCAAAGCAAGCTTCGTGTCAGGGTCACAGCTGTGCTTACTCTGACCCCCTCTGTTTCTCCAGCCTTTTTCTCTTGTGTTTCGCTCCCCTTCCCTCACCTCCTTCTGGTCTTTCTGCCTCTTGAAACTTTAGGACCCTTGCACTGCCATTCCCAGAATGCTTTCCCTGCAGCCAGTCACATGTCTGGCTCCTGCTTTTCTTTTCAGGTCACACTTAAATGTTAGGTCACCCTTCCTAAATTGACTTCATCCAGTCACAGCCAGTATTTACTGCCTTCATAGAATACATCACCCTCTATAATTACCTTGTTTATTGGTTGATTTGTATACCATTTATCTCTTGCCATCAGGAGAATAGAAGCTCCATGAGAGCAGGGACTTTATCTTTTCTATCACTGAGAAGGCATTGAATATAGAAAATGCTTAATCATGGTTGAATGGTTGCCTATATATGGAAGGAGTGAGAACGTAGAATAAAGTTCTTTACTGATCTCTGCTCTCTATTTCCTTTCACTCCAGGGACCATGGCCTTTCTGTTGCTATGTATAGTTTGGCACCTCATTGAGAACTAAATTGTTAACGTCAGAGATGCCAAGTTGTCTTAGTAAACTGTGGCTGGATATCCATGTCACGCCTAGATTAATTACCTGTTTTTCCTCACACTTAAATAGAGAGTGACACCAATTCTAGTTGAGCATTTGCTGAGTCTACCACGTGAATGAGACAATGGTGCCACCTCTCCTAAGTGTGTGGAGATGGAACTCCACCGACAGCTCTTTTTGCCTGGCCTTATTTAATGTTCAAACGGGGTTCTGTCCAGTTGTCCCGGTTGATATATACACCAACACAGGCAACTGGGAAGATCAAGTAACATTAATTACCTGCATTGCACAGACAAGCAATCCAAGGCTCAGAGGCTGAGTCACAGAACTGAAAACTTAAAAAGAAAAATAAGGAGTGAACATACATTCTGGTTGTGAAAGACAATTTTATGTGATTCCCTTTACACCACTGTCTTTCCCTTGGTTCTCTGACACGTTTTTCCAGTTTTTTTCTGTTCCTTACAATCAGTCTACTTGAATGACGTTTCCAAGACCAATGAAAGGTGACCTCCTGTGGCAACATAATCCATGGAGTCCCTCGTGACTTCCCTCAATAAACGTGTTCCTGGGAGGGTTTTGGAGACAGTCTCCTTTCTTAACTCTGGGGTGAGGTCTACACATTTTTTGGGGGTAAAGAGCCAGATGGGAATTTTAGACATGACAAGAGATGAGATAAATGTCTGCATTTTTTTCAACACTTTAGAAATGTAAAATTTATCCTTTTCTCCCAGACAATACAAAAACAGCCCAGCTGGGCCTGTGTGCCATAGTTTGATGACTTCTACTCTTAGGGGAGAGCAGAAATATTAGCCCAGGATTCTTAAACCAGTACGATGTTGAGTTTAGTATAATGTAATATTATGTAATATAACATATACAATATATAATACACATTTAATATAATAAACATATATTTTATATACACCCACACTCTCTGAGATTTCCCAGGCAACATCAGTCTCCTAAACTCATTGACCTTGCCTTCAGCTACAAACATGTGTCTCTTTTTTGGGGGGTGTTCACTTCTAAGCTTGTGTCCTGGCAGCCCTCTCTGAGATTCTTTAACATTGGTGGAAAGTTGGAAGGGGCCATACCTTTCAGCTTGATCATAGGAAAGATGCTTTCTCTGGGGTGTTGCTGGTCAGGGCATAAGCCTTGTCATGGGTTTCAACGCCTGGCTGCTCTTTCTCTCTCACCTTCTCTCCTTAGAGGTCCCACAGGGGCCTTTCTGCTTATTCAGTCTCCCAACTCCCCACCAGGACACATCATTTGACCAAACCCTCACTAGACTTGACTCCCAGATGTTTAGAAAATGATAAAACTTTGTCTTGAGAACATTGCTGTACTGGTGAGACCACTAAGTCAAACCGGATTAGGATTGTTTAGAGTCTTATTTCTCTCTGTGTATGGGTAAAGGGCCTCATTTTTAACTGAAGGAGAAAGTAATGATAGAGGCTTAAGAACTTCCTGACCATTTGTGACTGAGTTGTCGGGTCATGCCTTAAACCATATTTCGACTATAACACAGTGGCTTGGCTTTATTCTATGGAAAGTTCTTCCTACTGATTTTTTTAAATTAATTTTTATTGGCGTATAGTTGATTTACAGTGTTGTTAGTTTCTGCTAACCCTAAAAAAGAAAAAAAGAATGAAATAATGCCCAAAAGTTTTTAATAGGACTTTAAACACCATCCAGAGTTAGAGACAAAACCACAAGGATCTCCCCACATGAAGCCAGAACAGAACTGCATGCTAGTCATTAGGCCTGGTCCCAGGTACTTCATTTCATTGCTTCCTTCCTGGTACAGGGATGGTTACACTTCCTGCTACCTTGCAGTTAGATGAGGTCTGTAACTCGCTTTGGGTGAGTAAATGTGAGAGGGAATGGCATGTGCCTCTTCTAGGTGGAAATAGCTAGTTACCAGAGCAAGACACTGAAGTGCTCTTTTCTTTCCCAGCTTCAGGGTACAAGGAAGCACAATTGAGATAGAACCTCCATCCCCTGGGGCCTTGAGTAACTACAATAAGCTGAGTTTCCCCATCAAGCCATACAGGTTAAGTTTATGAGACAGAAATAGGCCTCTATGGTTCTAAGTCACTGAGATTTGAGGCTTTATTGTTACTGCTGCTTAACCCAGCATCTTGACTGCTATTATCGGGCTAGCCCAAATGCTTGAGAGTTGAATGAGGAAAAAATATCTGTTAAGCTACTTGTTTGGAAGAACCACTGTTAATAGTGGTTTCCAGATAGACTATTTCTAGAGACAACCATGCCATGTACTATGCCTGTTGAGCTGGAGCTGCAGGCAGTCATGTGTCTTTGAGTAGGAAACCAAAGACCAAACTTCTATCACAGAAAGGGAAGAACACACCCTGGCAAAAAAAAAAAAAAAAAAAATGCGGATACTGCGGTGAGTGCCATTGCATTTTACTCTGCAAAAATTTACCGAGTGCCTCTGCATACAAGGCATGGTTAGAACCTCAGAGTACTTGATCAGGCAGTTTCTGAAAGAAGAACTGTAAATATTCTCTGGTTTCTTGCTTGTTTTCTTTGTGGTCAAGCAATGCACTTTGAAGACACTTAATTAGCAGCTCTTGCATCTCTTTGCAGATAATTTACAAGTCTATTCTCTAAAAATGGAGAGGTCAATGAGAGTAGGATCCTGTGGCTGAACCCTGGAAAGGACCACTGGCTCCCTTCACTGTTTTCACTGGGCAGCTGGTTCCTGCAGTTTGCTGAACTCGATGGAAAGAAGCACCTGGCTACTCACATGACGTGGGGGTTATTTTGACCTCCTCGGGTTGAAACTTAATGCTAGTTTAGTGGGCCCTCTCTGCCAGCATGAGCTGGTAATGTGAAAAATCAAAACTGACAGCACATTTAAATCAACACCCCTATCCCAGATTGGGCGTCTGTACCTCTCATGGAACAATTTAAATCCCCAGATGGAAAAAAAAAGAGCTCTATTGCAATTGCTGGAGGAAGTGTATTGAAGATAGAACTTACTAACTGCTGAGAACCTAGGGCTGGGCAGACCAGGTTTAGCTTGCAAGCAGGGAAACTTAGCCACTGACCATTCAAGAAACCTGGAGAAGCCACAAAATCTAAAGGTGGACTTGCTTATTTTTGTCCTCCACATACTTGCAGCCTCTGTAGAATTTCCTGCCCTAAGCAGCCTCACGGAGGCATCATCCTTTTCTCCTCTCATTGTTAAATAACCAGATTTATTCAGTAGTATTTTTTGTGAATCTCCACAAGGCTATCACTTTGTTAGTTGAATAAGGAAATGTCAAACTCATGGACAAGTGGTCTCTTGAGCCCAGATGTTTATGATACAACCTGAGAGAGTTCCTTTAGCTAGTAGGTCTTCCGTAGTTGTATTTTGCCAATGTACCAGGTGGAAATGAAACTTTGGAATTTTGAATCATAAATATTTCTGTGTGTGGTAGCGGAGTAGAAATATGGCCAAGGAGGCAAATCAGAGGCCATCCCGAGGACGAGGAAAGGATAAACACTTCCATGCTGGCAGAACACTGAGTATTTGCGTTTCCTGTCCAAAATCAAGATTTGGCGCATGATGTCAATACTTCTGGTACAGGAGCCAGTACTGGTTATTAGAAGTGGAGAATCTCTTTTTTGTTCATGTAAAGGGGCAAGGAAGCACCTGTTCCTTTATCAGAATGACCTCTGTGGTTAAGAGGCTCAGAATTGAGCAGACACTCAATTTTGAACAACTTGGCTTCATAAGGTGGGATTAGGTGAGTGTTGCTTCACGTGCAGAGCTTGGTTGGTGTCCAGTTTGTGTCTTCCAACTAGTGTAACTGATCAACACTGATCACCTCAGAGTTCGTATTTCCCCTGACATCTGATTCTACTATGGGTGCGACAACTAGTTCACGTGGGCTTTAAGCAACTTTGCACAGGTACAACTAGACAGCATCTTGCTCAGGTGTGCACCACACACCTCCTGCATTCGTTGTGGGGTTTCTCTGACCCTGTGACACAGGGTGACTGTCGGAGCTTCTTGGCATCCTGGAGGCCTGGGAGTTAATGCTCCTGAGGGTTAGCCTTGGCCAATGGGAGTTGAGAGCCAGGGGATAAATGCTTCCTCTTCTAACCCCCCAGGTGGACACTTCCAAGGCACATTTCAGAGGCTGCTCAGAAGGTCCTCAGGGATCAGGCGTCACGGTGCCATGGTTGGGGCCAACTTTATTGCATGTCTTTGCGTTGGCTTCCCCCCTTGCCTGTCTCCACCTCCTGCCCCAGATATCCATTTGCCAAAGAAACCACCTGCATGCAAAGTTTGTCTCAGGCTATCTTTTGAGGAAACCTGTCCTAAGATACATTCTATTCATAGGCCTCTCCTGCCTTCTGCAGAAGTGTGTAATTTTAGACTAAATTCAGTCTGACTGCTATTGGGACATTATTAGTGAATATGAAAGATCCCACTCACTTTTCCACTTCCAATATGGTTTTAGCACCAGGGGCCAGTGGACTGAAATGATCCCATTAAAATGATCAATAACCATATTTTTCCCTTTTTAATATAGGAGAGGTTCTTTTAATGTGTGTTTCTAGTCCACTGTATTGCTCCTTTGTGAGTCTTGTTATAAAGCCTTGGCCTTAGGAAAGAAGTTGAAGTATAGGGCTATTTCGTGGTATTTGCCTTCGTTCTCTGTATGCTTTCTGATCTTTGTAACGTATAAAGTGTCTGGGGAGAGTGCTGATGAGGAAGCCAGCACCAGTTGTAGCCTTGGTCCCCGCATGGGCTGATCAGCCTTGCATGGCGGAGAACCCCCACACAGCCTGAAATTGCATTCTGAATTCTGGTGGAACACGGTGTGTTTGCTCTTGGTCACCCCAGGGGGCAGATGACAACACACATTTCACCCTCCCTCCTGAACACCAAACACAAGTGCCTGTGACAGTGATTCGGAAATGCAGTGTTGCCTGGGATGCCTGGGATGAGAACACCTTTATGTAACAGGACATTTTTAGCTGGCTGAGCAGGGTCCGGATGAGACTCCTGTAGGCAATGCCCTTCGAGGCACAGGTGCCCAGGTGTGGCAGGACCAGGCTCTCTACTCTGCATGACACCTCTGCTGCATTAGTGGGGTTGGTTCCCTGCTGAGAAGGTACAGCCACCTAGACACTGGTGTTTGTGTGTTTGTGGAAGGGCACGAGGACCAGGCTAAGGGAACTGGAATCTGCCATGCTGCTGAACACTCTAAAACCCGTGAGCTTATGGTGTGTGTTCACTGTGGCGCTTTCTCCCTTGCCCGGAATGAGTTGACTCTGCTGCCATATTTCTAATGGCAACGAGTCATATGGCAACTCGGGAGGCTGCTATTGTCCTCGAATTTCAGAGAATGCCCGTTGGCTCCCCAGGACGACTGCAGCTTTTCAGAGACTTTGTTAAAAGTCGAACTGATTCTCTACAGTAAAGCATGCTTGAATTTAGTTTTGTGGTCCAGGAATGAGGGGTGTTCTTTCTTGGAGGAGAAATTCATACAACGTAAAGTTAACCATTTTAAGGTGTACAAAGCAGTGGCATTTGGTATATTCTCACTGTTGTAGAACTGTCATCTATCTAGTTCCAAAACACTTTCATCACTCCCAAATGAGACCCCACATGAGAGTGGTAATGAGGTTTTAATGCCTGGCTACACCAATAATTGCCTTTTTTTTTTTTTTTTTTTTTTTGCGATACCTGGGCCTCTCACTGCTGCGCCCTCTCCCATTGCGGAGCACAGGCTCTGGACCCGCAGGCTCAGCGGCCATGGCTCACGGGCCCAGCCGCTCCGCGGCATGTGGGATCTTCCTGGACCGGGGCACGAACCCGTGTCCCCTGCATCGGGAGGCGGACTCCCAACCACTGCACCACCAGGGAAGCCCCCAATAATTGCCTTTTTATGAGGAGGGGAAAAAATACAAGAACAAATCTTATATTTATGCCTTTTAATTTTATTCTATTTTTTAATGACATATCCTTTTTGGCTCCTTCAAATTTATAAAGGCAATATATTTTCAGTGTAGAAAACTAAATAAATCATGAAAATCAGAAGGAAAGAGGTACCAAACAAAAAACAAAGTAACTACAAGGCCAATTTGGACAAAATTGTATCAGAATCCTTGGCTAAAGGGCCTGCTCTCCTCTCTCCCCTGTGTCTGGGTGGAGGTGGGGACTTGTGTATAAGTATCCCATGAAAGAATTTGGACAATGAGTTTTTATCAATCCTCGTGGGATTTTACTAATTCTCTTTTAGTGTGTCTGAGAATTACTGGTTCAACAGCAAGGGTGGGTTAGAATCAGGTCAGACCCGAGGTAAAAATCTGAGCCCTCCTACTTTCTAGCTGTGTGACCTTGGGTAAGATAGGTAAAATTTTTCTGAGCCTTGCTTTTCTCACCTGTAAAATGGGATTAATATCGGCTTCATGAGGCTATTTTGAAAAGGAAATGCCTTGCACACAGTGAGTGCTGAATAAATGACAGCTTTTTAAAAAGAAGCAAGAAGGATAACATCAGACAGAGAGGCAGATGTTCGGGGGCTCGCTTGACCCAAACCCCATGCAAGTGCCCTTCTCAGGCATGTCATCTACACAGCAGGTTTGATTGAAGCTCATGCCTCCACAAACAGAGTCAAACTCCCACATACTGAAGGTGGAATGCCAGACATCTACTACTGGGCACTGTCATCTACTGCCAGAGACCATCTCCTGATTTAAAGCAAGATGACTTTGGGTAGCAAGTGATGCTCTGGCACCAGCCCAAGAGAAAACAATCAGAGACAGAGTGCTGCACCATGCAGGAGGGTCGTGTGCCCTGTGTCAGGCTAGCTCAGTTGCAGGGAGGGCTTTGGAACCAGCCCCTCCCAAGGCTGTAAGTGACCCTGTTTGACAAGCAAGGCCCTGGCTGCCTGGGTGGGGTGTTGAATTCAGGTAGCTGAGAGGAAGTCACATACCCTACTCCTGAGGGCTGGTTCTGTGCAGGGCCTGAGTGCCCCATTTTTTGTGGTCCAGCTATGGAGTGAAATTTCGAATCCCACTACCTTTGCCTGGGTGACAAGTCCAGCCTCTTCAATTTGTAATTTACTTAGCAAATTGTCAAACACCTATGTGTTAGACGCCATTCAAGGTGTTGACATCTGGAAGTAAGAAGACGTGGTCCTGGCCATCATGGGAGTCCCCGTCTATTGTGGCCGTTCCCCAGAGTACCCTACAGGTCTCTCCTCTCACAAGGTATCCCATCTGTGGCCATACAGGTTTGAGTAACAGTATATAGGACATGACTGTTGGAGAGTCCCAGTACACATCAGCATTTAAAACCTCTAAGATGTCCCACGGTAATGGCAAAAAGAAAAATTAACTCTAACTTGATGTTGGCTATGCTTATTTAAACATGAACTCTTTTTGCCACTTAACACTGCTTAACATCTCCGGGAACCAGTGTTCCCTGCTGGTCTAGAAGAAATCTGTCACAACATAATATAAGTTTTACAGACTGAGATTCATAAGCAAAACTATCCAAAGATTATACTTCCTATATAGATGCAGCTTTTTGGAGTGCCTTCAGAGCCTTTGAGATCTGATTCCATTTCAGAAACTTCCTAAAAGAGAGATTGCAAACCGCAGCGTTGCCAGGTCCTGCATGTCACAGAGGCTGGTAGGGGTGGGGGAATGTGTCTGCACCCACTGGCAAATTCTTGGCACCCTGGGGACCTGGACACTCACATCCCTCAGTCACTGCTGTTTGCTGCGAATGTGGGTCAGACCACTGAGAGCTTTAAGTTTCTTAGGAGAACCTGGAAATCAGTATTTTTCAATATGAAATTTCACAACATTCATTTGTCTTCAAATTTATAAAACATCATGCTGGCCAAGCACAAAGAAAACAGCAACAACAAAATTCTACAGGCCAGTACTATAGATGAGCTGCCAGGCTGTGACCTTGCCCTGGGGAGGTGGGGTTGTGGCCTATTTTCAGATTAATAAGAAGCATAAAATCAAAGGGTCTGTGAGGTAGATGCCATGCCGACATAATTACATTGGTGAGCAGACCCTCCGTGCGCTGGCGGTTTTTCTCATCCATCTGTCTTGACTTGTCAGTCAGTAGCCTTCTTCCTCCCTGATATAGTTTCTGCAGCTAGCTTCCAGGACAACACAACCTCCTCCATTTCCTTTGCTGTTCTTTCTTTCTTCCCCGGTGCTGGAAATGTTGAAAGCACCAGGGCATAGTCCTTGACCCTGATTTCTCTTTTATTTGCACAGTCTTCTTTAGAGATCTCACATAGCCTAATGGTGTTACATGCCATCTCCATGCCGAGAACATGCGTATTTATATTTCCAGCCCAATTTTCCTTCCTGAACTCCAGACTTGTATATCCAAGTCTCTCGTCATCACCAGCCTAGTAGCTCTTGAATCCAGCAGAACCAAAGCAGACATCCTGGTCTCCCCAACCCCCAAAATCTTCACACACAGCCTCCCCATCTTGATCAGGGTCTGGGCACTGGTTGCAGTGGGTTTGTGGGGTTAATTCTCTCACCTCCTTCAAAGCTTGAATTAAATGTTCCCTTCTCAGGGGGGCCGACCCTGACCACCCTGATTTAGATTATATGCCCCACCCTTGGTACCTCTGATTTCTCCTGTCCTGATTTATCTTTTTTTCCATAGCACTTATCTTCTACCATACAACATATTTGTATTTACTCTGTTTATTGTCCAGCATCTGCCTCATACTAGCATGTAAATTCCACAAGGGTGGGGAAAGCTGTCTGTTTTATTTATTGTTGTACCCTTAGATTCAATATCAGGGACATAATAGAGGCTCAATATATATTTGTTGAATGAATAAATGCCAGTTGTCAATTGGCAAAGAATTCAGGAGAAGATATATTTATAAAAGCTCAAGCTTTATAAAAGTTCGTGTTACTTGTCCACTAATTGTATTGAACTGCAAACTATTAGTGTAGTTTGAACCACAAACCATCTGAATATCTTCAAAATGTATTTGGGAGATCAAATAACTATTATAGTAGGGGCAGGTTTTAAGAAATAATATATATTATATATTAATAAGTGTATATACATATATATGTAATATTAAAAAAAATTTTTCCTGATCAGGAATTTGACATCTTGGTCTATTGACCAAATATTCTAATGGACATCTGACTGTTTAAGCATTCTAATAGCTTTCTGCTAGGGTTCCAAACTTCAAATTAAAAGAAAAAAAAAAAAATACTGCAGACTTCTCCCTAAACTGAATAGCTCATTTCCCAGTGTGTTGCTAATCTCCAGTTTTGCCCCAAAGATAGTATTTTAAAAACTTTCACACTGAGTTCCTTTGTGTATCAAAGACAAAGTTATTATCAAAATTATTACTCATGTTCTTTGTCATGCAAAAAAGCATGAGTAATGTTTTTAATAACGCAAGCCATTATAAAGTGGATGGGCTGAATTCATTGTGTCTGTTTCTAACCCATTTTGGGAAAGAATTTTTCTCTGCACAAAGGTGTAACCCCTTGATGCCTGCATGAGTCTTTTCCCCTTATTTTTTGATACAGAGTTAAACATGTATTTCATTCATAGATTCAGAACCAAAGCTGCACCTTTTCAAGCCCCTTTCTTTTCAAGATGGAAAGGTTTTGAAAGAGACAGGTTCACTGTGAGGAACAACTTTTTTTGGAAAGAATTGCTTTGGAAGAAAATAAATGTTCAGGAAGTTTTTAAAAGTTTGACTGATATTCCTTTGTTCAAAATGGTTTAGGGGGTAGGTCCATCAGACAGGTGATATTTTAGGAGTTCAGATTAGCTTCAGGGTTGAGGTCATATTATTACTGGCAAGCTTGGAAATAATCCCATGGTACATGGAGAGCAGAGCCCTGGCCCCTGTGCCCCCATTCCCCTATGTGTTGTCCAAGCAGACATCACTGAGATCAGGGAGTCTCACCATCTTTTTTAAACATGGTGGTCCATGTAGCTACCACCAGTCAATTTGAGTTGGCATGAGAAATTACAGTAATGGATAAAATAAAGTAGTAAGAAAATATTTTTGAAAGATGGATGGTAATGTCAGGTGAACTAACACTCATGAAGTCTGCAGTCAACGCCAAACTTTGGGTGCCTCTGCTGCTATCTCCGTACCTTCCCAGATTCTAAAATGCAGGTTCCCGTACAGCCTTTTGACCAATACCTGGTGGCCCTTTCTGAGACGTCTCAAGCCTTCATAAAGGGCTTTGGAGCAAGAGACATGGTTATAAGAGCTTCGTCTTGGCTTATCATCCCAATGTACTTTGAACATCTTGGCTGCACACAGCAAGCATCTCTGTTCCACACTCCTTAAATTACTAGATACACAGATATGACATATTCTGAGTTTCCTTCAGTAGAATCAGGTGGCCTATAACTTTCCTTCCTTTTACAAATAGCAGTCTTTGTTCTAGTTAAGAAGAGTCCCAGCCTATAAAGCAGTTATATAACAGGGGATGAGGAGAGAAGGCCTGGGAACAGAATAGCTCCCCAGAGAGAGGAAAACACACTATAACTTTCTCAAACACCAAACCTGTAGTGCTTCTCTGTGGTTGGAAAAATTCGATGTTTATTTTTCCTTCTCATTTTCGGAGAAGAAATGTGAAAGGATCAAAAGAATGGATTTGCCTGGATGTCAGTGTGGCCTGATTAGGTTGCAATGAGCCTTTTTCTCTCTTCACTGAGAGAAGCAGAGACCATCTGCGGAAATTATTTAAATCCGTGTGCCTTCCAGGGAAGCCGTTTTCTCCGCCACTGCATTTATTGTATCGCTGGGGAGCTTGACGGTTGTTCCAAACTTCTGCGGCAATAGCGCTCGTGTTGCTGGTGGCCGTTAGATTAACGAAAGGAAAAATTTAACCTTCCTCCAGCTGAAAATGAACACCTTACATTAATTAAAAAACAAATGCAATCAAGGCCCCTGGATTTTTCTCCGAAGGTCCTTCCTGTGGGGTAGGGCCTCAGGACTGCAGTGAGGCTTCTTGGCTTATGGGGAGGGAAGAGTTGAATGTTTTATCAGGATTAATTTATAATGTAATTTGCCCAATGTGAATAGAGTGGAAACCAGTGGGAGTCTAAAGCCTCTCTTACTCCATACAGAAGAGATTGTCAGTGCCGGGTTTCCTTTTCTTTACTTTTTTTTTTTTTTCTTTCTTTCTTTTTTTTTTTTTTGGTAGAGAGAGAGGAGAGAGAGAAGGGCACGTGGGGCTGCGTGATGCATTTTGGAGTCAGGCTGCCTTCTGTCCCCAGCCCAGGTGCCCCGTTACTGTCCGTGGGACCTTGGGCAAGCTGCTTCATCTCTCAGAAACTCTGTTGCCTTATCACCAAAATGGGGATAAATAATAGAACGCACAAGCCACAAAACCCTAAGTACGTTAGAAGTGCTCATTAGATGGTGGTCATTGTGGGTAGCATCTTTATGGAGGAAGATGAATGGTTAGAGGTGCTTTGGCACTTAGTAATAGTCATTGATCTCACACACACAGACAGTATTGGCAGAATTATCCATATTACTTGGTCTTTGGGACTAACACTCATGTTCTAAGACACTTGTTTTAATTATGCTTTTGCTGAGTATAATTTCATTAGGAAGGACTTGATTTGACAAAGGACGTATCAGAGTCCAATAAATTCTGTAATAGCAAATTTCCTTCTATACATTTTTACTAATTGTTTTCTTTGAAGATATCTCCATGCTTTAGAAATGTTGTGTTTCTTTTATAATTCCTCTAGCTAAAAATTTGGCTTCTTCTGTACCCTTTTGCATAGTGTTTAAAACTTTTCACTGTCTTGACCCAATCAGCTTTTCCTACCTTAGCCCATGGACTGCACTGAAATATACCCTAGCCACACTGAAATTCTTGCCATTTTTTAAACCATCATGGATTTTCATACTCTCTGCTTTGGCTCATAAGAGTTCCTCTGTCCTTGAAAACTTTTCTCCCTTCTGAATCTGGAAAATGCCTCTTTTCTTTTCATACCCATGTCATATCTTTCTCTCTTCCTCTTTGAAGATTTCCTCTACTCTTATTTCACATCCTGGTCCCATCCTTCTTTGCATTTCTCCTTACATTCTATTGCCTTCTAACTTTGTGTATGACAATAACAGTACCATCAAGGTGTTATTAATTTATGGGACAAAATCGTTACCTACAACTTCTGGGACGTTACAGTATTCCAGGCATTGCGTGAAGAATGTACTTGCTCATTCAAGCTTTAAAACAGCTTAATTAAGAGGTGAAAACTATGATTTTCGGCATTTGGCAAATGAGGAAACTGAGGCTCAGAAGTGCTTGCGCAGTCCCACAGCCAGTATGTGGGACAGCGAAGGCTGGAACGTGGGCCAGTCTGTCTTTAAAGTCCATATTCCAAAACACATGCTGTCCTTCTGAGCTGTTGCCAGAACGAATTCCATCTTATTGTAATTTATGCACATGTCCGTCTCTCCTTTTTAAACTGTAAGTCCTCTGAGGTCCAGGACCATGGCTCATTTGTCACGCTATTCCCCACAACTAGCATAGAGCCTGCTACCTGGTGGGGTTGCAGATTGTGTTAGAATACTTGGATCCATCCAGGCAGAGGCTGGCAAAGATAAGAGTTGAGGACAGTGGCCCCCTACTCTCTGAAATATGACACAGTCCCATAAATGACATCAGTTTGTGTGCCCCTCAGACAATGACAAATGAGTCTCAGTCTCCTTGAGCACATTAAGACACAATTACATTCTGTTAGCTCAGCTCTCCTGCCTTCCAAATTAGAGTAGTGAGCACAGCTTCTCTGCTCTAGTCACGTTTTGCTGCAGCAGATTCCATTCAACCTCCTGACACCAATTTGTGTGATATTTCAGCGTTTAGCGCGCAGACGGGAAAATGGTATTCCCGCCTGTGTCCTCCAGGCAAACAGCCCACTCGCAGATTTGGCTGTGTGATTTGCACTTCCCCAAGTCTGGTTGACTCTATTGAAATCCTCCTCCTGAAATTCACTCATTAAACTCTCCCATGATCCATCACTGTGAAACTGATTATCACAGTGTTGTCTTTTGCCGTTATTAATCTTTGGAGATTGATGCTCTCTGGTGCTTCTGACTGACTCACATGATTTCAGCTATTAATCTTTATCTCAATCAAATTATTTACTGTTTTAACTTGGAACGTCTTGCTGCCTCTGGGGTTGAATCTCATCAGCTCTGATGGCTCCCAGTGAAAGCTATTTTAAAAAAAGTCCCACAAACTTTTTGGTTCACAAATAAATCCTACCCACAAGAATTCCTGGACAATGTTGTTATTTTCTTGGGCCCCTTTCCAAATGCTGTATATTCTCTCCCTTTTTGTCTTTCCTCCTCCATCATAGGGCCAATTAAGTGTGGTACCTGAGAAGTGACCCACAAAAATTCTCCAATTAGATGTCCAATTCACAGGAGACTACTGTGGTGGACATAAGAATGCTCCTTGCAGAGCTCCTACTGCAAAAAGCATAACTGATTGAGGGTCCCAGCTACTGCCATTTGAAAGCTACCCTCGGTTCCTAACAAGACTTCTCCTCCTACAGACTACTTCTAGCTAATAACTGAAAGTGTTGGGGATCCTAAGGCAGGCCCATTCCTGGGAGAAGAGACTTCGTTGTTTACCAGTTTTGGCTCTAAGACTCCCCTGTGCCTTTGCTGAACCTGCCTTATGCTGCAGGGCCTCCTCTCTCTCTCTCTAGCTCACTTGGGGTCAGATTGCAGCATGATCGGATGGCTCTCCATACTTTGAAAACTAAAGTCCCAGCTTCTTCTCAAAGACCTAGACTAATCCAACTCACTTTCTACTGCTGTCCAGATAAAGACCTGGCTACACATGGAGAATTTAACTTTAAAGAAAAATGATATTGGGAGGATGAGAGAAATAGGCAAACCAGAAACCTGTATCCTCTCAAGGAGAAAACGGAGCTAGTAAAATTATTAATGGCATGAAATTGAAATAGCTGGTTTCTAAGATAGAGCATGTGGCATTTGTTATTTCAAGGACTCACTGCCTAATTAACCTAATTAAGATTCAATATATTCATTAGGATGTATTCACATACTTCTCAAACAATTGGAGGTCAGAGGTCGGGAAGAGTAATGACAAATAAAACAGGGAGGGTGCAGTTATGTACTCTGAATCATCCTACAGATAATCATATGTTTTTGACTCTGTAACTCGAATGTGGTGATTTTTTTTTTAATAGATGTAAACTAGTTTCAGGCATGTGCGATAATAAAGGAGATGTAAAGAGATGGAGATGGTAGTCATTAAGAAGACTAAGTTTCAGGAGACAGAAACCAACCCCAATTCATGATCTCTTTAGACAGCTTATTTCTAGGAGAGTGGATATTTTTCTTCCCCTCTCCTTTTTTTTGAATAAATTAACTAAACTATATAGGTGCATGTTTTCAAAAATTGTTTGGGTTTAAAACTAAAAAATCATTATTGGAGAATGTAAGTACTGGAAAACCAGAACTAAAAGACTAATAGTACTCATAATGATGACTTAGATATATAATTCTTGGAGTTTACAAAACGCTATTACACAGTTGTCACATTTACCCTGCTCTGTGTGATCCTATCTCCCCTAACAGCATCATGGTGGAAAACATAGCAATGGCTTCCCATTTCACAGATGAGGAAATTGAGGCTTAGAGAAATTACAACTTACCCCAAATCACACAGCTCATAGGTGGTGCCAAAACCGGATGGGACCCCATGGTTGTGATTATTACTCGGACCAGTATCCCTGCTATGACCTCCCCAAGATGAAGTGTGACAAGCGCAGGGTGTAGATTCTGACACATCTTGGCTGTGTGATTTGAGGAAGCTGATGACTCTCGGGACCTCAGTCTCCTTGTCTTTTCTACCTTTTCCTGAGCATGTGAGAATGGTAGGTGGCAGAATCACAGTAGAGAGAAATCAGAAAAGCAGGTCATTTTATTGTTGTTACAAACCAATAGGAAGTTGATTTCAAATACTTACCTTACATTTCTTCCCAATGAGTAGATTATGTTTGTGTCTTTTAAAGAGACATATAACATCCCTAGTAAACATGAATTCCTTTCTACAAGTGTTTATGGGGCAACGTCTCCATGATAAACATTGGGCTAAATGTTGTGGATAAATTAGATGTTGCCACCCTCCCTGGAACTCATGGTCTAGGTAAAATGTTTCTCAGACTGTCTCCCTTAATCATTTGGGGGAGCTAGTTAAAAATACAGATTCATGGGGCCCATCACAGTCTGACTAAATCAGAATCATTGAGGTGGGGAGGGGGGCCCAGAAATGTATATTCTGAAAACATAGACAGGTGCTTCTGCTCTAACTCACAACCATACAGTTCAAAAGCACCATACCAGCTAATCCATTTTCCCCACTTCGATGATTTATATTAATTAATTAAACAAATTACTTGGGCATATGTGGCCATGACCTAGGAGGAGGGAACTGACTCAACATAAAAGGAAAAGAGTCACAATGTAACGGTTCCTTCCATGCAAGTAGGAGTTATATTCTTCTCCCCCTGCTCTGCTTATTCAGGACTAGCTGAATGAAAGGTTGATCTGATGGAGCCCTGACCTAGGAGGAATGAAACCTGGAACTTAATCCCCCATCAGCCAATAAGACATGCCTGCCCTCTGGCTCTGTCTCCTGATTGGTTCAGTTAGGTGGGATGGGCACCGTGACAATGACATGCCCTTCCAGTGAATATGCAGAATCTAGCAGAGAACCTAACTCACTGGCTCTTGAAGCTTTTTGTTGATGAGTAGTTTCTTGTCTAGAAAGCCAAACATCACAGAATGATTCCAGAATGTTCAAAATGAGTAAAATTCCAGATACCCACATGTTGGCCAGTTAAGTATATAGAAAGGAAATTTAAGATACGGCAAAATCCCAGTTGCCAGCCAGAAAGTGTGGATGTCATGGAATTATTTCTTCGAATCTATTTATGGAGTTTCTGCTCTATTTCAGGCATTGTGCTAGGTATCAGCATTGTTTAGGGGTGGACTCTTTTACTGTTATTCTGCAGATGAGCCCAAATCACCTGTTAGGTAATACCCTAGTATTCTTCCTCCTTCCCGTCAAAGCAGAAAGAGACGGTTTGACTAAGTGGAGTAGTGGCGGAGAATCAATTGAGCTTTTCTCTGCATGAAGCCCACACCTTCAAAGGTGGAACTCACTTCCTCTCAGAAGAATGAAGTGTATACGGATCCAAACTAAAAGCTTTCTATCACGTTGCCTTTTAACGTTTCTTGCTGCTTTTAGAAAAGGGAGAGAGAATCAGATTCGGTGACACCACTTCTAATGGAGTCTTTACCTTTGATGGGTTTTGAAGGAAAAATCACTGTATGTGCTCTCTATGAGATGCTTTCTGTCTCGCAATGTCAGTTTGCTTTTTTCCAGTCACAGGCAGGGATTCATATGTGGCACTGTGATCCTGGGGTCTGGAGCAGATCAACTGGTAGCTCCAAGAGGTCATTTGGGGCAGCCACTGCCCATGCACTGAAAATGTCAGGGGATGGTTCCCTTCTTGGGGTGTCTGAATCAGGCCCTCTTAAGCCCTGGATTTGATCAGGCTGGCATCTCGCTACCTTCCTGCCTCTTCCAGGCCATACTGTGTTACAGGAAAGTCAGGCCGTGGTCCTCACTATGATGGAATTAACCTATGACGCAAGTAACTCACTGTCCTTACAGCTGAGCTGATTCTCTCTCCAGCCATCCAGAACTCTCCTGACCCCATACCAAGTCCCTGGAAGAGTGGTCAGCTTTGCCTGTTTCCATATTATTTTTTGAAGTTAACATTGAATACATTTGTTAATATTGATTACAAAATTATTTCAGGCTTTCTTCAAGAAGTTAGAAAATATAGGAAAGCACAAAGAAGAGAAACAACGTTCCTTTGTTCATCTTTCTATTGTAAATATTATATATGTGAAATATATATTAGAAATATATATAAATAAGCAGAAACTATAAAATAAATAAATAAAAATAAATAAGTAAACAAATATATATATATTTCTTTTTTTTCTGAATCACAGGCCATATTGTACACATTGTACTGTTATTACTTTTCACTCAACATTGTATTTGGAATATTGCCTCGTCTTTGAATCTTCTTTTAAAAGATGAGATTAGAACCAAAAGTTATTCCATAGGATCGATGTGCCAAACCCTATTTAACCATAGTCTATTATTAGATATTTGGAGGGTTTTTCTAACTTTGTCTACTCTTCTATCAGAACTATACTTGCATTCAACTCTCTTTGAACATCTGTGATATTTTTTCCCTCAGGATAAAATTTTCAAAGTGAAATTTTGCCCATTTATTTGAAAATTTTTAGGGACTTACATCATCCACCACTGATCCAGGAGGACCCTTGGATTAAATTCACCAGCACACTGCAGGTGGAGGTGGTGGTTTACAATCTTGGTTAATTTGATAGATCAAAATAGGTATCTAATTTTTATAAAATTTTTCACTGTTTTGATAACTATACATTTTCAAGTGTTTTCCAGTTAGGTTGACTGGATTTTTGTGTGTTTGCCTTGAATATTTTTTCTACTTTATGTTTATTAGTGTCGTTTTATGTATAGTCCACTGTAATTAAGGTATCTTTTTATTATCTTACTCTTACTTAACATAACAGATAGTTCAAAGGCTTTTGACTGACTTTTATATTTTAATGATAAAGTTTTAATTTAATTTTCATGTGGCCAAATATTTCTAAAATCTTTTTCATGGTCTCTTCTTTTGCTTTCTGATTACCTCACACTGAAAGTGAATAAATTAGAGGGAAGTATAAACTACATTCCCCTTTAGTTGTTATAGGATTCAATTTTTTTAACTTGTTTAAGTCACCTGGAATTAATTGTGATGTATAAGGGGAGTATATATTAACTTTTTTGTGTGTGGGAGGGAGGAATCTAGCCACCATTTATGAAATATCTCCTCCACTGATTTAAATGCCTCCTTTTACCTATATTGACTATGTACATATTTTAAGATTTAATTAGCTTCTGTTTTTTTCCACCTGTCTACTCTTGGGGCAAGGCAACTGTTTTAGTTACTATAAATTTTAAATACATCTTAATATCTAGCATTTTGCATTTCCTGGATTTTTCTTTTTAATTTGGAAATTATCTCAATTTCTACTTTTCAGTCTGATTTTTTTTTTTTTTTTTTTGTGGTACGCAGGCCTCTCACCGCTGCGGCCTCCCCCGTTGCGGAGCACAGGCTCTGGACGCACAGGCCCAGCGGCCATGGCTCACGGGCCCAGCCGCTCCACGGCATGTGGGATCCTCCCGGACCGGGGCACGAACCCGTGTCCCCTGCATCGGCAGGCGGACTCCCAACCACTGCGCCACCAGGGAAGCCCCCAGTCTGATTTTTAATATGTGAGTTTTCCCCTTTGATTACATAGATGAACTATTGTTGTAAAAGTTCCTTGGGTGTTCAAACTGACCTTTTCAGCTAACTTTCAGATTTCCCTCCTTCACTGCTGTATATAATAAAAGGCTCCCATCTTAGACCACAAATCTCTATTGAGTGCTAGTTAATACCTGCTAACACCAGACACCAGTAATTATTAATAATCATTGCTCTTACCATTTTCTTTTACCCCTCCCATTTTCTCTAATTATATAATAATTGTCTCAATCTGTGCAGTTAAAAAGCTCAAACTTTAGGGGAAGTTATAGTACTTTTTTTGCCTGTATTTCTTTTTTTTCATCCTGTGGGATTTGGAAAGTACCAACACGTTCTCAAACTCTCTCCAGAGACCTGAAAAACATCAACATGAGTAGTAATCTCAAATTTGCTGTGCAGTTCCATTTGATCTCTGTGGAAAGAAAGGAATACTATTTCTCCCAAGGTTTGCTTCCCTGACAACAGCTCAGTGATCCATGCTAGAAACTAGCATCTCCTTGACCACAGGCATCGAGAGGCGGAAACTGTATGTCTTTCTTGCTTTCCTCCACAAGTTGAATGATAGGTGTTATATCAAAATCTAATGTACTACTGTGTACCATCGTTGGGGCCTTTTATAAATGAAGAAGTTAGCATACATGTTTTGCAAGTAAATTTTCCATCCCATTAGTTTCACATTTCCCTGTCACTTGCTCTTTTTAAGTGACCCAGAGTGTCTGTCACTGTTTGGTCTTTTCTAGATGCTTTGAGTTCATGTAGACATCTTCTAAGAGGCAGTATAGCATCATGGGCAAGAGCAAGAGTTGGTGCCCTTTTCTACAGGAGGCAGATAGTACCCATTTTTGGCTTTATGAGCCGCCGGTCTGTGCTGCAGCTACCCAACTCTGTCGTCGTAGCGAAAAGCAGTCACGGACAGGATGTAAATGAATGAGTGCGGCTGTGTTCCGGTAGAACTTCAAACATAGGTGGCAAGCTGAGTTTGGCCTGTGGGACACGGTGTGCTGATCCCCGGTTAAAACTATAGGTTCTGGAGCCAGGTTGCTTGGAAATGAATATCTGTTCCTCACTTTCTAGGCGTGCGATCTAGGATAAGTTTCTTAATCTCCTTGCACCACAGAATAAGGGTGTCCATAAAATGAGGATGATTATAGAATCTACTTTAAAAGGTCATTTTGGGGATTGAAGGAATTAGTACAGATAAAGCTTTAGAATTTATGTGCCTGGAACATAATAAGCCCTAAACTAAGGGTCAAATGTTGTATTAGGGCTTCCCTGGTGGCCCAGTGGTTGAGAGTCCGCCTGCCGATGCAGGGGACACGGGTTCGTGCCCCGGTCCGGGAAGATCCCACGTGCCGCGGAGCAGCTGGGCCCGTGAGCCATGGCCGCTGAGCCTGTGCGTCCAGAGCCTGTGCTCCACAGCAGGAGAGGCCACAACAGTGAGAGGCCCGCGTATTGCAAAAAAAAAAAAAATGTTGTATTAGTTTGAGGTCAGTATACCACACTGATCATTGATGAATTAATTAATCACTGCAAGAACATTTTTAGCTAGTTGTCAACATGTTGTTAATATACATTTTCCTTTCTCTTAATTTCTGTTGTTTAGGCCTGGGGTCCTCCTTCATCCCACCCCAGTGTAACATCTTTAAGGAAATGCCAATGGAAAAGTGTATCTGCTACAGGCTCTTTTGTTTTATTTCCTGAAGGGCAGATTTCAGTGGCACCAGCCTCATCCCAGGATACTTTGTAACACAAAACAAGGTCTGCTTTGTTACAGCTACAGAGAAGCTCATTGCTTGTATTTCTTTTCACACTGTTTGCCAGTTACTCCATGGTTTCTTGGCTAATTATTTCCAGCATGGCACTGATTGAGCTGTTAATAAGGTGTGAAGGTGCCTCGAAGATACCTTCTGAGTCTTAAACAAGCCATCTACATCTCAAGCTGCAAACTGCTGTGTCCTCCAATCCCCCCAATATTTGGGCGATAGCATCTCCAATTGTAAAATTAATCAAACTTCTCTCGGTGACAGAAATGTTAATTTAAAATTTTTGTCACAATTACCGGGAGTGTTATTGCAGCTTCTGACTTGTAATTAATTTCTCCTTCCCTTTCTCCATCACTGGGTAGGACTCCTTTGTAATAGTGATAAATGAAATAGCTGCTTGACCTTCTTTTATTTAAAATAAATTACTTTACAAGAAAAAAATTACCTCTAGGTAATCAACACCTTTAGATAAACCGGGGAACACAGGACATTAGGTACTTTATTGTTTCTTTCTCTCTCTCTTTTTAATTTGTGTGTCTTCAGTGATTGAAACCACAAATGGGGAAAGAGTGAAGTGAGTCTACTTTTATGGCTGTGTTCTCATGTGGAACTAATTTGGGTTGCGGTGTTGGTTTTTATGGGGTCTGGGGAACACCAGCAAAATCAGAGTGTGATACTGAGGAGAGACTGCAAATGAGAATAAAAGAAACCCACAGGGGGAAAAAAGGAAACAAGATGTTACATTTACTTGAGCAATCACTAGGAAGGTTAGTGTTCTCTCAGTGTGAATCAGCCCCTTACTACTCCAAGTGTGGGCTGCAGACCAGATGCATGGTGACAGCTGGGAGCTTGCTAGAAATGCAGAATCTCAGGTCCTGCCCTAGTCCCACTGAGTCCAGGAAGACCCTCATGTAACTTGCATGTGTACTGGAGTTTGGAAACTCTGGAGCCCAAACTTAAAGACGAGGTGCCCAGGGGTGGACATTGCCAGTGAGGTTTGTAAGCGAACAGAGGAGGTCATGGTACATCACCACTGCTTGTGCAAAGAGTGAGGAATAAGACACTCAAGGGGAGTATTTGAATTGCAGGAAGTGGACAACGCAAGGTCTAGGGATGCGAAGACATACTTACAAACAGGACCTGCTTTCCTAGTTCCCCTGCGGCCCTGCTTTTGTGTGACTGTCAGAGTTGTCAGCTCTTGAAGGGCAAGGACCATTTGGCTATATCACAGTACAAGGTCACCAAACATCTGAGTGCGTGAGCGAGTGGAAAGGGCAATGGAATTAACCAGCCCGACTGTAAAAATTCAAAGCAGTTGGTGTAAGGATGCGGAAAGCTTTTGTAGAGCAAGTGGGTTTGTTTGTGTGTTTAGCGAGAGTGATTGTGAGAGAATGAATAAAGATTTCTCATCTCTTGAGATCGAATGATAGAGGATGGGAGAATATTACCTGGCTGAGATGCTGGAGACTGAGAACAATATGTAAGCGCAGCAACGCTCACTGGGGGCTCACGACACGCCAGCCCCATGCTGGGCATGGGAAGTGCAGCCATGAAGATGGTAGGGGCTCCACTCAGGAGGAACTCAGAGAGTCTGGATATGGTGGGGCGACAGACTCAGTGTCTCTCTGGGGCTCGGGTTTATTACTTTCTTTGGAATACGTTACTTTTCCCATTAATCCAGTCAGTGGCTCTATATTTAGCTTCCAGGTTTGCCTCCAGATCTTATCGCAAGTAAAGTTCGTGAACAGTGGTGACCTCTGGGGCCACGTTCACACCAGCTGGGACAGTTTGAGTGCCACTTCCTGATGTAACTGGGAAGGTGCTTATTTGTTCCTGTTGCTTTAGTAATCAAGGGAGTTAAAGAGGATGCCTTTTAAAACCTCCATCGTCAGCGGAAGGCTCCGCAAATAAAGATTCCATACACAGTGCTTTTCTGGGAAAAATAAGACTGGCTTGGGATCTTTGTTGTGAAATCCTCTGTCAAAATTAATTAAGGGAATCCTGTAATTACAATTTATGCATCTAGATGGCCCCCAATGGCTTGTTTCTTAATATTGGATTAGTTTTGAAACACATGAAATAACAATGAAAAGACTAAATGACCTCCTCCCCCCTTTTTTATAAACCTTAAAGGAGCTAAAATATCTTTGATTTAGTTATATCTTAAGGACAGTATGGTTAGGAGGGGACTGTTCCCTCCCCCTTTAAACCTGCTTGTATTCAGTATAAATCATCAGATTTAGGGGCCCAGGGATTTAGCCCCTACAGACAAATTGGTATTATTTTTTTAAAGCCAGGCCACATCGCAAACAAACCTATTGCAGGTAGCAAGGCTGGTAGGAGATAATTGCCAGCCCCCGGGTTCAGAGAGAGGCATGCACCTCCAGACTGGGCTCCTCTGGCCCTTGATAAACTGAGTTATCACTAACACACACATGCTGCTGAATATATTATTTCATTCACCAAGTGGATATTTAAAATGACTTTGTAACATGCCAAATTAGGTTAATTATCTTTTAAGAGTGTTTTGGAAAAACTCTAAATGTTCTGTAATAATGCTGCAGGGCACTTGGTGTAAGCTGGCCTTTCTTACTTAAGAATCATGCATTTTTTGTTCCCACTTTCATTATTGCTCCCTACCTCGAGGGACACCCAGCGAGTGTCCCTTCAGGTACCTTCTTCCTCTGCCAGCCCAGAGTCACTTTCATGGAGACCAAGGTCCTATGGGAGGCCTCCCCTCCCAGCTTTTCTGTTCTTATCCCACTGTGTGCCCCTGGGAGGCTGTCGTGAATGAGCCATGACTGCACTCAGTTCTGGTTCTTAAAGGCCCCCACCCATTTCTGTCATCTTGATACTTTGGCAAAGACATCTCAGTTCAGCAGGGATGGAGCCTCATGAGGGCACAGGCAGGGCCTTATTCACCAGAGAATCCTAGCACTGGGCATATGCTTGAGAAGCAGGCACCGAGGGGTAGGTGTCTAATGGATACTGCTGACATGATCCAGAATGTGGCTGGTCCTCAGAGATGGTGGAATGTGTGAACTGTAGGGTATTCTTGTTTCATGCTGACCTTCTTGACAAGACTTCTTTGCCTGTGTGTGATAGACAACACTGTTTGCTTTCATTCAATAATTATTCACTGCAGGTCAACAATGTGCCAGGCATAGAGACACAGGGTAAATAAGATGGCCAAGACTCTGACCTTGGGGGAGCTGGAGAATCACCAGAGAAAAGAGCAGTCAAAGACATAGCTGCTCAGTGAACTAAGTGCTCTGAAGGTCATAAAGGGGGAGAAGTGATCGTTATAGGATGGGTGGACCTAAATGCCAAGGACCATTCGGGGTGGCCTCTTTGAGGAGGTTATATTTATATTAAACCTGAAAGATGAGAGAAAGCCACAAGGGGAGAAGTGTTCCAGGCAGCAGAAATCACATATATAAAAACACCGAGGTGGAAAAAAGTTTGACAGTTTCTAGAAACTGAAAGCAAAGCATGCTGGCTGGAGAGTGGGGAATGAGGGATAGTTGTCATTGGGATACTGTTGGAGAAGTAGGTGCAGGGTCTGGGTTGAACAGGGCCTCATGGGTGTTGGTGTATTTACAACACCCCCATGGTCCTGTGTTGCTAAGCCACTGCAGTGCTTTAGGCAGAGAAGTTATATGATTTCACTGACAGGTTTAAAAGCTCCCTCTAACTACTCTGCCAAGATTGAATTGGGCTTACAACTACGAAATATAGCTGAAAGAAATTTGAAAAGATATGAATAAATGGAAAGACATCCCACGTCCAAGGAGTGAAAGACTTAAGAGTGTTAAGATGATTTATTTTAACCAGCCCCACCCTAATCCATGACATCGCCTTCTCTTACCTTAGCCCCTGCCCCAAATTCTTTCTTATTGCTGTGCTGGTTCACACTCTTTCCCTTCTTCCAATCCAAGGTTTTCTTTTTAATAGTGGCAAAACATACCTAACACAAAATTTACAATTTTAACAATAAAGAAAAGGGTTATTGTGGGTGTGTGTGATTGATAGGGATGGAAAGTCACCCATTCGTTTTTTGGTTTGCTTGTTTGTTTGTTTGTTTTTTAATCTTGAGCCAAAATAAGACTACCTCTGACTGCACCATAGTTTACTTTGAATGAGCAACAAGAGTTGTTCAACGAAAAGAGAAGCTCTTTAAAGAGAGCTTTGGTCCTGGGTAAACCAAACTTCAGAAAACTTGATATAAGGCCATCCAAAATGAGCAAATAGAAGACATCTTTTAGATGTTGACTCCATTGTACTTAGGTGTTTGCTTAGCATTTATCTCCAGAGAGAGGCTGGGATCAGAAAACCTGAAGTTTGAATGTGAAGTAGTAAACTATCTAAGACAGCCTATTTATATATCTAATAGAACAATGGGACCCATTTTGCAGACCCATAATCTAGCATGAGTTCTCAAGAATTCATGTTGTAAAGCAAGATAAATCTTTTTTCCTCTTTTTTCACCCAATCAAGAATCTCTCAATCCATTCATTGCCTTCAGAATGATACATAAGCTTTAGAACGCGAGAGCTGGAAGGGAGCTGAGAGGAGACGGAATCCACCCCCCTCATTTTACAGTTGAGGAACTGATTAACTCATTTGTCCAAGGTCACACACCTATTAATGGCAGGCTCAGGACTAAAACTCAGATGTCCTGATTCCCAGGAAATATAGACTTTGCTTCCAGTCTTATAAAGGGGTCATTGCTTCTATCATTTGAAATTGAGGTGTGTCTAAATACTGCTGGGTTCATTCTCATCCCAATATGGATGTGTAATTGTCTAAGGCATCATCTGTTATTCTGCCAAAGATTGAACACACCACTCAGTGGGAAACCAGTTCTAATTTAAGTCAGGGCAAATGACGTGTTTTTTTTTTTTTTTTTTTTTTTTTTTTTCTGCTGTGGGACGTGACAAGTTTCAGAAATAATGAGCTCCACTCACCAGACTTCTCTTTGGCTTGGGTATTGTGCTCCAGAATCATTCTTACGAATATCCTCTAAGGAGCTGAAGGGTTATACGTGGGTTCTCAGAGCTCTGTTTTATTACAGAGATCATTCTTATCAGTTATGCATAAGCACATACCGACAGAAAGAGGACTTTGCAGTGTTACGTGCGTGTGTTTAGCTGAATGTGGAATGGTGTACCGAGGTTTGAGATCATTAAGGTGCAGGTCTCATTTTTATGTAAGCCCTCTCCGGCCTGAGGCACTTTTCTCATTACAACCCTCCCTGCTACGATCTCCTGCCATAAAGGGAGTTTATGGTCATGACTGGATATTTTTCAACTCACTGGAAAATATCAAAAGGCAGATAGTTTATCAATGTCAAGCCTTTGAACAGCTGGTTGAAATGGAGGAGTGGGAACAAATGCTCCTTAGAAGCTCTTCCATCTGTGGGAAGAGGCAGTACCTTTTGTGTTATCCAGGCCCCACACTGCTACACAAATGCCACTCCCTACCCAAACACTTCTCTTTGTGTCTGCTGTGTGACCTAAATAATGTTTCTTCACCCTTTCAAGGCACAGGCTCTGTGGCACATCTGATGAAAACCATGGACTTCCTCCCCTACCCCCAGCCCCTGTGCACATGGAAACACACACCCAATGTTGCTCATAATTTCAGAGGGCTTAAGGACCCTCTGGGATACACTGAGGGGCCCCGAGCTAAGAAACCCTGGTTAGCATGCTAACTTTCTTTATCCTAGAATTCAGGACTTACAAGCTTTGGGGAAATTGATTTCTTACTTGAGGTTTAAAGCATGAACACTGATCAATATCTGGCCATAGTCCATAGTAATTGAAATAAATTTCTCATCAAACATTCTCTTAATGCATACTAGGTGTATCATGCCAGGTAACCTGCAAGTGCCTGAGATACCCTTACTCGGAATTACAGTCTAGTTATGGACAAAGTCAAACTAGCACATAGCATGGTTGGTTGATCACGAAGTAGCAAACTCCACCAGGTAAGGCTCAGAAGTCAGAGATCTCCTTGGGTCAAAGTGACGAAAAGGTCTTTCCAGGGATGGTAGGAAATGATCTATTGCTTGAAGCAGGAATAAGTTTAGGTAGAAAGAGGCAAGATATAGGGGTGGGAGAAGGATATTTTAAGCAAGGGGGCAATGCATGAGCAAAGCTATTGGGGAGAATGTCAAATCAAATAAGCAAGAATGTGAATAGCAATGAATACATGCAATAAAAATTTTCTATTCCTGGAATCACCTAACATAAATCTTCAAAGCTGGTGGTTCTATCCTAATTCTGATGAGGAGGAATGGTTATTTAACCAAAGTAAATTGGCCACAGTATGGAGTTAGACATACATAACATCATTTATTAAATGGTGTTTTGTGTTCTCAGCTAAAAGGTCTGTTCATTTTAATCCTTTCTCTGTAATTCCTTTCAATTCAGTGATATTTTCTAGGTGTCAGCAGCTCTTAATAGGAGACTCAATATGTCTTCAATTTCTGCTGCAATCTTGTTGTTTCATTCTTTTTTCCTATGGTTACTAAAAATAAAAGATTTTTGTGTATTTGAGTATGTATGTCCATGCATTTGCATATCCATATACACTTGCATATGTGCAAAAATACTTGCATGTGTGCCAAAAAATAGGAAAGGACTCTGAAGGCTTTCTTCTAAAGCATTGGCAGTGGCTTCCTCTGGGGACTAGGATTGGAAGGTGGTGATGTTAAGAGGGAAACTTGATTTTACTCTACATACTTCTGTATTGATTCAACTTTATACAAGAAGCATATATTACTTTTGTAATTAAAGAAAAAGAGAAAAAAGAAAGAAATTGAATTTGATACACCTTGAAGTAATATGAAGCCTTTTGAAGGTACAAAGGAAAACAATTGTGCCTCAAGGGAAATTTATTTTATCAGAACCTGTATTTTTTTTTTTTCTTTTTTAATGTGATGAAGCATCTTGCCCTGGATTTCCAGTGGGCCTGCTTTGTTTAAATGTGCAGATCTCTGCTAACAATTTATAGTACCTGGAAGTGGAATTTGTTAGACTGGCTTCTCATCCACACACTCGCGTACACATGTGCTTAGCTGATGTTGGTTCCTCTCTCTTTTTCTGTAAAATTGGGACTTTTGAAGCTGATGTGCTGGTTTTCCCATAATCTCTCTCTCCTCCACCCTGTTCCTGGGGCTGTTTCCTGCACTGTGCCCCTGGCCTCAGGATGAGCTGGAGAACCATGACTACAGTGTACCTGGCAGAGCTCCAACCCTCTTTCTGCATTCTAACCTCTCAATCGTACCCAGAATTAAATGCACATTCTTGCTGTAATGTGAGCTAACAAGCCACACAGAGCCTGCCACTCGGGGTTGGGGGCATAGTTTACCTACACAAACAGATGGAAAGTACAAAAGGATGACTGGTAATTAAAGTGTGAAGATCAAAAACATTTGAGGGAATAGAATTTTTCTTGTGGGATTATGCTATAATGTGATGGGGCAAAAGAGCAAACAAAATGGCATATCTAATCTAATGACTACTGTGTAAAGTCACACCGTTAATGAAAAAAGTAACGGCAGGAGTACATAGAAACACTTTAAGATGCTGTATGAAGAAGGCAGGAACATGGATGTTCTCTAGTTTTGAGAGCATCAAATTGCTTCAGGAAGTAGAAAAAGAATGGTAAGGAACGACCATATGCCTTTTGGGATGAGTATGATAACTGGAAGTAATAGTATAGAGGCAGCATGGCATGGTAGTTAAGAGCATGGCCAATAGAGGTCTGAATTCTGGCTTCTCCACTTATGAGCTGTGTGACCTTGGGCAAGTTACTTAACCTCTCTGTGCTTGAGTTGCCTCATCTGTAAAACGAAGTTGGTTATAGTGACTACTTCTTGGGATTGTTAAGAATTTTAAAGAAGCTCTTATTTACACAGAATTTAGAATGGTGCTTAGTCCACAGAAGTTGTGATGAAAAACTAAATTAAGAAATACATGAAGCATATATTGAGCTCTTAATGCTTGCCAGACCCTGAACTGAGTGGTTGGTGTATGCTCCAGTTTATTCCTCAGAACCTTGTAAGAGGTTTTATGATTGCTTGTATTACATAGATGAGGACAGTGAAGCTCAGAGTAAATGAGTATTTGTTAAAGATGGTGCCAGGAGCAGAATTTAAATACAGGCAGTCAGATTTCAGAGCTCATGCCTTCAACTATGATCATCTACTGGAGACAAGAAGGGAGGAGTTAAAGAAATTCTGATCCGAAATTAAGCGTTCAATCCCTGGTTTAAGATGTCGTAGGCACAGCGGGTACAGGGTTTTCTTTTGGGGTGATGGGAAACTTTTAGAACTAGACGGTGCTGATGGTTGCACAACATTGCGCATGTGATTAATGCCACTGACTTGTTCACTTTAAAATGGTTAAAATGGTAAATTTTACATTATGTGTACTTTACCACAATAATAAAAAAGATTGGAGGTGCAAGGAGAAGTAGCTCCCACAGAAAGAATATATTAACTGTTAATCTTGTCATCAACTAGTGCGACCAGGGTGCACTAGAACAACGGTCCATCTTCTCCTTCAGGCTGATAGCTCTTCCAGAAACGGGGATGCTGCTCGCTTTATTAAAAAAGACATTGAATGCAAATTCTGGGTGTGATGCAATCTCCCTGTGGCAAGCACATAACAACTATCCCTCCCATCAGTTGAGAGGTGTAATTGTATTTTCCTTCCTGATAATAAAGTTCCTTGCATATTTTAAGTCCTGAATTAAGAAAGTAGGAAAGCAAAGAGTCCAGGAGGGATTTTGCTTTCTGTGAATAATAATTTTATAAGATTAAAGGCAACACGAAGAGGAATGAAATTAAGGGGAAATATTAAGAAATAAAAATTAAGCATAATTTGTTTTTAATTTTTGTTTTTACTGAAGTCCGTGTAGAGCCCATTGTCTAGTTGCTGGATAAGAAAAATTGATTTTGAAATTCTTCATGGTTGCTTGGTACCAAAGCTTTGGAAAGATTTAATCCTTGAGTGAAGAGGGTAATAATCGACAGTATGTTGTGGTCATGTGGTTTAATTATTAAACAGAACATATTTGTTGCCCACTCAATTAACTGGCAGTAATAAGGAGACTATTAAGAGTAGCCTAAGCTGGGTTGATTCTTTAAGAGCTAGTTTGTCTTATTTATTCTATTTATTCTATTTAAGCCCAAACAGGGATATCAGACTAAGTCATAGAATTTATATCCACAACATGAATCACAAAATTGTAAAAGAGCCCTGTGTGCCTTGTTTCCTTATTTTGGCCATGGAGATGAGGGTGAAGGTCTCTGTCTTATTTAAAGAACTGGTCTCATTAACAGATACCTTGAGACAGTTAAAAGAATTTTTATCTTGTGGGAAACCAAAGCAAATGCAGCGTGCAAAACCAGCTTCTGATATAATGTCTAAAATATGTGCTCCTTTTGCTGACAAACGAAAGAAAGAGGCCAAAACGATGGAACAGACTGTTGCTATAAATGAAAGCCTGGTCATGGAGACCCCAGACTCGGCTAACACCTGAGGAAATTCAACACCAGGTCCTCGCCATTTCCCTCCAAAGTGTATTTTATTCCTTAATACCTCACCAGAGGAGACTCATGGGGTGAGGCTATCAGCTCTTCTGTTCTCTGGTTTCAGGACATTGGGTTCTACACTTGGGAAACATGATACTGCTCTTGTTGAATTTGAACATGGTGGGTTGGCTGGAGATGTCAGGTGGGCTGGCTAAATCTTCCAAGGGATTTACAGTCACACTGCTCCATGCCATGAAGATCATCAAGCTAAGAAGTAACGTTTGGATATACTCCTTTTAAGATGTGGTGTGCTTTATAGTGTTTATTCTTACAACATTTGGCCCATTCACTTTGCTAATTTTGGGGGTGGGGAATAAAGAAACTAAACATTTAATACTTTTGTGAAGGAGTTAAAATAAATTGGTTAGAGATTTTGTTGCTGCCGTTATTGTCAGCCTCAGTAGACTTAGAAAATTCAGGCTTTTACCCTTCTATGATAAAATTGATTTGTATTCTAAAAACAAGAAAACAAACAAACGGCCCTGGCACTGCCTTTATAAAGTCAGCATCACTGTTTTTGTAGCTTGTGAAAGACAAAATGAACCTGTGGGCCCTCCCCAGCCCCCCAAGAAAAAAAGGCAAAGAAAAGCTGATTTCCTCCCTAGAAAGGTGAACTCCAGAGGGCAATTTCTTGAGAATGGCATGTGGCTTCATCCCTCATGTCTCCCTTTCCTGGAGCTGCTATTCATTTCAGAAGTGAAGAAGCACAGCATATGGGGAAGTATAGAAGGGTTTCAGGCTGGATGTTGATATTGTTTTATTCTATTTCACAGTTCTGTGATAGGAAGACGAGATGACAGATCCACTGGTCCAGCTGCTTGGATGGTCTTGGACTCAGGTAAATAGTAACATTTCTTTACATTTACTGATAAGAAACCAAGAATCCAGTTTTCCCAAAATTGAGTGATGTAGGTGACAAAATATTCCGTGCTAAAGAGTGGTTACTATTTGATTTATTCTGAAAAACATACATGCGGAACAGAGTTCTTATTTTGACTTACTTGGTCTCACTCATTCCCAGGATGATAAATGTTTTGCTTGTGCGATAATATTTTATGCTTTTGAAGGTTTGAATCATTGAATTCTACTTAAATGTTGCAAGATGTATTGCTTCTCAAAATTCCTCTGATATTAGTGTGATTTGGGTCTTAATCTTATGGTCTGGAATGGTTACACTGGTCCAAGATGCCAGTCTCTTTTGGAAACATGGTATCATATTCCCTAGTCTATCATTAGTCACGCATTTAGTGTTATTAGGATTCATGGGGTTTTTTAACTAGCATAAGACATATCAGCATCAGAGTGTTACCATAATCTTTTATTTTAGGTATTGGGAATGGTATTTGTTAAAAGGTGAAACATGTCACCTCTTGTCCTGATTTCTGTTTTTATAAATAATATTTGGTGTTATAGACTCTCTGGTGATCCAAAGTATCTTTTCTATGTTAATCTGGAATGGTATGTTGCTTATTTAGGGTAATATGGAAATACCCAGAAGACAAAAATCTTGTAAAAAAAAAAAAAAAAAAAAAAGAGTGAGAGAAGGTATGTGTTTCCCAAGAAAATAGAACTATGTCCTGGGGCTAAACTTAGGTTGTCTTTTCATTGCTCTCTGATTTTGTTATCTATTCTTTGGTGATAAGAGGTTAGATTCTGGTCATGAAGCAGCTGTTTAATTGTCTCCTAGATGGGTGAAATGGATTTCGAAAAACCTACCTTCCTATGTGCCCTAGGTCCTTGGTTTGTGGTCTCAGTACCTTGGACAGTTTCCCCTTTGTCCCCTCTTAAGATAATGGTCCTGAATTTCATGGTCTCAGATCCCTTACACTTATAAATTATGGCGGACTCCAGAGGGCTTTGTTTACATATTTACTATGTTATAAATTGAAAATACAAAAAAAATATGTATTTATCTACTTTTAAAATAACAATAATAAACCCATTGTGTAGTAACTAAATGCTTTTATGAACAGTAGCTACATTTTCCAAAACAAAAAGAAATTAGTGAAAAGAGAGGCATTATTTTACAGTTTTGCAAAACTTTTTAATGTATAGCTTCATAGAAGACAGGTGGAGTCTCTTATCTGTTTCTGCATTCAGTTTGTTTTGATATGTTTGTTTCTTTGAGGTGTAAAGGAAATCTGGTCTCACACAGATGTGTAGCTGTAAAAGAGATGGATATCTTAATGTCCTCTTTTAGATAATTGTGGGTATTCTTCCTTGACAATATACCCAAACTTGACAAGTGGTAGTCTTTCTAAAGCTAGTTGCAGTATGAAATCTGAAACCAAAAGAATTAATGTTTTATGTTTTGTTACGTTACAATCTATTGATCTTTCTTTTAGTTTAAATGGGTCTTTTACCCATGAAAGATTTTGTAACATTATTCACTGATTATTTGGAAAATATTGGTGCAGCTCTTCCAAATGTTGACACATTTCATTGTACAGTATTTTAAAATTATATTCATTATATCACCATTTATCTTCTCAGAAAAAAAAAATCTTTATGTATTGGAGATCTTTTAAGTTTACAGATACAATTTTTCCAAAAATCTGAATTTTGCTTAGAAGCTCACATTTTATCATTGGCAGCCTCTGCTGCAAGTTGTTCTGTGGAAATGACAGTTGTGCTTTATTTAATTTAGAAAAAATGTCTGCCAAATACTCAAGTGTCAGTACTATTGCTTGTCCATTGTTCTTTCAGATAAAAATTGTGTTCCACCGAGAAAAATGGTTAGTTCTGCTCTCCACTCAAAGAGTCATGCAAATGCTTTTCCTTGAGACAACCATTCTGCTTCAGTGATAACAGAAGGGTTTTATGCAACTTTCTCATTTTGTCATACAGAATATTAAAAAGATGTGTACTCAAGGGCCACAGTTTATTAGACTTAATTTTTAAAAACTCCCTTAGCAGGGACATTTTAAAACGTAACCTCCTCTTCCTTTTTCTCCTCTCCCTCCTTCTACATGTACAGGTGCGTGTGTGTGTGTGTGTGTGTGTGTGTGTATGGGTGTGTGTGTGAGAGAGAGAGAGAGAAAGAGAGAGGGAAGGAGGGGGGGAGAAAAAAGAGAGAGAAGGGGAGAGAAGTGGGGAGGGGAAAGAAAGAGGGAAAGAGACAAAGAGAGAGATCGCCTTGTTCTGTGTTAAGCCACTTAACAGTTTTACCACGTTTACTTTTGTGCCATCAGTGTATAGGTTAAGAGTGAAAAAGGCAATAACGTCTTAGGTTTATCGTGACAATAGTTTTGACCTGTTCGCTTCCCTAAAAGGCTCTTTGCACCCCAAGCCTTCCACCCCACCCAAGGGTTCTGTGGACCACACTTTGAGAATTGCTGCTCTAGAGTAACTGTTTGTTCTGGATAGTAATCCTTTACGAAACTTCGTTCCTTGCTTTCTTTTGTTTTTAACTTTCTGAACTTAACTAAGTTATCAGCTGTACTGTGACTCCTATCCTGAGTGCTTTACCTGTGTGAAATACTTATCTCTAAGTGAATCGCTTAGCAGACATTCCCACTGAAAAATAAGTAAAGACAGAGATGGTCTGTGAAGAAAAAATATTAAAAAGCATTGATCCAAACCTTTAGTGACTAGGTAATATTACTGTGATCTAATCACAGTGGCAGAATGTTCCTCAAACGTCGAAACGAACAGCTCTGTAATTTTCACACTGTGTTACATGACAGATGGCAAAAACTGTTTTGATTTTCCCCAGTATCTGAGGAGCAGCAGGCAGAGCCTGTGCCTCCCACTTTACTCTCGTTCTGTGTCATCTCTGGTTGGCCTGACAGCACACCGATTTTTACCTCTGTGATCTGTTCTCTGGATGACTATGTTTTCAATAGCTACTTAGTATTTCAGTACTACTTAGTATAAAAATAAGATGTGCAGGTCCCATCAAATAAACTAATTAAGGCTTAGGAAGTGTCAAAATCCAAAAGCCAGGAGGAACAGTTTAGGCATTGAGTATAAGAGACACAGAGACCTGATAACTAATGTGTTGCCATGGCAACAAGAGAATCAGTATCCCTCAACTGGGCAGATAGTTGACAGTAATTTTTGCTAGGTCAGAGAATTGGAGAGACAGAGAACCACCTTGTGCTCTGCAAAGAATTGCTCTCTCCTTTGTAACCAAAAAGCTTCTGAAGGATTTGTAAATACCTGTAGTACCCGTGGTACAATTCCAGCCAAGTCTAGGAGAAGGTGGTCTTCATGGTCTTGGAGAAGGTCCTTACCACGTGAAAGGGGGTTCTGTTAACTGCCGCACTTTCTTACGATGCCCACATTGTCTTCTCCAGAATCCGAGTATAAAGACATGTTTCTTATGCATACTGTTTTCTATAAATTAGCGCCTCATATATGTCTAAAATCTGGCATGCTTTATCTTTTTCTTCTGTTTCTGATTAAACATAAAAACAGGCAAAGAGGCAAAGAACTTCTGCGTGTGATTTTCACTGCTGTCTTTTCACATGTGAAATTAATATTTTCTTGGATGTGGTGGGTTGGGGAGGGGGAAATTTCTCCCTCTATTCCTCTTGAGTTTTTGTGGCTAGACTATACAAGACTGATTAACAGGAGAAAAAGAAACAAATTTTAATTGTGCATACAGAGGTCTCATAGAAATGAGACCTAAGAAGTGGCTGACACAGGCAGCTTTTATACTTTTTCAACCAAGAAACAATACATTTAAGAGGAACTGACAGGACAAAGAAACTTAGGTATTGGGAGCCCAATTAGTGAAGAATCTAAACAGAGTTTGGGCTTGGGGTAGTGAATTAAAGTAACAAGGTCTGTTTATCCAGGCTTCTTAGATTCTGAATTCCCTGTCTCTGGAGATAAGGGTGTCCTTTTTTGCCTCCAGACGCAGGGAGTGTACCTTTCACATAAGAAATTTATTTCCTGCTTTCAGGCAGACAGAAAGGAGGGTCAGAGTCTCCCTCTTGCGCTGGCCGTGTCTTAAGTAACTTTAATTCAAAATAATCAATATGCCACTGAGGCACATGTTGGGGCAGCCCGCCCTGAACCCCAACAGGTGTCACAGATGCTCTGACACCCCATCATGACTACTGAACAGATTGGAACAGGCCTTACTTCATGCTTTGTGGAAGTTTGTCACTTAGCAGAAAGGGGGCCTCAATGTGAACATCTGTTTTCCCAAACATGATGCTCAGGCACAGCAGGATTCTGAGTTGGTTGGTGCATAATAATATCTGACCTAGTAGAACAAGAGATTTCATATTATTCACTTAAAAAAATGATGCAGTGCCAAATGGAATGGATGATAAATTGCAGCATGAAGAACAAATATATTGTTACTCCCTCTTTTTCAGGAGTTCCTGCTCTAAGGGTCCATGTGTTCCTTTTTCCCTCCCTCCCTCCCTCCCTTCCTTCTTTCTTTTTTCGACATAGTCTTAAACTATTTTGAAACACTGACCAAGAGTCAGTATACAACTTAGTCACATAAAGTTCCATAATGTCTTTTCGGTAACAGTTCTGGATGGCTCTCTCTTATTAAGTGCCACGATGTGATATTATGGTGAAATTAAAGTATGGGCATGCAGTTTTAATACAAGGGCATTAACAGAAATGTCATCCCTAACCAATTAGGTGCCGGGAAACCTTCCCTGTAGCCAGAGAACCATGCTCATTTTTGCCTTTTGCTGTAACTTATAAAAACAAACCTCATGATGTAAATGCCTGTGAGTTAGATTTCCAGTTGAGAGGCAGGAGACAGGCATCAGTGGGGAAATGGGGAGAGGCAGAATTTTTGTTCGTCTGTTGCAGACAAAGGATTTCTGGCCTGGGGCGATCCAGCTGCAGCTGCTGTCAGTATTGAGGGAATGGGACTCTTTTTCTAACTAGATCAAAGAGAGGAAATTCTGACTATGATCCACTGTATCAGAGAGAAATGGGGGGTGGGGGAGCGAAGGAGAAAAAGGAGGGAAGAGGAAGAGGAGTAAAGAAATGGAAAGGGTGTTAGTTCTTGTGGAAATTATTTGCTGGAGCTGCCACTTTGACGTTAGAGCTATATCTGGATCCATTTGCAAGATAGGAGCCTAAAGGAAAGAGGAAAGTCATGTGATTCTCTGTTGTAGAAGCGAGACGAGGTGCTGGGATCTGTCTTTTGAGAGAGAATTGCAAACGTCAAGTGTGACTAATTCAGATCAGGTTTATGAAGAACATGCCTGGTTTCTTATTTGCCAATTACATCCAGTCCTATTTTTTCCTTCCTTGGCATTCCCATGGTGTTGTTTGGAGAACACGCCTTGGGGGCCAGCCAGTTGTCTGTTCTTGCTGGTAGCTGGGTGAAAGTAACACTGGCCAGAGGGACCTTCTGGGCCCACTCCAACCGCCTTTGGTGCTTGGACATGGTGAGAATCTGGACCTCGCCTGGGCCTGTGCTCTCCTAGTCTCTTGATGCTGACCTATCATTTGGGCTACTCTAGCTGAGCAACTTGAATATATGGGAAAATTAGTCCTTTTAATTTTACAACCTGCCTTTCCCCATCCATCCTTTTTTAGTTTCATCTGAGAAAAGAAGTACAGTGAGTAGAAAAAGAAAATGAGAAACATAAATAAACCTGAGTAGTTGAACAGAATGACTCTACAGGATTTATTTGTGCATTCAAACAATATTACTGAGTGCCTTCTCCATGCCAGGAGTGTCCGGTTCCTGGAGATAAACATACTGTAGAACTAGCAGACACAGTGTCTGCCCTCAAAGGCCACAGCCCATTGAATCAATAAGACACCTATTCTGGTTCATTTTGTTATTTTGGTTGAACAAATCCTTGGGAATTAGCTTAAGTTATTGCCTTTCTTATTGTTTTTAAAGACGTTTGAGTTTTGTATGTATGCAGAGTTCATCAACAAAATGAATTAGAGAAATGGTAACTGATTTTATTGGAAATTTGATCCAAATGATCTGTTTTCATAACATATGTCATATTCTATAGCCAGGAAAAACATTATTAAGGTTAATAATGGTAATTTCCAGGCTGCATAGCCGTGGTTAAGTAGCTCACAAAACTACCAAGCTCGGGCTCAGGGTAGCTCCTTCTCTTTGAGTCAGATTCGCTCTTGCGAATAGCTGTGTACCCTTCAGTGGACTGAGGGGGTTGTCCTAAAACTGCTCCAGTATGTCAGCCAATACTACATGTGGCTATTTAAATTTAAACTAATTAAAATTAAGTTAAATTTAAAATTTAGTTTCTCATTCGCACTAGCCATGTTTCAAGTGCTCAGTAGCCACATTTGGCTAGTGGCTACCACGTTGGACAGAACCTCATACAGATCAGTTCCATCATCCCAGAAAGTTCTGTTGGACAGTGCTGCTCTAGAACACATTCAGCTGGCCTGTCTTGTGCATCTAGTATGTGCTAGGAATTGTCCTGGTAAAATCAATACACAGTCTCTGCCCTCAGGGGCATTTGGTCCAGTATAGAAGCAGATTATAAATAAGACAAGCAGAGGCTGTGATAACATCAGTGAAGGGTAGGAACAGGGTCGCTGGGATGGACAGTAGTAGAGATAAGTTATATAACAGAACAGTGAGGAAAGACCCTTTTAAGGAGCTGGCATTGAGCTGAAAGCTGACCCATGAGAAGGAGCCAGCCTTGTGAAAGCCAGAAAAATAATGTTTTGGCACCAGGAACAGTATGAGCCAAGCCACCGAGGGGGAAAGAGCTAGGCTTTTCTATAGTTCCTCCTCATGTATAGAGAACTTTGCCGGATGCGGTGGAGTGAGGGTGACTGAGAGAGTGGCACTCCTTTCCCTGAGTCACTACCCCAGTTCACAGGGATGCTTCCTTTTCCTTGTACCTGGACTCTCTTCCAATCCATAATATAATATTTTCTCTGCTGTGACAGGAGGCCTAGTCCCCCTGGCCTCAGGATAAAGCTGGGGAGACACTGAAAAAAGCACATGTAGCTTTTATTAAAGATACTTATGTTTCAGGGACCTGACATATTCTGACTGGGGTGAACAGTGAGCTGGGGAGGCTTCTCTGTGCTAATGTTTGTTATTATCTTTATCTGCAAAATTTCTTCTTAATTCAGACCTATGGAAGCTTCTCTAGGATGGTGGGTGGCTGTTTTTGAGGCATTTCCTATTCTCTGAGCAGAGCTTTGAGTGCCCAGCTTGGCTGAATACATCTTCCAAGTTCAGAGCATCGGGGCCTTTGAACCTGGGATGGGTTCACGTGTCCTCCTGTGCTGGCCTCTGAGAATTTGCAAGAGCTCACTATGGAGCACTCCTACCCCTGTGGTACATGCAACAGGCCACAGCTTGCATTGACACTGGCTAATGGCCTATATTTAGAACCCTCTGTCATCTCCAGAAACCCTGGTCCAGCTCTTGGAGGAGGGGAAGCAGTACGCAGTTGGACTGGTGACAAGACTTAGCAAAATTCCTACTGCGTCCACCTCCTGTAGACCAACAGTAAGAGCAAGGCTTGGGAAGTAGGGCTTAAACAATGAAATCTTTTTATTTTCACCAGGACACTGAGAACTGGGGCTGCAACTGTTGCTTGCTGAGGAAATCAAGTGGTAATGAAATTAATGAGGCATTAAAAGGGGTACATAAAAATGTCACAGTGTTGAGAGTGCAAACTGGAAGGTCTTCTGAGAAAGTTCCCCACTCACCAGAAAAGTTACCTGGAAATAAAACCCCAACTGAGCAAGAAAATAATCCCTGAGCATATTCTGTGAAGATTATTCTTAGTCATTGTTCTTTCTGGCTTGCCAGATGCATAATTTGAATCTAACTACAAAGCGTGCAAAAGAAAGGCAAGGAGCATCTTTGCAAGTAAGAGATGGATTGTACCACTTTCTATATTATGTCTCTCATAATCATACACATCTTTTGTATTCAGGTGTATACTACGGTCTATATCATATATGATTTTCAACTGGAGAGAGTTAGTCAAATGTGATTGAAAGGGTGTTTTATAAAACTAAAACCAAACATTATTTAAGGAGATGATTCTTTTCTTCTTAAGCGAATATAACAAAAGCAACCACAAAAATGTTTTCTCTCAATACTTACACTGAGAGTACTGTGGGTGAGAGGGAGTGCCAGGGACTCTGAAGGAGCTCCAGTGATGTTTACAAACTGATGTCCATCGATGAATCTTCAGGGCAGAATTAACAGTCATACAAATCCTTAAAATGTTTCATTAATAGGATCCACGGTAGACAGGTATAGAAAAGAATTATGTTGTGGAAGGGTTTTATTTCCCTAGTAGCTTTGCTGGGATTTGGAGAAAATGACAGAAGGGAAGGTTAGTCAGAGGGGTTTGTTTGGATTTGGTTATTCTTTATGGGAAAAGCCTATGGCTCTGTGTGTGTGTGTGTGTGTGTGTGTGAAGGGGGGAGGGAGGGGGAGACAGAGAGCATACACACTGCTCACTGCCTGAGAATTGAAGGGTGTAAATAATGAGGTGGCGCCTGGCTACATACAAACTGAGGCAACACACCTTCAAGAGAAGTGAACGCTGTGATGTTATTTTGTCTCTACATCACTAAGAAGTTTTTCTCATCAATTTGATTCCTGTTTTTATTGAACTGAATTGTATTTTCTTTGCATTTGTACACAGAAGCTCATGCTAAAGCATCTCAAATTTGTAGTGATATACTCACCACATATATTTACTTTGTGGATATGTGAAAAAAATATACATCTATGCTGAGATTAACGTCATGGAAGAGGCTATCAGAAGTGTGTTTTTATTCTGGATAGACCAGGAAATTTTTTTCAGAGCTAATATAAAATTAGAACCTGTTGAGTGAAATTGTCTTCACCATGAATCAACTTTATTCTTTAGGATCAAGAGGGATTCTCTGTGCTCATTGAGGACATTTTCTTTTTGTATGTTTGAGTATTTAGACGGGACCTGGTGCATAAGGAAATCTGAAAATATGATACTATCTTGGTTTACTAGCTAGTAAAATCATCTAGGATTATTAATAATTATATGGATCCTGTGACTCTTCATGTAATAAGCTAGTGCTTCCCCTTTTACCACTCCAACCCCAATTCTGAAAAGTTTTTAGTTTTATGTCTTTCTTCTGTAGAAATCTGAGAAGAAATTGTATTTTCTGCATATTCAAATATGGGGTTTTGAAAGCTTACATGACAGACTTTTTTTGACTTCCTTCTCCTTTATTCTCAATGTAGAGCGATCAAGAAAAACCTACTGATAAAATGCCAGTAGCGTTGACTTTACTTTCCACCAAAATTGCTTTACTCTTTGGCCTCACAAAACAGCATGATAATAAATCGATTCTTATGGCAAGTGAATCAGATTCTATATATGAAACCCAGACTTTATTTGGCCTATTTAAGGAAAACAAATCCTTATTAGTCTTTTTTTTGTGTGTGTGGTACGCGGGCTTCTCACTGCTGCGGCCTCTCCCGTTGCGGAGCACAGGCTCTGGACACGCAGGCCCAGCGGCCACGGCTCACAGGCCCAGCCGCTCCGCGGCACGTGGGATCCCCCCGGACCAGGGCACAAACCCGTGTCCCCTGCATCGGCAGGCGGACTCCCAACCACCGCGCCACCAGGGAAGCCCCCTTATTAGTCTTTTATGAGTAGATTTGGTTGATCTTCATGCAGTCAATGGAAAGAATAAATGCATGTTGGGAAAAAAAGACTTTGGAAAAGGTGTAAGTTGAATTTGTGACCTCCCAAAATTTATATGTTGAAGCCCTAGCCCCCAGTACCTCAGAACGTGACCTTATTTAGAGATCAGATCATTGTAGATGTAATATGTTGAAGTCATCCTGGTGTATGGTGGGTCCCTAATCCAATATGACTGATGACCTTGTAAGAAGGGGGAATTTGGAAGGCATACACACAGGGAGAATGCCACGTGAAAATGAAGGCAGAAATCAGGGCTATGCTTCTGTAAGCCAAGGAATGTCAAAGCTTACCGGCAAACCACCAAAAGCTAGGTGAGAGACATGGAATAGATTCTCCCTCATAGCCCTTAGAAGGAACCAACACTGCCAATACCTTGATCTTGCAAATGGATCCAGATATAGTTCTAATTTCAAAGTGGCAGCTCCAGCAAATAATTTCCACAAGAACTAACACCCTTTCCATTTCTTTACTCCTCTTCCTCTTCCCTCCTTTTTCTCCTTCACTCCCCCACCCCCCATTTCTCTCTGCCAATACCTTGATCTCAGACTTTTAGTCTCCAGAACTGTGAAATAATGTGTTTTTGTTCTTAAGCTACTCAGTTTGTAGTACGTTGTTATGGCAGCCCTAGGAAACTAATACAGACTGCAAATGGAAACACAACACAGTTGAGATCACCAAGGCCACTCATCATTTTCACATAGTGGTGGTTTGTTACCAGGCTAGAAAAAGAAGGCTTACCAAAAAAACAGATGCTGGCAGTATTGGACTATTTACCAATATCATCATAAAGAAGCAGAGTTATTAAAGGATCTGCAATCACTGGGAAATTCAGCCCATGACGTTGATGGATGGAACTTGGCTTTTCCTTTCTGCCAAAGCTGCTGACTGGATAAATGTTTTATTCATGAGGCCCAGGGCAGGAAGGGATGCCAAAGGTTTAAGAATATTTTAAGAAACTCTTTGAGATGTCAAACAAGTTGTCAGGAGGCGTTAAGCAAGGAAGCTGAGGTACTACATCAACCCAGCTGGGCAATAAACCCCTTGCAAAGACTAGAAGCGATGACCGTGGTCTTGGAAAGCCACTCCATTGTGTTGCGTGTTTTGTATTTTGTATTGACTTGCATTCATGGTCACAGCTCAAAGAAGCAGAAGTTCCTGCTATGGCTTAAGGGTCCCTCTGTCTCACCGAGGATCCAGGCTAACCCAGTTTGGAGGATAGTCCTAGGCCTTGAAGTTCTACCTGCCCATGGATCCAGTTTCAGGATCTTTCCCCTGGATTGGCAACTGCCCGAGCAGAGGGAGTCATTTAAATGACAGTGTGTAGCTTTAGCTGAAAGTCTCAGGAGGCCCCTTAGCTACACATTTTAATTACCTATTAACGAAATGGTATTTCAAATTACTTAGCACAACAGACTATTTTCTGCGGTGAGGAGAGAGGGCAGCTTAAGTGTGGACAAGATACAAATGTGACTCTCATCTGTCTCTCTCTAAAGAAAAGTCTTTTATAAAATAGCAGGTTCTAGTAAATAATGTTTGTACTTATTTAGACAGCAGTAATGATGGAAATTCTGGGTACATGTAATGAATTGCATGAAAATTCCCTGTGTCTTTTAACTCTCTATTGAGGCCAGATAATTTTAGTAATTTTTATAATATATATTAATAAAGTTTTAAAATCACTTGGAATTATATGAGAATAAAGTGTGGCTGTGACATAGTTGTCAACCCAAACATTTTCTTATTGCCAAGGAAGCACACACCCAAGTCCAAATGAGTCTTTCCAAATTTTAAAACTATACCAGGGGGCCTCCCTGGTGGCGCAGTGGTTGAGAGTCCGCCTGCCGATGCAGGGGATACGGGTTCGTGCCCCGGTCTGGGAGGATCCCATATGCCGCGGAGCGGCTGGGCCCGTGAGCCATGGCCGCTGAGCCTGCACGTCCGGAGCCTGTGCTCCGCAACGGGAGAGGCCACAACAGTGAGAGGCCCGCATACCGCAAAAAGAAAAAAAAAAAAAAAAAAAAAAAAAAAAAACTATACCAGGTTAAAATGAAGAGTTAAAATATAAAATTCATCAGTGGATGAAAAACAGACACGTTCCAGGTCTCTGCTGCCCTTTACATTTGGGGAGTTTCAGTATTAAAACCCTAAGAACTTTCCCTGGGGTCCTGGGTAGAAAAAAATCAAAGAGCAGAAATTGACAGGAACAGCCATTCTGAAGCATGCTGTCAAGATGCATCAAAATATGCAACAATATCCTCCCCTTTCTATCTGTCAGAGCCATTGATTATTTTCAATAAAGAAAGCCAGTCACAGTTGCTGGAATAGTAGAACTCAGCATAGCAACTAGGTGACATCTGTCACTCTCTAAATAGAGAAGTTAAGAAAAAAATTTACTCACTGCATCAAAAGCATATTTTTGGAAGCATAGTTACATATAGTTTCATAAAGGATAAAAATAGAACATAGAAAAAGCAAATATCTATTAGACCCCAAGACTCTTCCTGGGCTCATTGGGTGTTTTCCATGAGACTGCTTATTTTATGTCCCTCTCTCAAAACAAACAACAGGTTAAGAACTTGTGAGTTTCCCAACATCCTTTCAACAAATTCCTATTCTGCTTCTATCAGCCAGAGTCTAGTTTTAATTTTCTTTTTCCTTGCAACTAAGAAACCTGACTGATGAAATATTGTGACTTCATTTTCCTTGCAGAACCTCAGAGGGCTCAAAATGCAGTCAGGTTAGAACGAAGCTGTTAACCAGAACCTACTATATGATTATAAGGTGGTATTTGGTGGTTTTTCTCTGTGTCGAGTTCAATTACCTCAACATGCTCAACCAATAGTAGAGAAAAATAAAAGAAGCTTGTTCACTGTAATACAAAATTAATAGTAAAAACAGTGGCAGGCAGTAGCAACTAACATTTATTGAGATCTTATGCTGTGCCAGACACTGCTAAAAGCCTATATAAATTTTTTATTGAATCATCCCAATAAACTGAAGCCAGAAGTACTGTTATCATTATTACCATCCTATTTATGTAGAAACTGAGGCACAGAGAGGTTATGTAACTCATAGAGTAGCGCACAGCTAGGAGATGTGAAACGGGTTTGAATCAAAGAGCTGTCTGATTTGTAAGTTGTGATCCTAACCTTGCGTACACTTAATCATTCTACTTTTGACGCTTAAAAAGCCATACAGGGGTTTCCCTAGTGGTGCAGTGGCTACGAATCCGCCTACCAATGCAGGGGACACGGGTTCAAGCCCTGGTCTGGGAAGATCCCACATGCCGTGGAGCAGCTAAGCCCGCGAATAGCTAAGCACCACAACTACTGAGCCTGTGCTCTAGAGCCCGCGAGCCACAAACATTGAGCCCGTGTGCCACAACCATTGAGCCCGCATGCCACAGCTACTGAAGCCCACGCGCCTAGAGCCTGCACACCGCAATGAAGAGTAGCCCCCCGCTCGCTGCAACTAGAGAAAGCCTGTGCACAGCAATGAAGTCCCAACAGAGCCAAAAATAAAATAAATGAATTTATTTTTTTTTAAAAAGCCATATAATTTCAAGATAGCCCTACTGAGACCTTAAGAGAAAATAGGTCTGCAAGTTATCTTCAATGAATTATATGTAAGATAACCCCAGAAACAAATCATAATTTCACAAGTTTAAACATGTGTTTGAATGGAAGACATACTGGCTTGCCTTTTTATGATAGAAAAGAAGGGAGTGATCTTTGGCAAGGTGGGTGAGGGCAGGGCTGGGGAAAAAGGGGATATGGTTTATAGTCCTTAAATGTTTAGGTCTACAAGTTTTATTAGCTGCCATCACCCAAAGTTATATCTGCAGCCAGCTAGAGTCATACTCTGAGCACTATGGTTTTTTGAGATCAGTGCATTGGTTTCAGAAAAAAAAAAAAAAACAAAAAAACAAAAAACATGACACAGTGAAGATATCTGCCTGGTACACTCTGCTGAAGTCTCATTTGCAAAACACAGTATCCCAGGGTTCCACACACCCTATTCTGCCATTAGCTGCATGCACAAGCAACTGCATTACAGGAGACATTTAAAATATATAAACATTAACTTATCTACTTGAAATTCATAGCAATAAGCCCTGCTTAAAAGTATAATTTAAAGCCCTTCAGAACAAAGATGTAAAGGATTAACAGTGCTTAGATCAGGAATAAGTATATTGAAACATATCGGTTGGCATGCTCTGATGGGCATTGTCAAAGAATCTCCTAATGCTTGTTTGGGGAGAATGCTATCTGGTTTACTTATAACATTTTAAACATTTTATAAAATTAAAACATGGAACCCTTGGAGATTTTCTATCTTCAGCTAAGCAAAAATGTTTTTTAAAAGTTCCCTTAAAATATTTAAAAACAAATCTATTATAGAAATGTCAAGAAAAGTTTCCAAGGGAAGAACCAGCTTATATTCTAAGAGTAAATGTAAAACATACCCATCTCTGAAATACATGATATACATTAATTTAAGTGTCATATATAATACATAAAATGAATTAGATAAAAATGAAATATATCTATACGCACAATATGCAAATACATATATATTCTACAAAATATTCATACAGTAAAAAATTGGTACAATTATAGTAGATTACAACTGGTTTATACTCTTGTTTGTTGCTTTTCTCTTGTGTAACTAATTCTGCATGCCTTTGGATCACATTATACCATTAAATCTTGTGATAATTTGAAAGACCTATTGCTCCCAGCTGCTACTGCATAAGCAAACCAAAAGAATAGTGTAAACTGGCATGAGAAGAACGTATCATACAAGCTTCGTTAGTAAGAATTCCCTTTTCTGCACTCACATTTGCATGCTGTTGTTTGAGGTTTAGTAAAGATGAAATCCCTAAAAGGCTAATAGAATGGGGCAATAATCCATGATCATCGCTGATACACAAATGCCCGAGTTTGTGTGTGTGAACTAGTTGTGTCTGATTTGCCTTCTAAGAGTGCTTTTACTTCACTGGTCATTTTCTCTCCAGTCTCCATTATTTCTTCCTTCATTTTGCTGTGGAACTAAAAAACTTTCTGTATTACTTTTACCTGGAAACAAAGTGAAGGAATATCACTGCAAATATTTTAGATTTAAACACAATGGGCTTGAAAGAAGGATGTTAAAACAAATAACTCAAAATCTACACAGTATGATATAACCTAATGGAATTTGTGAGCCCAGAAATGTAATTTTTTTTTAAAGAGTAAGTCCTGCAGAAAACTGAGTAAACACTTGGAAGGTTGATCTATAATGGGTTACCAAGCAACTTGGTAGTAACTTGGAGCTGTTGGGGGAACTTTGACTTCATGAATACAAACTATACCCCTCACCAGAAAAGGAATGACTTCCTGGGTAGACAATTAGTCTGACTTGATTTACTTCATTTATTCATGAAATATTTATTGAATGTCTACTATATGTCAGGCTTTGTTCTTGACAGTTAGCGTGTGATGAATGATACAGCCACGTTCCCGGGCTGAATAGAGCTTAACTTTGGCAGGTGAGAGTGATTATGATATTATGTGTTGAATGTAATGGCAGAGCAAGTAGAGGATGCCAGTCTCAAGGATCTGGGGATGTTTCCAGGAGGAAGGGATTAAGCTGGGGTTTAAGGGATTGAGAAGTTAGCAAGGAAGTAAGGATTAGAGGGCAAGAGTGTTCCACACCAAGAGGGAGCATGTGCAGGTGCTCAGACGTGAGGGAGATCCTGGGGTACCTGAAGATACAAAGAAGTTACCGACACTGCAGCTGGTCCGAGATTAGTAAACGAGACATACATTACAGTGGAGTGATGAGAAGTGTGAAAACCCACAGCACTGGACCATAACAAATGCCTTCAATAACCAATAAAGGAAAGCAAAAGCAAGTGAAATGAAGCCAAGCAACTCGGCTAAATTTCAAGACTAAATGGAAAACTCCGTGTGAATGCTGAGGCAGATGGACTGCACATCACGGAGATGGATTTACCGTAGTGGACATAGGAAGGCTGGCAGTGATAGACAGTGTTTCGGGAAATGGCTGAGAGTGTTCTGAAGCACCATTCATTCAGGAATGGGCCTCAGCAGGCTGACATGGTTGATGATGATGAACATGGAAAAAGCATTGTTTTGAAGATAGATGGGGGTGAGTGTGTATAAAACATGACTTTCCTTTTGGAGGATATTAGGTAGGTTTTCTAGAGAATCTGTTATCAGTTCCCAACAGTTTCTACTCAACATAACTCTGGGGGTCATGATTAGTTATCCATTATTGGGCCATCTACATTAATAAAGCTACTTATTTTTAGAAAGTTCTTTTTAAAAATTAAATAAAATGCTTTAATGATACCAAAGAGTGTGGAGAATTACATAGCAAACACCTATGTGCCTTCCACCCAGCTTTATCAGATATGACTTTTGCCAAATTTGCATAGGATATTTTTAAGAAATAAAACCTTACAGATAAGTTGGTTTTCCATGTACACCAGTCTCCAGTCCCATTCCCCTCTTTCCTTCCAAAGGAAACAAGTATCTTGAATTCGGTGTTTATCACTCCTATGTATGTATGTATGTTTTTTAATAATTTTACTACATTTGTATCTATCCTTAAAGAATACCCAGGATTGATATTTTTATAACTATAAATGGCATTGTGCTATAAATATATATAATTCTGCATTACTTTTTACAAAGCATTATGCTTTGGTGATTTATCCATGTTGATATAGGAAGCTATAATTCATTCTTTTTAACTATTCAATAGTATTTCATTCTGTGAGCATACTGTATTTTAACACTTTCTTCTGTTAATAGATATTTATATATATATTTAAAATTTTGCTACTATAAATAATGATGTAGTATCATTTTACTCACTTTCTTGTGAAAATGAAAGAAAGTATCAATAGGGTATGTATGTCTCAATGTGGGATTGCTAAGCTGCAGGAAACACCCATTTCCAATTTTACTAAATATTGCCACCTTCTTTCCAAAGTGGTCTCATCAATTTACGTTCCCACCAGCTGTATATGGAGATTCATATTGCTCTATATCTTCATCAGCACATAGTATTGTCAGACATTTCGGTTTGTGTCAATCTAATGAGTGTGAAATGGTCAAAGTCCCACCAGGAACACTCTAGGTTTTTCAATAGAGGAAATTTAATACAAGGACTTGACTAGACAGTTGATGGAACAGCTGAGAAGCTAAATAGAACGGTGACAAAGCACCCACAATAGTAGGAAGCCACTGTCAACCCTAGGGCTGGAGAGATACATGGTGAAGGTGGTGTTACCAGAGACTAGAGGCTGGGGCCCCTATCAGAACCTAAAACTAGGGTGGGAGACGGGACCTGGGAGTCTCCAGAGGCTCACAGAGGCTGCCCAGAGCTCCTACAGGAAGCAGAGGGAAGAGGAGAGAAATGCCAGGCTCTCTTTCCTCCTGTCCTCTAATCTCCCCCTAGTGCCTCTCACTGGCTAGACTTACCTGGAAGCCACGAGTTACTTGTCCTAATAAAAAGAATAGAGGAAGAGAGGAAAATAGATCTGAAAGCAGATAGTTGACTAGAGCAAATGTTATTGCATTATGGCTTTAGCTTGCGTGTCTCTTATTTCAAGTGAGCATTTTTTAAAATGTTTATTGGTCATTTTGTTTTCTGTGATTTTTTAAATTCATATTTTTCCTATTGGCTCTTCATTTCTAATTTATATTTAGGGATTCTTTATATAGTCTGAAAGTTATTCAGTTATATGTATTGCAAATGTTAGTCATAGTCTGTGGCTAATTTTCCACTTTGCTTATGGTACAGGAGTTTAAAAATCTAATATACAAACTTGTCGGTCCTTAACCTTTAAGGTTAACACTGTGTTTTGTTCGAGTCCTTCCGTATCCTGACCTATATTCCTCTATATTCTCTTTTAAAAGTTAGTTTCAGTTTTCATATTTGTCTTTAATGCTCTGGAGGCTTGTTTTTTTTAGAGTGTGATCTATGTCTTAAAATTTTCTTCCATAAAGATAACCAATTGTCTCAGCCCATTTTTACATACTCTCTTAATTTTTTTATTGCCATATATATGTATATATGTATTCCCATATATATATGTGTGTGTTGGTCCCTTCTGGTATGAATCTATTTCTGGGATATCTACTCTGTGTCATTGGTCTAGTTTATATCCATGAACAACTTACTATTTTAATACAGCTTTAAAATAAGACCTGGTTTTTAGTAAGACTAGTGCATTCACCTAGTTTTATTTCATATTTGGCTAGGGTATGTCAGACTTTTTGATGCTTTAGATGAATTTTAAGAGCCTTTTTTTCAAGTACCATTAAGACCTGTTAAAGTTTTCATTCATGTTATGCTGAATTTATAGATTACTAGGAGCAAAGTGATCACCTTTATAATTGTATCTTCCCATTAATTAATTTTATATATGTTTCCTGTTATTTAGGTCATCTTTTATGTATTTCTTTGTTTTTAATATAAAAACCATTTTATATATATTTTCTAATTTCCTCCACAAAGTTATCACACACTTTTTTTTTTTTTTTTTTTTTTTTTTTTTGCGGTATGTGGGCCTCTCACTGTTGTGGCCTCTCCCGTTGCGGAGCACAGGCTCCGGACACGCAGGCTCAACGGCCATGGCTCATGAGCCAAGCCGCTCCGCGGCATGTGGGATCCTCCCAGACCGGGGCACGAACCCGTGTCCCCTGCATCGGCAGGCGGACTCTCAACCACTGCGCCACCAGGGAAACCCTATCACACGCTTTTGATTGATTTTTTTCTTGATATGTTATAGTTCGGATTATCATTAAAAATGGCATTTCAAAAAATAACATTTTTAGTGCATTGCTGCTAGTGCAAAAGAACGTAAATAATTCTATGTATCCAGTTAACATCCAGAAAATTTGCTAAACCTCTTTATTAGTTCTGTTTCTATAGATTCTCTTGGATTTTCATGAACACAAAATCATACTAGAATGAATATGGTAAATTTATTTCTTCCTCCCGAACCTTTATGCCTTTGACTGACTTTGTGTGTCTTACTGCACTGGCCTGAATATATTGAACAGACGTGTTGACAGCTGCTTGTTCCTAACTTTGAAAGGTATTCTAATGTTTCACCATTAAATAGACTTTTCACTGTAGGATTTTTGTTGATTTCTCTTTTCAACTTAAAAAAATCACTTTTCTTCCTAGTTTGCTGAAAGTTTTTTTTTAATTTAATGAAATAAGAGATATTGTTTTGTATCAGGTGCTTTTCCTGCATCTATTGAGATGATCTTTTCTGAAGACTTCTTTGAAGATTCTGGTGGAGTAAAATCTAAACTTGAAAAACACAAAAATCAATACTGTGTATTTCCTATGAACATAGGTAGATGTGAAAACATTTTTTTAAAGGACTGTAAGACTACATACAAAAGTGATTATAGCTGGTCCTTTTGGAGGGGAGAGAAAAAAATTGAAAGTAGATGGGGGAGATAGGACTGAGGATGGTGGGAAAAGAGCGATTAGTTTTTCCTGTAATGTTCTAATGTTTCTTTTAAAGGGGAGTGTGTTCGCATCTAACTTTCATAACTGTTTTAACAATGTGTGCCTAGAATAAGCAGGTGTATGAAATTAATGATAAATTTTGAGTCATAGAAATATGGGTGAATGCAATTCCTTTCTCCGCCGTATTTTGCTATAACTTTCTAATTTACAAGAACAAGAACAACCACAGAAAACCAGTGAGAACGTATTATTCCTCTTGATTATGGGTGACATATGATTTAAATTGTTCAAATTCAAGTTTGGTCTTAATATTTGGAATCAGAAAATTGAAAGCGTGAACTTTGTTTCTTCATGCACATCATCAGTCCGTTAAAACTCACATATTTAAGTACCTAATTGAGTATGGATTGGGCAAGATAATTATATACGCCTATCATCTAATAATATGGATGGAAAATATAGACAGACTTTTCAAAGAATCATTAAACCAACGTGAATGGAAAGTGAAATATTGCTATCTCTTACAGACCAATAGTATTAGTGTTTCTTGGCTGGATGTAGCAATATTTCAGGCAGCCAATTCCTATTCTTTGTATATTTTTAAACAGTGTACTTTTCTCTGGGAAGGTCTATTTTGCTTTAGTTTTTATGTTTTCCTAATTTGGGGACCCAGGAACTTGAAAAATCAAGCTTTTCCCTCATTTATGACATAGAGTTAAACATTCCAGCATAAGCTTCTGAGTACCCACTGCTGGGTTTTCCAACTAGCAGATTGTCAGTTTGAGCATAGACTTAGCCTGCCAGCAGAACATAGATAGATAGACAGACAGATATACACATAGTACATATTTGTGTGTATATATACATACACACATACACATGTGTATACCTGTATATATACATCCAAGTATATTTGAATGTGTGATACTTCAAGTAAAAGAGTGAAAGTAATCATATTCAGAAAAATTGGAGTTTAATTTTTGTTACTTTATCCTCTGGTATTGATTTAACTTGGGACGACATGTGAGGAGGGGATGAATGGGGGAGTGGGTATCATAATCCTTTTAGTGCTTGAGCAGCTAAACATTCAAATGTGGCCTTGTGAGCACATCTCCTAGTGAGCAAAACCAAAAAGCGGGGGGCTTTGTGAGAGTTTTTGTATTTTCAGGCAGGTAATCCAGATGTTTACAAAAGACCTGAAAACTGGGTCAGGCAGGATGTACATAGAGTGAAGATGGAGTGGGGCATAGCTAAAGAGGTTTGTGTGTGCACATGTGTGTGTAAAATATAGATTTAATCTTGAACAAGGTGAAAAAACAATCCAGTCTGCTATGATTAAATGTCAAATGGCTTCAAAGAAAAATGTTTTCCCAAATGGTAATAGAGGATTAGCCTACGCAGGTGAAATCAAAAGCTAGACTCTGAGCATGTGGGCATTGGGGGTCATGTTTGCTACTGTGAGGAAGGGCATCTAGGGAGAAAAGACGGACAAAGGCCTGAGGAATACGCCAGATGGTATCCACTCTGAGTCTTTCTCCTGTGACAGCCATACTTGGTGCCCTTTCCTGACTTGTTCATGCTTCTTAAAACCTCATCCTTTAAGATGTTTCCCAACTCCAGAATCCATCCTGATGTCAAAATAAGCCCAGGGGAGAGAAAGCTTCATGCCTAGGCTGTTAACAACTCCACATATCACTGTTAGATACGAGCATGATGGGCAAATAGGCTTTATTTTTTCCTGGATATGCTCAGAGCTTGGGGGTATGTTTTCAACACTTTATCATACTGTTTCTGGTTACAAACAAAAAGAAAAGAAATTAGAAGTTGTTAGGCTTGAATAATGTCAGGTAGGATATTTTATTGAAATAGCAAGTCTGAAGATATTAGAGACGTAGATTCATCTTAATCTTTGCTCTTAGGACCATTATTGTACTAAACATCAGTGTAATAGTATTTCCAAAATACCAGCAAAGGTTGCTTCATGTGGTTTCAAAAAGATGGACACATGAGCAAATCCTGTGCCTGGAGCCAGGTTTGAAACCCAGAGCTTCACTGAGTGACCTTGGACAAGTTGCTTAATCACCCTGAGCTTCAATTTTCTCATCTGTAAAATGTGGTAACAATACCTCCCTCACGGCTTCCCTGGTGGCACAGTGGTTAAGAATCCGCCTGCCAGTGCAGGGGACACGAGCTCAAGCCCTGGTCCGGGAAGATCCCACATGCCGCGGAGCAACTAAGCCCGTGAGCCACAACTACTGAGCCTGCGCTCTAGAGCCCGAGAGCCACAACTACTGAGGCTGCGTGCTGCAACTACTGAAGCCTGTGCGCCTAGAGCCCGTGCTCTGCAACCAGCGAAGCCACCGCAATGAGAAGCCCGCGCACGGCAACAAAGAGTAGCCCCACTCACCGCAACTAGAGAAAACCCACACACAGCAAGGAAGACCCAACACGGCCAATAAATAAATAAATAAATTTATAAAAATAAAAAAAAATACCTCCCTCATAAGTTTCCTATGAGGAATAAATTATACAGTGTAAGGAAATTTAGCATAATGCCTTGCACAGTGCAGAGTGCTCAGGAAATAGTGACAGTGGTGTAGAGGTGGTGATTTTTCAACACTGAATTTATCAGTGCTCTGTTTTGTGTTTTTATGGCAGTGGTACTGTAAGCAATGGCATGTACCCACATCCAACTTCAATGGCTTAACTAAATGGCGGTGTATTTTTCTCACGTACAAGGAGAGGTACCCCAGCATTCATATGGCTGATGGAGTAAATCCGGAAGCACCCAAGCTCCTTCCATTTTCTGTTCTGCCACCCTTAACAAATGACCCTAATCTTCACAGGTGCAACATTCTCATGCCCCTTCAGAAATCATGCCCAGGCTCCAGTAGAAAGAGAGAAAGGGCAAATGGCAGAAGATGTGGGCCAGCTGAATCTGTCCTTCTTCCATCAGGAAAGCAAAGCTTCTTGAAGGTCTACCCAGTGGACTTCCTCTTATACCTCATTGGTTGGAATTTATTCACATGAGCAGCCCTGGTACAAGGGAGCCTGGGAAATTGTTTCCTTTAGTTAGGAAATTTGCTGCCCCAAGCAGAATTGTGGTTCTGATAGGAAGAAAAGAAGGGAGAGTAGACATTGAATAGGCAACCAGCAGTGTCTGTCATAGTTTGACATTAAGAATTATTTGCTGCCCGCCCCTCCAAATGTCCAAGGTCTTAGTAGTGAGAGGGAGGGTGGGAAGGGGGGAGAAGGAGAGAGAGAGAATAGGAGACATATGTTATGGCCTGGTTTAATGGAGGAGCTGGGCTGTGCATGGCAAAGTCCAATATCTCTTTAGGAGTAAGCAAACATTAAATTCTAAGCAAGAATTTTTCGCTCCTCCTAAATATTCTCCTGTCATAGAGGACATCATGCTGTGTCGGTTAAGAACAAGGTTCAGAAATGAAGTAGTCATGACTTAGAATTCTGGCCATGTCCCTATTTGAGTGTATGCCTTTGGGCAAGTTATTTAATCTCTCTAAAACATAAACTCCTATGAGGGCTTTGTCAGTTTTGTCACTACTGCATCCCATCCCCTAGGAGAGAGCTTTGTTGTAAAAGGCTCTCAGATATTTGTTGGGTGGATGGATGGATGGATGAACTTCTTTGAACTCTAGACTCCTTAGCAATGAAAGGCATTAATAGAGACCATCTTTAGAAGCCATCATGAGGATTAAATGAGAAAATGTTTTGTAGAACACTCCATTGACTGTACTGTTAGAGAAACACAGTTTTACTTGAGCGCCAAGGCTCCCTGAACCTGGGAATCTCTGTAGGCCTTTTTTTCCTAGCAATCAGCGTGGGAGTTTTGACCTGCTCCATTTCTGACCTGGGCTGATTCACCCCTCCTTAGAGAGCCTGGTGGTTCCCTGCTGCCGGGAGTTCACCACATTGATGCCGAAATTAGTGTGGACTCCCAATCGGCATAGTGCACTACAGCCCAGAACTCCTGGGCTCCAGCTGTCCTCCTGCCTCAGCCTCCCTTCCGAGTTGCTGGGACTATGGACGTTTGCTGGGCTTAGGGCTTTTTTCCTAAGCCAGCTGTTGATCTCCAAGTCTGTTGGCTTCTTAAATGAGATGCAGTATTATGGTGACACTTAAGTTTAGTACTAATGTATTTAAAGCGAATATCCGTGTAGTGTATTTCCAAAACGTATTGGATGACGAGTTGAAGCTATGTGGGCATGCATCTGTGTGCATGTCTGCATGCACACTTGCATTTGTGGCTTAATTTTGGATAAAAGTTTAATGAGCTTTCAATATCAGCTATTTCAAACCAGGCTTGTTGCTAATTAAGGGTTAGCACACTAAATTAGCAGTAAATTAATACTCATTTTTGCTCTAGCGCACTAGAGTGGCAGGGAAATTACCTAAATTAGACTCAGGTAGTGATGCTCATCATGGCCAAGAATAATGGAATCTAAAAGGATTTTCTGTGAAACACTAAGAGTGAGGGATATCCATAAAACCAAAAATTCTGCCGTCCTTATTTAGTTACTTACAGTAGATGGGTCTTTAAAAGTGGTGACTTAAAAGAAAATTTCCCAGAGCAGCATGTGCCATAACACTTAGCATAGGCCAATTTATAGGAGAATTAAGGCTCAGAATGGCCTCATGCTGACAAAGTGAGATTGCCAAAGTGGGTTGCAATGCAAGCAAATCCAACACCAGCAGTCCATCAAAAGCCAAATGATTCCTTAACATCCGTGAGCCATTTCATGATAGTTCGCAATCATCAACTCCTCTCCATTACATAGCAGGGTTTCGGCGCCAATGCCAAAGCTGGGATATCTTCTTTGGGGTTAGCAGTCCTTGCTTATGCTTTCTAATTTGAATTATTTATTGAATGGGTGTGTTCTCCTCTAACAAAGTAGACAGTGCCACCAAATGCAAAGTAACTGCCGCCAGCTTGATGCCACATTTCTTTGGAGAAGAATGATTCACTCCTGTGTAGAAGGTTGCAGTTTACAGAGGGTGCTCAGATGCATTGTGTCATTGTGAAAAGACATAATTTCCAACTCCGTGGAACACAGACTGCAGGAAAGCATCAAACCATGCCTGGCATGCCTCCGAGCTCAGTGGTTCCTGAGGCCCTCTCTGGCCAACTCGGAGGTCTGGGCCCAGGGGTATATGTCTGCTTTGTGTTTCTACCCCAGCCGTTCACCCTGCTCTCGCTCATCATGAGAGTATCGACTAGCCATTGGCTAGGTCTGGACAGGCCAACTTTGCACTAATTATGAATTAAAGATGTCAGTGGCAAAGGATCTCATTCCAGATATTTCTACACGTAGTTGATATCAGCTTTCGTAAGTGTGACTGAACTCTAAATGGCTTGCAGTCATAAGGGAATGACCAGTTGAATAGCTATTATTTCATCCAATTGATGCTATGCTTTTTGTGCAAAGGGAAACAAGAATTTTTTCCTGGTTCTTGCTTTCAGTAGCTGCCAAAAAATATTAGCTATCCTCCCTAGGAAGCCAGCTCCTGTGGAAATGCTGTATGTTGCAAATGGAAACCCATGTTAATTTTCAGCAAATGTTACCAAAAAATAGACATTTCTACCTGAACGTAATCATTAATGCACTTACTCCCAACAGAAAAATGACTATTTATTTCATGGAATCTCTTGAATCCTGCTCTACCAGTAAAATAAGGCTGAGAAAATAATCCAGATTAAAACACAGTATCTTATTGGTCTTATCCAAGGTCCATGAGTCCAGGCAAGGGCAAAAATAAAGCCTTCCCTCTCATGGCAGGCTCCTGGATACCCTGAGATCCAATCTATGTTCAAAGAGAAGAGATTTCTCTCTCTCCTTTTTTTAATTGAAGTATAGTTGATTTACAATGTTGTATTAGTTTCTGGTGTACAGCAGAGTGATTCAGTTATACATATATGTATGTATTCTTTTTCACATTCTTTTCCATTATGGTTTGTTACAGGATGTTGAATCTAGTTCCCTGTGCTATACAGTAGGGCCTTGCTGTTTATCAGTTTTGTATATAGTAGTTTGTATCTGCTAATCCAAAACTCCTAATTTATCTCTCCCCTACCCCTTTTCCCCTTTGGTAACCATAAGTTTGTTTTCTATGTCTGTGAGTCTATTTCTGTTTCGTAAATAAGTTCATTTTGTCATATTTTATGATAGATTCCACACATACGTGATATCGTATGGTATTTCTCTTTCTCTTTCTGACTTACTTCACTTAGTATGATAATCTCTAATTTGAAAAGATACATACACTCCAATGTTTATAGAGCAGTATTTATAATAGCCAAGACACAGAAGCAACCTAAATGTCCATCAACAGAGGAATAGATAAAGAAGATGTGGTATATATATACAATGGAATGCTACTCATCCATAAAAAATAATGAAATAATGCCATTTGCAGCAACATAGAGATCTCTTTTTTTTTTTACATTATAGATGCCACTGTACGCCAGAGCCTCCTTACATTTTTATGATTACTATCCAAATATTTACAGAGATTTTTTCATTTGCTCACAGTTATCTTGGCAGTAGACTTAACCATTTTAACAAATAGTGAGAACGGTTAGTTAGTTGATACCTTTCAAAGCAACATTTCCCAACTACTGTAATGTCCAGAAAATGACAGCTTGAGGGAGCAAAATTGGAGGGTGGTGGAAATTCACATCAGGTAGTTACAACTGCCACAAGAACACACAGCTAATAAGTGGCAAAACCAGGAATTGACTCCATAGCTGACATTTCTAATCACTGTCCTCTACAGTGTCTCCACTACAGGCTTCTGATGGCAGTAAGATGTGTTAATAGTAGCGGTGGTATAGAAGTAACGGTGATAATGGTAGCGTCAGCCATCGTTGGCTGCATTCCTGCTTATGAACCAGACATTGAGATACTGTAATAAGCATTTTCATGGAGTATCTGTTTTATTCTCAAAACAGTCCTATGAGATAAACGCTATTATCATCCCCACTTTTCAGAGGAGGAAACTGAAAATCAGAGAACTTATTTACTCAGGTACAAGATATTAGGTGGCTGAGCTGGGATTTGAACCTAAGAGTTAGACTTTATTGCTTGTGCTCTAACTGCTACTATATCCTACCTCCCTGGAGAAAGGAGATGTCAGATATGTTAACATCAAAGAAGGACCAAACACTGGACATGGCGGGCATTTGAAGCTTGGAATGACACAGACAAGTCAGATTTCAGATCACGTTTGGTTTGCCTTCTCCGTTCAGGCAAGCCCTGAGACCAGGAGCCACATGGGCCTGTTTGAAACAAGCATGGGATTCCTGGGCTCCTCAGACAGGAACTTGACCCACAGGAATAAAGAGATAATGGTGTACTGAAGTGTGTACTTCTTGCGAGGCAGTGTGCTCAGTTCTGTAGCATAAATATCTCCAACCACCCTATGATGTAAGTGTTGAAACTTCTTCCTACAGGTGAAGAAGCTAAAGCTCAGACATGCTAGGTAACCCTCACACATTTCCCCGCCATGAGTGACAAACAAGGGCAGGTGGTGCACAGATCTGTCTGACTCCAGGGTCTGTGGTCCTAGGGACCAGAACTTTGGAAAGGGGACTGTGTGTTTGCAATCCTCATTCTCATCTCCACAGCTGGGCTGCATCCTGCGTGTGTCACTTCATTTGCCGGTACTTGGACCCTTCTGGGGAGAGGGACTCTGCTCTCTCCCATGACAGTGCATTGCTTTCCTTTACACCTTACTTTACTTTTTGCACTCTCTCCATGACAGTGACTTTAAGGATTCCTCAGTGAGGTTGGTACTGCTCCCAAGAGGCCATGTTGGAAACCTGTGATTATTGCAGTGATTGTAGGTGCAGTGACTTGCATTTAGTAGGCGGGAGTCTGGAGTGCTAAATGTCCTGAATACCCTGGACAGCCCCATGCACTGAAAAGTCCCAGTTCCTACAGAACTTCCAGATGTCATTCAGAATTTCATGTAAGTGCAAACACCATTTATACCTATCCATGCTTTGAACTTGACTCCAGTCTACATATAAAACATGAAATATTCTCCTCAAGGTTTTAATATGCTCTGTACTTTTTAGGTAAGTAGCTGCTAGGTAAATGCAAAAGAAACGTGTAATTTTTTTTTGGTACAAAAAAAGCCTCTACCAGCATCCCTTTAGGCTTTCCAAAGCCCACTATGGGATCTGTATTCATTTTCTATTGCTGCATAACAAATTACTACAAACTTAAAACAATACACATTTATTACCTCACAGTTTCTATAGGCCAGAAATCTGGCATAGCTTAGTTGGGGCTTCAGGATCTCTCACAGACTGTGATCAAGGTGTCAGCCAGGGCTGGAGTCTCATCTGAAAGCTCAACTGGGAAAGAATCCACTTTCAAGCTCACTCAGCTTGTTGGAAGAATTCACACTCACCGTTTGACCCAGAAGCCTCAGTTCCTTGCTGGCTGTCAGCTAGAGGGTGCCCTCAGTTCCTTGACATGTCGCTCTCTCCATAAGACAGCTTACTTCATCCACGCAAGCAAGGAGAGTCTACTGGCAATATGGGAGTGACAGTCTTAAGTAACATAATCCTGGAAGTCATATTCCATCACCTTTTCCATATTCTATTGATGAGCAGCAAGTCCTGCTCAGGACTCAGTGGGAGGGTTTACAGAAGTGCATGAATACCGCAGTCCTAAGACTCTAAGATGAGCTCCGTCTTAGAGTCTGCCCATCACAAGGGCCCAAGGATGAGTTCTGCAGCCTAGCATCAATGTTTGGGAGTGGAACATTACATGGTACCTTCCATCAGAGGGAAGTTTTGGTGTAGACTTGGTGAGTTAGCTGCTCTTGGAAGTTCTTCTACATTTATTTGGGTCATAAACAAAGGCTCAGAGAAACCAGTACAATGCTATTTCCTTAATTAAGCAGATTAACATTAATTGCATTTGGCAGAGTGGGCTTTAAGTAAGGAGGCTAACTTAGAATTGTTCTTAGGAGGGGACTTTGCAGTCTCTTCTCCTCTTCCTCTCTGCCACACTCATTTCTTCTGCTATTACCTTTGTATTCAATGCCTCCTTGAATTTTTCATCTCAGATTTTTCTGCATCAGTATTATGGTGTGTGTGTGTGTGTGTGTGTGTGTGTGTGTGCGTGTGTGAAATATTCATTTTTAATTACACAGGCTTGGTAATAGGTGTGTAGTCATGTTGGATCAGCCTCGGATGCAAAAATCCTTATTTTCAGCTGATTATATCTTGAAAGGATTTGTGGCCTCGGGCACCTGGAAATTGGAATGCATCATTGTTCACTAGTTGAACATCAAGGGACAGAAATTAAAGGAGACCGGAGGACTTTGGCAGTAGTGACCCTTAAATCAGCCAAGATGAGGGTGGACTGATTGAAACACGACAACTTGGGGGTGGGGGGTGGGTCCACATGTCCACCCTTCCGCCTCCTCATGATTGCGTGATTGCCACAGCCAAAGGTACCATAGGTCCTTCCCACAGGCAAGGGTTAAGAAGTAGGTCAAGTATAATGGGTTAGTTTCTAAATGTGATGCAGCAGGCAGGACCAGGTAGGGAAGACCGAACTTCCCAGGGCAGCGATGAAATAAGAGCAGAGTACACATCTCACAAATCACAGAGGCCTGAGGCCCCCTTTTGCATCTTGACTCCTGCAGTGGGACCATGTGGCAGTGAGAGAGATCCTTGTCTCTGAAGCTGCAAAGGTAAAAGACCTGGAAATCAGATGCTTAGACCACTGGGGTAGAGAAGAGCTCAGAGTCATTGTATCCTAGACCCAGAAGGAGCTTTTAAAGAGCCCTCTCTATCTAACGCATTCATTTGGCAGATGGGGAGACTCAATCTAGAGGGATTTGCACGAGTTCGCACAGATGGAGCCCCGTGAAGGCACATGAGGCCCTTTATACCTTTTGCCCCTTTTAAGTAAACATCCCCAAATGCTGGAACCTCTACAAGCTTCGCCAACTTGGAATGGGAAAAGCTAGGTTTTGCTTTGTTTTTACAGTTGGTATTGTGAATGGGTTCCTAGCCACTTCTCCTAGCTGTCATAGGTTGTATAGCTATCCCATCGTGTTTTCCAATGGCCCTCCTAGTGAGAGATTTATACATCTCTGCCCCATTTAACTCCAGTAATTCACGTGATTGTTTAGGCCAATGCAATGTGAGTAAAAGTAAAATGTTTCTCTTAAGAGGCTGCTCAAGGTTCATTATGTCTTTTTCTCTGAGGTGAGAGGGGCGATGTTCCAGACAGAGGCTGACCTGTCAGCCTGGATCCCAGAGTGGAAATGATGCCGGGCAGAGTCATAGCCAGGTGGTGATGGACAGGCAGTGTGAGCCACCTTTGTTATGGGGGTTAATTCAGGTTGTCACCGTGGCAGGACCTGGCCCATCCTGTCTGACTCAGCATGGTGGGTGGACTGTGTACGCTCACGCCTGTATGTACGCTCACTTCCCAGTACACAGTCTTCCCCCAGGTGCACGTGCGGCCATCACTGCTTCCTCCTCCTCCCTCCAGCCAGTCACCACGCGCTGCATTTCCACTTTATAAGCCTCACATTTTCCCCATCCCCACTGCTTCTGCCTCTCATTGCCACTGCAGCTCGACCTCCCCCCTCAGGCCGTTCCCCATAAGCAGCCAGAGGGAGCAAAGGTCAGATTTAATGTGGCCGACAAAGTCCTTCCACAATGGCCCTGCTTATCTCTCACTGTGTTCCTCCTCGGACCCTCCTCTTCACTCTTGTCCAAATTCTCTCTGTCTCTCTATTTAATTTAATTTATTTATTTTTTGGTCGTTTTAATTTACCTCCCACCTGCACCACTCAGCCACCAGATGTCCTCGTGCATCTCCCTTCTGCCCAGCCCCATTGACCTGGTAACTCCTACTTACTGTTTGAACCCCAGTGTGGAGTCACCTCCTCTGGGAAGCCTTCCTGATCACCGGAGTGTGACTTGGGTGTGAGTCCTCTCGTTCACAGCACCCTGTGCTTCTCTCGTCACTGCTCTGCATGACGCTGTACTTTGATTGTCTGACATGTGACTGTTCCCCAGTAGACGGTATCCACTGCTGGGTCCTCAAAACTTTGTAAAGCAGTATCTGGCACCTAGTAGATACCCCTTGAGTATTTGCTACTGAATGTTGATTTTTCATCCTGAAGGCAAAGGAAAATAATGCCCATACATTGGAATAAAAGACTTTATCTTGAAAAGTTTTTTTTTCTTTTTTTTTTTTTTTTTTTTGGATACCAAGTGTTTCTGTTTCATGCGGGGAAAGATAAAGCTGTTGGAAGGAACTAGAACTTCCAAAAATACATGGAATGAGCTACATATATTGTAAAATATGGGTCATAGTTCTGTTTTGAGGGTGCAAAAAATCACAAAATTTGGGCTTCCCTGGTGGCGCAGTGGTTGAAAGTCCGCCTGCCGATGCAGGGGACATGAGTTTGGACATGAGTTTGTGACCTGGTCCAGGAAGATCCCACATGCCGCAGAGCGGCTGGGCCTGTGAGCCATGGCCGCTGAGCCTGCACGTCCAGAGCCTGTGCTCCGCAACGGGAGAGGCCACAACAGTGAGAGGCCCGTGTACCGCAAAAAAAAAAAAAATCACAAAATTTTTATCAAGATAAATATTTAAAAGCACCCATGGTTGCTTGGAGAGTGTGAGGTGAGGCAGGAGCAGGGTTTGAATAAGAACTTGTTTGGTTCTGTGGGTCCTGGTGGATTCAGTGGGGGGTTTGTGTGCATGAGAACAGTGTTTTATTTTTAAAAATACTTCCTCAAGAGTCTGTTCACCAGGGAGTCCAACCTTTCCCTCCCTGTTCTGTTCTGCGAACGCAACCCGATTCAGGAAACAGAGTTGGAAGAGATACTAAGAAACAAGAATCTAGGGAGTCAGTGTGGAGAAGGGAGGTGGGGGCCGAGTGTCCGGCAGACCTTGTGGTCCATGAGTGTGTCCTGGTGGTTGTGGTCTATTTGCTGGGCAGAGAAACTCGACTGGTTGACGGTTTTCATCTCAGTGACTCTTAGGGGATGATTCTGAGCACATTGATGTGCAGAAGAATTATGGGTCAGTTTCTATGGCTAGAGTGTCCCCACTTCTGGTCAGTCCAGAACATAAGGCAGCTTGAGAGCATCGAGTTCCTCAAGTAGGAGAACCCTGAGGTGTGGGTTGCCATCTCCTAACTCTGAATGGTCATGGGCCCTCATGTGTATTGATTATAGGAATCCACTTGGGCATAGCTACAAGATAAAAAGACTTTGTCAGTAGGTAGGTAAGTAGGTAGATATGTACGTAGACAGGCTGACTGACAGACGGATGGACGGATGGATGGTAAGATGAAGCTCTACAGGGGGATATACAGGTAGATAAAGGAAGACTTTATAAGGAGCACAATCATGGAAATATAATCTTCCATGATACATATTTGCGATTCATTAAAAGTCAATACATAAAGTCTAAGTAAATATGAAGTCCTACCAGAGACTTCATTAAATTAATCCAACCTTTTAAACATCTTTAATTGATTTGTATATTCAAGGCATGATTAATACGTCATTTAGAATGAGGTATCACCAAGGGCAAGTTGATAAATTTAAAAACCACTGTGTCCAGGCATAAGAGAATTTCTCAAGAAACAGGAGAGCTTATTTCTTTTGTAATAACACAGTTGCTCTCCACTCATGAAAAGACATAAGCAGCATAATGAACAGATTAGGCACAGAATCACCAACAAGGTACTGGACCTGCTAAAGCAATGAGCCCTGTGAGCTGTCCTCCTGGGAGAAGCAGTCCCAGGTTATATACAAACTGCAAGGGCCATACCTGAGCTAAGCTTTGTCCACAGCAACACAGCTGCAGTTGGGCTGATTTCAAAGAACATGGGGGAGGACGTGGATTCGATATGGCTTTTTCCCCAGAACTAGCGATCCTTCCTTTCCACCTGCAGCGCCCCTGCATGCTATGTCAGCCCTACACACCTTGCCCTTCTTCCGAACACAGCTCCCCTTTCTCTTTAGGGAGCCATTGCAATCACTAGAACCAACTCTGTGGTTCTAATGCAGGTTGCTCATCACAGGACCCAGACTCAGAAGTGGGCACACGGTGGTCCAGATGAACTAGTCACAAAAACCCAGGCCATAAGTCAAGCCAGTCAGAATTCTTCACTGGGATTTTTTGAAGGGGATGGTGATCTTTCTTCTGTAGTTGTAAAGCCATGGGGATTGGCCATTTGGGGAAACAAAGCCAACACGCAGAAAGGAAAATAAGTAAGAAATGGCCAGGAAAGGGGGCCATCAGCTTCCAGATGACACTTTTGAGTCCCTGAAATCTCTCCAGTTTCTCTGATTCTTGCCTTCCTGAGACATGCTTCCTCGAGCATGTCCAGAGCTGTGAGCTTCCTCCAGTGTACTTTCAGTAAATACCAATTTTCTTAGGTTAGTTGGATCTAGGTTTGTGTCGTTTGCAATGAAATGAGTCCTAAAGAGCTTCCTCCCTTTCACACCCATTGCTGAATACCTACATTATGGGCAAAGAATGCCCCAAATTTGCCCTAAAGAGCCTCATGCTCCATGGAGGGCATAGAAAGAGGCAACGGTGACCCCTTTTGTTTAGGAGGGTGATGGGTGTTTCATGGAATGTAAAAACTTCTGTGCAAATATGAAAATCCAGTTCAGGTAGTAATACGGTGAATTTTCCTAAAATGATTCTGAGGTTAAATACTTCTCTTGTGTTTCACAGTGTGAACTGGTATTTTAATTAAAATATTTTTTAAAAGTTTAAAAGTTTTCTGAGTCAAAGCAGTATGGGAAATACCAAGTTATACAGAAGCATGCTGCAGTAATTCTCAGAGCCTGTAAGACTAGTGTGTTTTGGAGTACCAAAGAGTGGAGCTGAGTGTGCAGAAAAGGAATGCAGATTTCCAGGAATTGAAACTTGGAGAATAGAGATGTTTCTGTGACACTCAGCCCAATACCTTGGGGCAGGATATCAGAATGAAGTCTCCACTTTTAAGGAAGTGGGAGCCCAAGTTTTCCATTTATATTCTGGTTTAGTCTCTTAGTTTGGTGTATTTTTATGCTTTAGCTATTTATTGATTTGACCAACGTGATTCACTGTTCAGCAAACAGGGCCACATTAATGCGTTAAAAGTTCATTATGAGGATAACGGACACGAAGTAAAACGGAATCACGTGATGTGAGTGTAAAAGCTTTTTCCCTAGACAGCTGAAAATAAATTGAAAACAAATTCAATTAAAATAGCATTCAACCTTTTTATTCCTTCCCTGGTGTAATTCCTCTAAGGGGAGGGGGGGGCGGTCCAAAGCCAACACATTGCTTTGAACGGCCGCTCGTCCTGCACCGAGCAGACCCGGGCAGACCCGAGAGGGTGTGTGCTGACGGGGGGGCTGCCTTGGGGAGCTGTGCTTTCAAGGCACATGTCCCTGCCTCCCCCGCGCATCTCTGCCTCTGTTTTCTTTACCCGTTCTGCTTTCTCTCTGAGGCAAGGTAGATTTCCCATCATCTCATACCCTTCCTTCATCTCAACCTTAGGTCTGAAATTTTGGCCCATCCCAGCCTGTGCCCACACCCACATGAACACATCCTGTCGCTGCTTCATTTTCCCTCAAACGTTATCATGATACCTCTACCCACAGGGATTTTCAGGCCAGACCTGGGAGTCTTTCACTTTTTCTTTCCTTGTTTACTTTTCCACTCTTTTGTTTTTATCATAAAGGTAATACTTCCTCTACTAACAAGAGAAACGATGTAGTTGTGTATTTTCAAAGAGAATATTCTTCTTCCCTTCATTCCCTCTAATCAGACCCCTTCCACCCTGGCCTGCCAGAGGTCACCAGTGTTACTACTTTGGTGTGTGTCATCCATGCTGACGTCTCCCCTTTCCCTCACTTTGCTATAGCCAACCAGCCCATCACGAAGTTCTTTTGATTCTACCTTCAAAATGTTTTCCAAATCAATGCATCTTTTCCCAGGTCAGTTAGGTATTGTCCTTACCATTGTCACCCTTACAAGGCGTGTTAGTTTCCTAAGGCTACTGTAACAAAGGGCTAGAAACTAGGTGTCTGAACCAACAGAAATGTATTGTCTCACAGCTCTAGAAGCTAGAAGTCTAAAAATCAAAGTGTTGACAGGGCCAGGCTCCCTTTGAAACCTGCAGGGGAATCCTTCCTGACCTCTTCCTGGCTCCTGGAGGCTTGCTGACAATCCTTGGCATTCCCTGGCTTGCAGCTGCATAACTCAGTCTCTGCCTTGGTCGTCCCATGGCGTTCCCCCTGTGTCTCTGTCTTCGCGTGGCCATCTTCTTATAAGGACGCTAGTTGTATCGGATGGGGTCTCAACCTCCTCCAGTATGACTCCATCTAAACTAATTATATCTGCAGTGACCCTGTTTCCAAATAAGGTCACATCCTAAAGTACTGGGGGTGAGAACTTCAGCATATCTGGGGAGGAAGGGGAGACACACCACAAGCCATAACATGAGGCTACCGTTGACTGGCCTTCCCCCTTGTACCTCTTGCTTCCCCAAAGCAGACCGTGCGCAGCAGTCAGAAGAGTTCTTCTAGATTTGAATCAGATCCTGGTACTCCTTTGCTTAGAGCCCCTGAAAGCCTTTCATCGGAACTAAGATAAAACCCAAGCTCCGTGATGTGGGCGAGGCCCTGTGTGATCAGGAGTCCTTCCAGCTCTGCTGCCCACGGCCCTTACCTGCAGCCCTTTTCCTGAAGGGTCTTCTTGTCCCACCCCAGCCCCCGCTCCCCCATCCTGCCTGTGTTTTTTTTTTTCCCTTCATCAAAACCTCCTTCATCAAATTACACTGTACATGTTTCTTCTTCTAAGAGGCTTTCCCAAACCCCCTCAAAATCATCCCCCAGTGTAGATTGTTTTTCTCCCTTCCTCTCCTATAGGCTTATAACATCTGTACTTATGTGATTATCAGGGTGTTTGTTTGTCTGTCTTACGACAGGGGTTGGCAAACTGTGGCCCGTGGGCTAAATTTGGCCTGTGGCCTATTTTGAAAGATCCTTGAGATAAGAATGATTTTTACAATTTTAAGGATTGGGGAAAAGAATGCAAAGGGAAATATACCCTCTGTGGGTATCCTCACCTGGAGGTGCCATCAGCATTGGCCATCTGAGGCCCATTGAAATGAGGGCTGTGGCTAAACTCCCCTGGTCGTCTTCTCTGAGGCCAATAGGTCTTTGTCTTCCTTATTGTTCTCCAGCACAGAGTCCTGCTTATTTTCTTTAGAGCATGTTTTCTGATGTGTAACTATCTTGTTTAATTTGCCTGCTTGCACTCTGTCTACTCCTCCAATAGAATGTAAACTCATGAGAGTGGGGTGCATGGAGTGCCACTCACCCCAGTATCCTCAGTGCCCAGCCTCCAGTAGACGGAATAAGGGAGTGAGTACCGTGCCTGTCTAGTGAGGGAGACGGGTGTCTGTGAGCACAAGGCGTGGAGGACGGTGCACCAGCCCGTGTGGAACAGCGGCTCAACACCAAAGCCAAGCACCTGGTCTGGCGATCGAACCTCCACGCGTTTCCTCAGCAACACCTGTGCTCAGCTCTTCTCAGCTGCTTGGGTGCATGGTTGAGCTAAGCTTGTTTACTTTTAAGGTTTTGAACATGAAGAGTTCTGGAAGTCTTTTGCACCTCATCTTTGTTTTCTTCCTGTTCTCTCTCTTTCGAACCCTATAATTTACTGCAGTCACTCATCTCGGATTCTCCCTGGATTCTGCTGTCATCCTATTTCCTGAATCCCTCTTCCTTTCCTCCAGCCATGACAATTGGTCCTTTCTCTCTCATGTTGGGTCCCTGTTGTCAGTACGGGGAAGCCAGTTACCTGGGACTCCTTGACCAGTGATTTTGGGCTCCATCATTCCATGGCCTCTCTCTCTGGTTACATTAATTGGTCTTCAGTGTTAATTAAGTATCTAAATCAAATTTAGAGAATAGAAGTGTGACTTCTGGAGGCAGGCAGCCTGGACTAGAATCCCAGCTCATCATTAACCAGCTGTGAGTCCTTGTACAAGCTGCTTAGCTTTTCTGTGCCTCAGTTTCCACACCTGTAAAATACAGTAATAGTATCTTCCTCATAGGGTTGCTGTGAGGATTCAATACATTCAAATGTGAAGCTCATGACACAACATCTGGCATATAGTAGGTGCTAAGTACTGGCCAGCTTCTTTGTCATTCACACGTTTGCACATTCAGCTCAGGAACAGTCTCTTAAGGATGCCTCTGCTGGGTGCTGGGAGCCTTCCATCGTGTGGGAGGCTATCTGTGTGCAAGTGCAATTGTTGGTTTAAATGGGGGCTTGGCCCGAGCTACTGCTTGTGGAGGAGAGCTAGGGCCTTTGGCAGCAACCTCTGGAATGGTCAACATCTCTCTCCACCCGACTCACATGGTGCACTGGCCATGATGCTCCGTGTACCTCTCTTCCTGATGGGCCACGCTGCCTGACAGATGGCTGAGGCCCTAGGGAGAGGAAAGAAAAGAGAAGAGGTGACCTGCAGCCCACACCACGGCTTGGAAGCAACAGGCTGTGATGAATTACTGGGCCAGGAATGGGACAAAGTGCCAAGGAGCAGCGTGATTAGTACATCAGGCCTGCTCCCTGCTGAATCGTCATCTGCTTCACGAGTTGCAAAGGCAGGTGCTGTCTTGAGAGATGGGCCAGTGCCAGATGCCACATGCCCCGCTGCACGGCACTGGGACTCAAGCTGTGACCTTCCAGAGACCCTCAGTGACAACTGAGCCCTCCATGCCTCTTGGATCTCAAACCACTGGGCAGAGGACTCATTGCAGCTTCACCACCCGGAGTATTTTATGTGGCTGTGGGCAGCTTCCTCCCAGCAGTTCTCACCAGCGGCCGGCAGATGGCGCAGTTTCTCCTGTGTTCCAGCCAGAGGTTTTCAACTGGCAAAGAGTTTTCACAGCTGGGAACCAGGGGTAGTAAACACCCGTAATATTTTGAATATAAAATGTAAGAGGCAAAAGACACTGGAAGCCACACGTTGGGGTGGCTTTAAAATTTTTTTTTATTTTACAGACGGAAGATGGAATATTCATTAGAATTTACAAAACACTTTCACATTCATTACCTTGCACAAGAGAGAGACAGAGGAGAGAGAGAGGTCAAAATAGATTTTAACTGACTCCCGTTTTGGAAAATCGGTAAGCTGCATCTGAGTCCTCCATCTGCGTTTGATTTTAAGATTTTAAATTGGATCATTCAACCCTAGATTATGTGGCAATATCATCATTGCTGTAATAATATTGATGATGATAATTACAGAAAAAATAGCTATTATTTATTAAGTGCTACTACGGACTAAACATTTTAAATGAGTTATCTTGTTTAATCCACAGAACAAGAACATGAGGCAGGAATCACATAGTGATTTTTTTGACAAATCTTGAGAATATGTCTGTATTCACGCTCACTGTCTCAGAAATAACCAGGAGAATCTTTAAAACCTTACAACAATATTACTGGGTAGGAACTCTTTAATCATCATGTCACTGATGAGGGGAATGAGGCTCAGAGAGGTTTAGTAATGCTTCTAAAGTCACAGAGCTAGCGAGCAACAGTTAACTCCAGAGCACGTTCTCCTCCAACAGCGTTAAGTTAATGGCCCTCAAATCTTAATTGCCTGAGTGGATTTGCCTCTGTGTAGTTCTTGGTTTCGCAGCAGCTTCTTCATTAGCCTGAGACTTTGCCTATAAGAGCATTTTCTCGGTGCTCTGTTCTCTGCCTCTGTGGGATTTGTTGAGGTGGGTTTTGCCTCTGAGCTTCCGTCCTCACGGCTACTGAACCAGACGTCCAGCTCCAGTTGGCTAGTCCAGACTGGTGTTTGGAACACACTCAATAGCCCAGGATGGTCCCATATTTCTGAATTATTAGAGGGATTTGACTGTTTGGCAGAGCAAATGGGCATGTGAGATGTTTGCCCCGGCAGAGTTATTTCATGCCTTTGTGAGTGTCTCTCAGTCTCAGATGCAGAGGACCCTGCTTCCTGCCTCAGTAGTTGTTTGACAGCCAGCACGGGGCTGAGTGGAACGTTTCTGCCGTCCTAACTTTGGACTGTCCTTCATTCTATCTCCCTTCTCTCCTTTCTCTTCTCTCTCTCTCTCCACCCCACTTTCCTTCATTGCTTGCGCACTTCATTTCCAGACACACATTTGGGTGCCCCATTTGGATGAGAAGGGGCTGGTTAGGTATGCCTTTCATGTGTCGTAGGGCTTTTTCTCTTTAGCATTTGTGTTTTGAAAGTGCCTCATTGGTATATAGGATGGAACATCAGAAGGGCTTCTTTTCAGGACTACTGAAAATTTCTGTTTGAAGAAGACAGCTGTCTCTTAATAATTCAGTGACTCGTGCCCAATGCTCGGTTAGCTCTGCAAATGGGGCTGTTGGTGGCATCTCGATTACCAGCCCTCCCTCAGCCTTCATCATTGGCTCCATCCTAGTTTCTAAAAGTCTCAGTTCCTAAGGCTCAGACGGACCACTTCTCTTCTGCCAGAGTAAGAATGTCCTATGCCCGGAAAGATGTCCTGTTTCAGAGGTTGCCCTTGAAGAGGGGAGCAATAGAGCATGTCCTGGAGCTGAGGGAGCCCTGAGGAGGCCGGAAAGGCAGGCGGCCTGCTTCCTACTCAGTCCGTGTGGCCAGAGGAACATTCCCCAAAGTGTTCTGCGAAATGATATTGGGTGCCACATGCACACTTGTGTACACACACACGTGTGCGAACACACACACAGACACGGAAGCAAAATGGTTCCCTTGTCAAGTAAGTTTTGGGAGCACTGGGTCAAAATGCTTTCTCTCAGAGCCCTTAATTCTAAAAAGGGGCCATAGCTTGGAGGGGTTTCCACAATTTGTAGGCCAAGGAATCTCTTCTGGCAGATTATTTCATGGGGCTAGTAGTCTGTGGAACACATGCTTAAGTATTAAGGGGTTAAGGGGCGTGAAGTATGCTGCCTACTCTCAAATGGTTCATAAAAAACACGTTTTAATATGGATGTGTAAAAACTAAATGTTAAAAATTGGTGAATCTGGGTAAAGATTATATAAGAATCCTCCATATTTTTTGTTGCATTTTTTAGTAACTTTGAAATTATTTCAAAATACTGTCCATGAAGGTGGCTATTTAGAGATAAGATTCACCTCGGTGATATAAAACAAGAAAACACCACAAACACTGAGGACCTATGGAAATGGGGTTGCCTATTTGCCTCTGGTCCCCCGCACTGGGAGCTTTGGTGCTCCATGTGGCCTCTTTGCGGAGCTGGACAGAAAGCTAGGTGTCCTCAGCAGGTCATGGTCTTCCTGGAGGACATTAAAGAGGAGCACTTCTGCTCCAGACAAGATGGAATTGGGACTGAAAGTGGCAGAGAAAGAGAACAAAGATATCGCACCACGGCAGCTCCTTCTGTGGGATTTGGGGAGATCCTTTTCCTTACCTAGAGAGTTCTGAATGTTTTGATGAATGCTTATCCCATGACAAAGTTTATGAATTCCAACCCAACATTTTTAATCTCCTGATTCTATGATCATGATACAGGAGTGTAAAGGATCAAATTCTATGACCGTTTGTGCTCCCGTAATTAGAAATTGGCCATCCAGATACTTCCCCCACCTTGTGCCTCACATTTGCTCCTAGACAGATCTGTGAGCTGCTGGCCCCCGTCTGTCTCCCCTGTCCTGGACCTGCCTTCCCGGTTCCAGCCCTCCACGTCCATTAGTGCCAGACCGCTGGGTGGAAACTTCCAGCCAGCAGGGTCGACCTTGAGAACCCCAACGAGGCTGACTCTGTGTGCTCTCAGTCCAAGGTGTCCAAGGCTCTCGGTCCTGGGTGCCAGAGTGTGGCAGGCACCAGGCAATGGTGAAAAGAGGCTCTCTTCCCAAAGCCCGTCATGTTTTGTCTCTTGGACCTCAAGGCCACCCTAATCATGTCCAGAGCTTCTCTACTGATTTCAGGAGCAGTGATTCTGCTTTGAGCTAGAATTTTGCCAAGCCTCACATGTGAAACACTAAGTACGCAAATAAATAAAAGTAAAACAGACAAAAGACCAAAGGATTTTGTCTGTCTGTCTCTCCTCTGACAGTATAGTCTCAAACTCAGCCCATTATCCCAGCTGGGGACAAACCCAACACTTGCTACTTCCTCCCCTCTTATTTTTCCCACCCCCCAAACTCTGCTCCCAGACACAACACCTGCTATATATTTAAACAGCCGTGTTAAACGGCACTCAGGAGATGGTGAGAAAGTGGAAATAGTACCAGGAGTTGTGGTCGCTCCACTCAGAGAGCCCCTTTTTGTGTGTCTGGCTCAGTGCTGATTGCTTTATGTGACTTATCTTATTCAGCCCTTCCAACCGCTCAGTTCTAGTGTTATTCCCATCTTTCAGATGAGAAAACTGGGAGGGTAGATAACTTGCTCAGGACCTCACAGTTCACAAGCGCTGGGACATTAGCAACTATCCAGAGATGTTGGACCCCAGAGCCTGTGTCCTTAGCCCACTTTATAATTTTGCTCCCCTCCCCGAAACAGCAGAATTGATGGGGGTGTTGTGTTCTGGCATCTAGGCTCTGGGGAAGGCTGCCCCCAGTGACCTGCTCCCTATATCATTCCCATCAGGAGTGGTTGTAGGACCTTTCTGAGTCATTTTTACACACGCTAATGCCCGTGTTACAAATCTTAAGGATGAAGTTTTTAAAGCTAGTTAACTCTTAATAGTCTAATAGAAGCCAGCAAAACACCTAATTTATCCACCTTTTTATATTTGACCTTGGAATACATTGAGGATTTGGGGAACAGCAGACTCTCATCCTTCATCTTGTTGGCTCAGGCTGATATTAAACTGAGTTTGCCGTCCCAGGGTGCCACTGAGTCCAAAGAAACATGAATAGCTCAAAAGTGTGTTGAGTCCCTGGAAAAGTTGGCCTGGGAGTTGAACATCTATAATAGAACACCTACCGTGTGATTATTGGAAAGACCATGATGTAGATTGCATGTGCTCCTTGCTAAATGGGTTTCAGGTGAGAAACTTGCTGCTTCTCTGTGTAGTTGAGTTCTCAATCCATGCTAGAAAATATAGGTAAAATTTCTGCTCTGACAGACACTCATTAATCCTCAGTTTTGTACCCCTAATCTACACTTGTCTTAATTTCCTCTAAATTATTCTCAGACATTAACTAATACTGACTAACTGCAACCAAAAATAATTATTGCTATCTGTTCCTTTTGTAAATATAACTCCAGCACAGAGCTGGAAGAGTAATGGCATGTTTACAGAAGGCAGCTAATTAAGCTGAGTTCCAGTTGCTTTCACTTTGCCAGAAGGAGCCATTTTCAGAGCAAAAATTGGGTGGATGCCTTTATGCTTACCGGGAACAACTCAAGGTAACATAATTCAGGGTTCCCAAGACAAAAATTTAGCACAAGACAAATTTACAAACCTCATTAAGGAAGATGTGAAGGTCTTTTTACTGCAGCCCAACAGTCTAAAAAGGGTATCATTCTGGTGCGTTTATTTAAGGAATAATATATATTTCATTGTTTCCTAATGGAAGTAATTGCAAGGGACTCTTAGGCCATCTTTGAAGAACACTTTTATTTTTGAATCTTTCTTTTCCAGTTTATGAAAATACTTCACTATTCTTGATCTCATAATTTCTAAACTTCCTAACGAATCTGAGCATTGTTGAGCCCAATATCAAAAACTATGGAAGTTGGACCACCCACCCTTTCTGCTTCTGTTTATTTCAGAAATTTGGTCTTAAACACATCTTGACCTTTCATATGGGAGAATGGAGGCTGCAGTGGTACGATTCCTGGAGTTTTCATTAGAAACAGTCACCTGAAGGAATTTCTCTGACAAATCTGGGTTTGAAAGTACACCTTAAGTTTGCCTTTTCTTTTGGGTTTGTTCAAACTCAAACCAAACACAAACCACAGCTTCCCAAAACAACGACAAGCTGCACCCGGCATTGTAAAGATGCTGGATTCCATCCCTGTAAAGAAGAGTGTTTTCCTTGTCCCGGCTTCAGGGGAGAAACTCAGGAGTGTACTGGTGCTTACACACTGCTCCACTTACAAAACCTTTTCAATGGCACCACTTCACCATGTTTCTGGATGCCGTGCTGATTTTTCTTCCTGCCTGCACAAAATTCCAAATTTGTTTCCATCTACTGGAAGTAGCGATTTGGCAGACATCGGCACTTTTTCCATGTTTAATTAATTCCTCTAATTTTGTGGTAAATGAGAATAATAGGGCTTAATTTTGCTATTTATGTAAAATTGATTGGTAATTACGGAGAGCACGGGGGATTTGGCTTTACAAAGGAAAATTAAGTGACCTCTCCATCACGGTGCCTTGGCATGCCTCATTCCCTCATCGGGAAAAAGCAGAAATGGCAGCAAAGCAGATGTTGAGTGGGAAATGAATGTAGGTTTTGTGACCTTTTGCAGAAATTGAAATACGGAAGTTTGCTGGATCTTGTTTAAAGGTTTAAATGAGCTCAGACTAGAATCATCTAGAAGATAACATATGCAGACACAAACCTGTTAGACTGGGCTTTATCGTCTCATATTTGGTATGGTTTGGTCACTTTAATTCCAATATATTCTTTTTTTTTTTTTTTTTTTTTTGCTGTACGCGGGCCTCTCACTGTTGTGGCCTCTCCCGTTGCGGAGCACAGGCTCCGGACGCACAGGCTCAGCGGCCATGGCTCACGGGCCCAGCCGCTCCGCGGCATATGGGATCCTCCCAGACCGGGGCACGAACCCGTATCCCCTGCATCGGCAGGCGGACTCTCAACCACTGCGCCACCAGGGAGGCCCTAATATATTCTTATCTATTGTGCTCTGACCAAAGCAGGGGGTGGATGTGGGAGAGAAGGGTTTCTTCCTGGAGGTGCTTTATGTTAAAAGGAGATCTCATAGAAGGTGGTCTCAGGATGGAGGATTTTAGAATTTTCTCTCTTTTAAAACTTTGCATAACAGCTCCAGATGATCACTGATTCTCAGTAAATGACTCACATTGTAAGTACAATGGAACAGACAGAAATATCTGGCAGTATTATTTTCCCCTAAGTAAATTTTTTTCTCCAATAAAGTAATTCACCCTACCTGTATGTGGGTAAATCAACACCGAATTATAGGAAGATTTGCATTTAAGAAAGCCTCTGCTCCTAGTTGAAAACAAGAGCAGAGTGCCCAGAACACAGGCACTGCCAACAGGATCTGCCCTGGTTTGGTAATTTGCCGGCTGTGGTCCATTTAGCAGATCATCAGGGGTCAGGCTCAACCTTCTAAGTGCTTTAGAACATTCCATCCATTGAGGTTTAAGGTGGAAAATAGAGTTGAGAAAACAGAAAGTCCTACGGGATCAATTGCAAATATCACTGCATAATTAAGGATATTTCCTTATTTTTTTAATTGATTTAACACCTGTGGTCTCCCAATATAGTTTTTTGTTTTGTTTTGTTTTGTTTTTTTGGCTGCATTGTGACTTCGTTGCTGCACACAGGCTTTCCCTAGTTGCTGTGAGCAGAGGCTACTCTTCATTGTGGTGCACAAACTTCTCGTTGTGGTCGCTTCTCTTGTTGCAGAGCACAGGCTCTAGGCGTTCAGTCTTCCGTAGTTGTGGCACATGGGCTCAGTAGTTGTGCCTCATGGGCTCTAGAGTGCAGGCTCAGTAGTTGTGGCGCATGGGCTTAGTTGCTCCGTGGCATGTGGGATCTTCCCGAACCAGGGCTTGAACCTGTGTCCCCTGCATTGGCAGGTGGATTCTTAATCACTGTGCCCCCAGGGAAGCCCCCAATATAGTTTTGATAACATTAAAATTCAGGAACTAGCATTGCCCTCTTGAAAAACAAATTTAAAGTACTCAGACAAAAACCCAAATTCATTTGTCCAGATACACTTTCTTCCTTTCAGAATCTTCTTTATGGTAAATCAAATCAAATGATAATTTTTGCTTGTTAAAACTACTGAATCAGGGGACTAGGGGAAGATGGACAGTGGAAGTGAAATGTTTGGATCTTCTCGAATTAGCACATAAAATCAGACAGGGAAACTAGTTAGCTAAATGAAAATTCATGAAAAAAATTTTAAGGAAAACAACGTGACAAGTTATACCACAATCCACAGAATACAAGTAGGTGTCAGCAACATCTGTCTGGGAAAACAAAGAACAAAAAAACAGAGGAAAGCAATGGGGCATCTGACAGACCTGAGAACAGGAGGAAGAGCCCCCAAAAGATCCAAAAGATACTAATGGAAATGCATGCAGGCCAGTTTTTTAAGTGGCAGCTAAAACTGGCAGTGGTTTTGCTGCATCCTATAACAGGGAGTATCTGCTAGGTATGAAGAAGCTGGAGCAATCTTTTCTATATCAAAACTGACCCAAACAGGTTCTTTTCATGACAGGGCTCTACACCAAGGTGAGACTGCTGGAAGTGGAATCAAAATTGAACAGGACAGGGTCAATAGATACAAAAGAAAGAGAAGGTCCAGATAAAAATGTGAGACAGGGACAGAGACAGAAAATCTCAAAAAAGCAGGTCACCAATACTATATTCAGTAGTGGTTGAAAGTACTTAATACTACATAAGTAGTAGTTCAGTTGAACTTCCCAATTTAACTGTGAACTTAAAAAAAAAAAAAAATCTTCCCTGAACCAAGCTTCCTTATAAAAGTTCAAGGAAACTAATTTCACATAGAAATGAGCCATCTAAAAATATCCAGGTTAAATCTCATACAAAGTTGTTAAAAGAAAAAAAAGAGAATAAGTAGTAGAATATATCCTTATAAAGTATGAAAGGCTGACAGAAAAGGATGATCAGAAAACAGATCAAAATTGTGACATTCTATTTCAAAACAAGTTAAGACATTAAGAAAATTAAATGACATGAAAAAAACAACAAAAGTCAAAATTAGAAAAATTCAAGGTAGATGACAGAACTCAAGGAAGGAATAGAACTAAAAAGAAAAAAAAAGATTTTATAAATAGTGGCTAAAGTAAAAGAACCAAAAGAGTTAATAAACACAATAAATAATGCCATAAGAAAATAGAATATGAAAAGGAAGGCATTTTTAAAAATCAAATAAAAACATAAAGAGATAAGAGGATTTGCATGAAATTAACAAATACTGAAGACAGGCAACGAAGATCCAATATATGAATAATAAGTTACTGAGAAAGAAAACTGAAGCAAAGGAGCTGAGCAAATACCAAAAAATATAATTAAAATTTTTTCAGGATTTCAAAAAAATGGAAAATGTACATTGAAAAGGCATACTTTTCAATATTAACCGACAGCAAGATATATTCCAAAAGAATGTCTGGAATTAAAGAAAAACAGGAAAGGAAAAAAAGAAACTTTGGGCATCTAGGTAAAAGAAAAATATGATTTGGAAAGGAAAGGGAAGGAATATTAGATTTCATCAGACTTTTTTTTTTAATTCTCCTGTATAAATTTACTATTAGCATTAAATTCAGAATTACATGAAACTGATTGGTTTTAAGAGTTAAATCACTTCTAGAAAAATAGTTCCACTAAAGACATCAGCTCTGGATTTACTAGAATTTATATTTCAGACTAATTTATCAGATATTTATACTATGTTGTTGCAGCATATAAAATACTCTTAAGGGCTTCCCTGGTGGTGCAGTGGTTGAGAGTCCGCCTGCCAATGCAGGGGACGCAGGTTCGTGCCCCAGTCTGGGAATATCCCACATGCCAAGGAGTGGCCAGGCCTGTGAGCCATGGCCAATGAGCCTGTGCGTCCGGAGCCAGTGCTCCACAACGGGAGAGGCCACAACAGTGAGAGGCCCATGTACCACAAAAAAAAAAAAAAGAAAAAAAAGTACTCTTAAGAGCTCTAGTATCAGTTGCATCAACAGAAATATTCTCAAAATTAAAAATTATCAAAAATTTTGTTTACAATCTTCTATTTACCAACAGCAACTGACATCACTTTCAATTATATTAATTGAAATTAAGTTGCCAAAATGATAATTTTTTATTTCTTAATAAATTGCAGAAAAGCAAGCCAGAAAAATCTTATTATTGTCAAAATATAATACTAATAAGGAATTATTAGTTATTAAATTAAATAAAATTATGATCCAAAAGTATTTTTTTGCAAGTTGTAAATTTATGTTGTTACTTAATATATCATTATAAAACCTATTGTGCTTTTTTTTGAATTTCTGAATTTTATTTTATTTTTTTATACAGCAGGTTCTTATTATTCATCCCTTTTATACACATCAGTGTATACATGTCAATCCCAATCTCCCAATTCATCACACCACCACCCCCACTCCCCACCGCTTTTCCCCCTTGGTGTCCATACGTTTGTTCTCTACATCTGTGTCTCAATTTCTGCCCTGCAAACTGGTTCATCTGTACCATTTCTCTAGGTTCCACATATATGTGTTAATATATGATATTTCTTTTTCTCTTTCTGACTTACTTCACTCTGTATGACAGTCTCTAGATCCATCCACATCTCTAAAAATGACCGAATTTCGTTCCTTTTTATGGCTGAGTAATATTCCATTGTATATATGTACCACATTTCCTTTATCCATTCGTCTGTCAGTGGGCATTGAGGTTGCTTCCATGTCCTGGCTATTGTAAATAGAGCTGCAGTGAACACTGGGGTGCATGTGTCTTTTTTTTTTTTTTTTTTTTTTTTTTTTTTTTTTTCTTTTTGCGGTATGCGGGCCTCTCACTGTTGTGGCCTCCCCCGTTGCGGAGCACAGGCTCCGGATGCGCAGGCCCAGCGGCCATGGCTCACGGGCCCAGCCGCTCCGCGGCATATGGGATCCTCCCAGACCGGGGCACGAACCCGTATCCCCTGCATCGGCAGGCGGACTCTCAACCACTTGCGCCACCAGGGAGGCCCGCATGTGTCTTTTGAACTATGTTTTTTGCTGGGTATATGCCCAGTAGTGGGATTGCTGGGTCATATGGTAATTCTATTTTTAGTTTTTTAAGGAACCTCCATGCTATTCTCCACAGTGGCTGTATCAATTTACATTCCCACCAACAGTGCAAGAGGGTTCCCTTTCGTCCACACCCTCTCCAGCATTTGTAGTTTGTAGATTTTCTGATGATGCCCATTCTAACTGGTGTGAGGTGATACCTCATTGTAGTTTTGATTTGCATTTCTCTAATGATTAGTGATGCTGAACAGCTTTTCATGTGCTTCTTGGCCATCTGTGTGTCTTCTTTGGAGAAATGTCTACTTAGGTCTTTGGCCCATTTTTGGATTGGGTTGTTTGTTTTTTTAATATAGAGCTTCATGAGCTGTTTATATATATTGGAGATTAATCCTTTGTCCATTGATTCGTGTGCAAATATTTTCTCCCATTCCGAGGGTTGTCTTTTCGTCTTGTTTATGGTTTCCTTTGCTGTGCAAAAGCTTTGAAGTTTCATTAGATCCCATCTGTTTTTGTTTTTATTTCCATTACTCTAGGAGGTGGATCAAAAAAGATCTTGCTGTGATTTATGTCATAGAGTGTTCATCCTATGTTTTCCTCTAAGAGTTTTATAGTGTCTGGTCTTACATTTAGGTCTCTAATACATTTTGAGTTTATTTTTGTGTATGGTGTTGGGGAGTGTTCTAATTTCATTCTTTTACATGTAGCTGTTCAGTTTTCCCAGCACCGTTTATTGAAGAGACTGTCTTTTCTCCATTGTATATCCTTGCCTCCTTGTCATAGATTAGTTGACCATAGGTGCGTGCATTTACCTCTGGGCTTTCTATCTTGTTCTATTGATCTATATTTCTGTTTTTGTGCCAGTACCATATTGTCTTGATTACTGTAGCTTTGTAGTATAGTCTGAAGTCAGGGAGTCTGATTCCTCCTGTTCTGTGTTTTTCCCTCAAGACTGCTTTGGCTATTCGGGGTCTTTTGTGTCTCCATACAAATTTTAAGATTTTTTGTTCTAGTTCTGTAAATAATGCCATTGGTAATTTGATAGGGATTGCATTGAATCTGTAGATTGCTTTGGGTAGTATAGTCATTTTCACAATACTGATTCTTCCAATCCAAGAACGTGGTATATCTCTCTATCTGTTTGTATCATCTTTAATTTCTTTCAGCAGTGTCTTATAGTTTTCTGCATACAGGTCTTTTGTCTCCCTAGGTAGGTTTATTCCTAGGTATTTTATTCTTTTTGTGGCAATGGTAAATGGGAGTGTTTCCTTAATTTCTTTTTTAGATTTTTCATCATTAGTGTATAGGAATGCAAGAGATTTCTGTGCATTAATTTTGGATCCTGCAACTTTACCAGATTCACTGATTAGCTCTAGAAGTTTTCAGGTAGCATCTTTAGGATTCTCTATGTATAGTATCATGTCATCTGCAAACAGTGACAGTTGTACTTCTTCTTTTCCAATTTGTATTACTTTTATTTCTTTCTCCTCTCTGATTGCCATGGCTAGGAATTCGGAAACTATGTTGAATAATAGTGGTGAGAGTGGACATCCTTGTCTTGTTCCTGATCTTAGAGGAAATGCTTTCAGTTTTTCCCCATTGAGAATGATGTTTGCTGTGGGTTTGTCGTATGTGGCCTTTATTATGTTGAGGTAGATTCCCTCTAAGCCCACTTTCTGAAGAGCTTTTATCATAAATCAGTGTTAAATTTTGTCAACAGCTTTTTCTGCGTCATTTGAGATGATCATATGGTTTTTCTTCTTCAGTTTATTGATACGGTGTATCACATTGATTTGCATGTATTGAAGAATCCTTGTATCCCTGGGATAAATCCCACTTGATCATGGTGTATGATCCTTTTAATGTATTTTTGGATTCCGTTTGCTAGTATTTTGTTGAGGATTTTTGCATCTATATTCATCAGTGATATTGGTCTGTAATTTTCTTTTTTTGTAGTATCTTTGTCTGGTTTTGGTATCAGGGTGATGGGGGCCTCATAGAATGAGTTTGGGTGTGTTCCTTCCTCTGCAGTTGTTTGGAAGAGTTTGAGAAGGATGGGTGTTAGCTCTTCTCTAAATGTTTGATAGAATTCACCTTTCAAGCCATCTGGTCCTGGACTTTTGTTTGTTGGAAGATTTTTAATCACAGTTTCAATCTCATTACTTGTGATTGGTCTGTTCATATTTTCTATTTCCTCCTGGTTCAGTCTTGGAAGGTTATACTTTTCTAAGAATTTGTCCATTTCTTCCAGGTTGTCCATTTTATTGGCATATGGTTGCTTGTAGTAGTCTCTTAGGATGCTTTGTATTTCTGCAGTGTCTGTTGTAACTTCTCCTTCTTCATTTCTAATTTTATTGATTTGAGTCCTCTCCCTCTTTTTCTTTTTTCTTTTTTTTTTTTTTTTTTTTTTTTTTTTGCAGTACACGGGCCTCTCACTGTTGTGGCCTCTCCTGTTGCGGAGCACAGGCTCCAGACGTGCAGGCTCAGTGGCCATGGCTCACGGGCCCAGCTGCTCTGCGGCATGTGGGATCTTCTCGGACCAGGGCACGAACCTGTGTCCCCTGCATTGGCAGGCAGACTCTCAAGCACTGCACCACCAGGGAAGCCCCCTCTTTTTCTTGATGAGTCTGGCTAATGGTTTATCAATTTTGTTTATCTTCTCAAAGAACCAGCTTTTAGTTTTATTGATCTTTGTCCTTGTTTTCTTTGTTTCCATTTCATTTATTTCTGCTCTGATCTTTATGATTTCTTTCCTTCTACTAAATTTGGGTTTTGTTTGTTCTTCTTTCTCTAGTTCCTTTTGGTGTAAGGTTAGATTATTCATTTGAGATTTTTCTCGAGTCTTGAGGTAGGCTTGTATAGGTATAAACTTCCTTCTTAGAACTCCTTTTGCTGCATCCCATAGGTTTTGGATCATTGTGTTTTCATTGTCATTTGTCTGTAGGTATTTTTTTATTTCCTCTTGGATTTCTTCAGTGATCTCTTGGTTATTTAGTAATGTATTGTTTAGCCTCCATGTGTTTGTGTTTTTTACGTTATGTTCCCTGTAATTGATTCTAATCTCATAGCGTTGTGGTCAGAAAAGATGCTTGATATGATTTCAATTTTCTTAAAATTACTGAGGCTTGTTTTGTAACCCAAGCTGTGATCTATCGTGGAGAATGTTCCATGCTCACTTGAGAAGAAAGTGTAATCTGCTGTTTTTTGCTGGAATGTCTTATAAATATCAATTAAATCTATCTGGTGTACTGTGTCATTTAATGCTTGTGTTTCCTTATTAATTTTCTGTCTGGATGATCTGTCCATTGGTGTAAGTGAGGTGTTAAAGTCCCCCACTATTATTGTGTTACTTTGGTTTTCTCCTTTATAGCTGTTAGCACTTGCCTTATGTATTGAGGTGCTCCTATGTTGGGTGCATATGTATTTATAATTGCTATATTTTCTTCTTGGGTTGATCCCTAGATCATTATGTAGTGTCCTTCCTTGTCTCTTGTAATATTCTTTATTTTAAAGTCTATTTTATCTGATATGAGTATTGCTACTCCAGCTTTCTTTTGATTTCCATTTTCATGGAATATCTTTTTTCATCCCCTCACTTTCAGTCTGTATGTGTCCCTAGGTCTGAAATGAGGCTCTTGTAGACAAGATATATATATGGGTTTTGTTTTTGTATCCATTCAGCAAGCCTGGGTCTTTTGGTTGGGGCATTTAATCCATTTACGTTTAAGATAATTATTGATATGTATGTTCCTACTACCATGTTCTTAATTGTTTTGGGTTTGTTTTTGTAGGTCCTTTTCTTCTCTTGTGTTTCTCACTTGGTGAAGTTCTTTAGCATTTGTTGTAGAGCTGGTTTGATGGTGCTGAATTCTCTTGGCTTTGACCTGTCTGTAAAGCTTTTGATTTCTTCATCGAATCTGAATGAGATCCTTGCCGGGTACAGTAATCTTGGTTGTAGGCTCTTCCCTTTCATCACTTTAAGTATATCATGCCACTCCCTTCATGCTTGTAGAGTTTCTGCTGAGAAATCAGCTGTTAACCTTATGGGAGTTCCCTTGTATGTTATTTGTCATTTTTCCCTGCTGCTTTCAATAATTTTTCTTTGTCTTTAATTTTTGCCAATTTGATTACTATGTGTCCTGGTGTGTTTCTCCTTGGGTTTATCCTGTATGGGACTCTCTGTGCTTCTTGAACTTGGGTGGCTATTTCCTTTCCTGTCTTCAGGAATTTTTCGACTATAATCTCTTCAAATAGTTTCTCAGGTCCTTTCTCTCTCTCTTCTCCTTCTGGGACCCCTATAATGCGAATGTTGTTTCATTTAATGTTGTCCCAGAGGTCTCTTAGGCTGTCTTCATTTCTTTTCATTCTTTTTTCTTTATTCTGTTCCCCAGCAGTGATTTCCACCATTCTGTCTTCCAGGTTATTTATCCGTTCTTCTGCCTCAGTTATTCTGCTATTGGTTCCTTCTAGTGTAGTTTTCATTTCAGTTATTGTATTGTTCATCTCTGTTTGTTTGTTCTTTAATTCTTCTAGATATTTGTTAAACATTTCTTGCATCTTCTTGATCTTTGCCTCCATTTTTTTTCCACGGTCCTGGATTATCTTCACTATCCTTATTCTGAATTCTTTTTTTGGAAGGTTGCCTATCTCCACTTCATTTAGTTGTTTTTCTGGGGTTTTAACTTGTTCCTTCATCTGGTACATAGCCCTCTGCCTTTTCATCTTGTCTGTCTCTCTGTGAATGTGCTTTTTGTTCCAGAGGCTGCAGGATTGTAGTTCTTCTTGCTCCTGCTGTCTTCTCTCTGGTGGACGAGGCTATCTAAGGGGCTTGTGCAAGTTTCCTGATGGGAGGGACTGGTGGTGGGTAGAGCTGACTGTTGCTCTGGTGGACAGAGCTCAGTAAAACTTTAGTCCACTTCTCTGCTGATGGGTGGGGCTGGGTTCCCTCCCTTTTGGTTGTTTGGCCTGAGGCGACCCAACACTGGAGCCTACCAGGGCTCTTTGGTGGGGCTAATGGCAGACTCGGGGAGGGCTCACGCCAAGGAGTACTTTCCAGAAATTCTGCTACCAGTGTCCTTGTCCTCCCGGTGAGAGAGATCCACCCCCCACCTCTGCAGAAGACCCTCAAACACTAGCAGGTAGGTCTGGTTCAGTCTCCTATGGGGTCACTGCTCCTTCCCCTAGTTTCCGATGCACACAACTTTGTGTGTGCCCTCCAAGAGTGGAGTCTTGTTTCCCCCAGTCCTGTTGAAGTCTTGCAATCAAATCCCACTAGTGTTCAGAATCTGATTCTCTAGGAATTCCTCCTCCTGTTGCCAGACACCAGGTTCAGAAGCCTGACGTGGGGCTCAGAACCTTCACTCCAGTGGGTGGACTTCTGTGGTATAAGTGTTCTCCAGTTTATGAGTCACCCACCCAGCAGTGATGGGGTTTGATTTTATTGTGATTGTGCCCCTCGTATCGTCTCATTTTGGCTTCTCTTTTGTCTTTGGATGTGGGGTATCTTTTTTGGTGAGTTCCAGTGTCTTCTTGTCAACGATTGTTCAGCAGTTAGTTGTGATTCCAGTGTTCTCGCAAGAGGGAGTGAGAGCATGTCCTTCTACTCCACCATCTTGAACCAATCTCCTCATCAGACTTTTTGACAACATTTTAATTCAGAGGAAAGTGAAAGAAAGAAGAGTTAGGGGAAGAGTTAATGTCTACTCAAAATAAACTTCATAAAGGGCACAGATAATTATAACACATGAAAATTCACAGAATATCATCCTGTGAATTTTTGTTTGTTTTAAAGGATCCTCCTAGAGTATCTGCTTTAGGTCAGTAAAATGACTATAAACATCAATATACAAGTCAGCAGTGGACATTAAATGTATTGTAACTTCTATATCTTTGAGTAAAAAGGAGGAAGATGATGCTAAGCAGTGGCTCTATGACCTGACAGTGCAGACACAGTACAGCCATAAAATGGGGGAGGGATGTGATTATAGGATGTATGTAAAAAAAAAACGATTTTAACTATTTTCAGGAGTAGTAATTGGTGGTGTTAATATTGCTATTCTGAGGCTTACATATATATGTAGGCATAATCTAGAAAAATTAAGTAAAATTCCTGTAGTCCTGAATTTGAATTTTGTGGTCCTGAATCATTATGAATTCATGAGATATTCAGGCATTGAGAATTAATGACTGCTAACATCAAAAAAGAGTAAACTACAACACAACATGTCTCCAGGAAAAATAACACACTACCACCATTAGTTTTGCTAAAGGAATCAAACCTGATCTGATCAGGCCTCTGGGTTTGACTGTCAATTTTAAGAAATACCAAGGACAGAGGAGTGTGTTGAAATGCCCTGAGTATGCAACCAACAAAACTCCAGATAGTAGGAAACTCCACAGCTCAAATGGTGCAGGGTCTCCAGCAGGTACAAACTGAAGGAAACAAATGGATGGAGGTGATAATCTCAGCTAGGAGCCCTTCTCCATCTTGCTTGTATATTGGAAATAGTAGAAGTATTTAAGAATTAACACTTCTGGAATTATTTAAAACTTTGATTGCAGGATAACAAAATTTAGGGAAGATTTGAGGATTCAATTCATTGACACTGATAGAAATAGCTATTATTAATGGAAAGCATGTCATGTGACTGTACTATAACTAAGAACCTTAGATGTATTCTCTCTAATCTTCACAATGACTGTGAAATAGTGACTCTTATCCCCATTTTATAGCTGAGAAAATAGAGACACTGACAGGTTAAATAAATTGCACAAGTACTTAACTAATGTTTAGCTGAGTTGATAAATAGTTAACCTAGGCCTACTGACTCCATAGCCGTAATTTGCAACTACATAATGTAAAAATTATGTTTAAAATCCATATTAAGAAGCCTGTATTGTAACCTTAATTCTATCATTTAGGAATTTTAAAAGGCTATTTGCATTTTTAAAATATCTCTTGTTACTATCCAGGCATAAACCTAAAAAAAACGGTGTGGGATTATTACTTTAATCTTAAACAAATGGTATTGGGATTGAATTGCCAGCATATCAGAAAGAATTTATATTGGATATTAATTTTTGGCTCACTAGAAATGTCATATTTTTTAACTCTTATTCTATGCTTCGAGAATTGTCAACCACAGCTTCTAAACATTTTATCACTTTAAATCTTATTTTGCATCTTTCACTTTATGGAGATTTTTGTTTAGCTACTTGCTTAAAATCTTGGTTTCTGACAGAATCAGAACAAGATGATTTTGATGATGCCCCTGAAGGCAAAGTGAGAAATCATTAAACTGTTCTCAGTATTCCGTAACTGGTCCCTTGTACTAGGGAGCTAAGCTTGAACAAAATAACTGCTGAGATGCTGACCCTGTATAACTGGTTCTCTGCTTAGCACAGGCCAAACTTTCCATGCCTGGTAAACAAGGAGTAGTGTCATAAAATAACACTGATTTCAGGAAATTTCTCATTCTGGTTGGGTGGCATATAAATTTACAATCTATTCTACCCCATAATGTTTTTATTCATATGTCACCATGAGAAGCAGCTTGATCTGAGAGCATCATGGACCACCCCAGAGATTTCTGGAGGGGATTGAAATAATAATACTTCAGTTTGCTATAAGGCCAGGAGTTTCATCCGTAGAATCTTTCTCTTCCTTTCTGTTTCCTTTCCTGCCCAACTCATTTGTGCTCAGCTTAAAGCCCATCTTGAAATGGTGTTAAATCTAATACCACTCTCAGATTTCATCAGTCTTTGAAGTTGGCCAGGGCTACATAGAGTAAAAAGGCAAGCAAAAATGGACCTCTATAAATTACAGATTAGAAAGTATTTATTAGAACACCCAGGTTCTAATGAAATTTTGCCCTCCAATATACAGGGCTTGAAAATTGAACTGGTTTTCTCCTCTGAAATGACTTAAAGAATTTAAAAATCTCCTTTGTAGTGGTTTGTGATTCCTTGTGTGTCCATTGCTCACACTACCTCAGTTCCTTGATTTTAGATTTAAAAGTAGAGGTGGTAACTTTTGCTGCATTACAGATTTACCAGAATTCCATGTTTCCCTGTGATCTGCATGTTGCTGATTTAGTCCCTGTCCTGAAGGCTTTCGGGTCCTACAGAAAAGATGTAAATGATCTTGGACCCCTGCCCAGAAATACAGAGAGCCACTAGGCAGCATTTTGCATTGAAGGTCAGTGCATGTTTAAGAATATAGAGAAAAATGATTAGCCATGGATTTGTTTCAGATCCAGGAAAGAGAAGTCAGAGAAAACCATCCCTTCCCCCTTAGGAGATTTTGTGGAGGAAGTGGATTTTTAGGAGCTGTTTAAATGATGGATGAAAGACCACTAACTTCACATGGATTCTGTATTGGTGAATAAAATAGCTTCAGATCACTAAGGTATTATGAGGAGAGTACTATAAAAATACACAGCAAGATCTAGGTTAGAAGTGGCCCTTTAAATATGATCACCCACCTATTCTTTAGGTAATCTAATTCCTCTTCTGAATATCGTTGTGTATCTGTGCTTTTGTGTGTGGCGTATCCAATTTTGGTTGATATGGGCAATAATTTTAAGGATGATATAAAATAGGACCATTGCAAAATGTAATAAATTTGCACAGTGAAGTGCCTTTGGGATTGATTAGGACTGTTTTGCATGGCTTAGTAAAGGTGAAGTGTTATCTCTCTTCTCTTCAGAAAAATGAGTTTCGTTATCTCAATGAAATATTTTTATGGAAAATGATCATATGCTTTTCTAGTATAAACCTTCAGACTATAACTTTTATAGTGGTCACGTCTTCTTTGTTATATTTTATTTGAAATTTCAACTTTTCTTTTTCTTTCTCTTAAGAAGAAGTAAGTCACTTATCTTCAGGCTTCAGCCTTCCCCTTTGTCCAAAATCTAACACGTCTTCCACCCAAAACTTATTCTCTCAAATGTCAAATGGAGAGAGAAATGAATAGATGCATCAGTGGTGCATGGACGGATGCATGGCTGGGTATGTGGATTGCTGCATGGGTGAGTGCATAGATGAATGCAGGTTGATGAATGCATAGGTGGATTCAGGAATTAAAGGATAATGGGAAGGAAGGATAGAAGGACACAAAATAAATTACTTTTATAAAAATGAATTGAATTCAACAGAAGAAAAATGAATTGTAATACAACTGGAGGAACTGCTAAAATTCACTTAAATGTTTCTTCTATCCCCAAAGACACTGTAGTGCCTAAAATACTTTAAAATGATTTTTAAAAATTTATTTGTGCCAATCCCCATGCTAGATATTTTGTATGTTTTCATTTGTAAGAGACCTCTGCAGTTTATATGGCTGGCACTTCATAGTGAGAACCTTCCATCGTTATAACAAGACCTTTGCAGTTAACCACCTCTTAGTATTTGTCTTACGATACAGTCCCGTTCATCGCCAGATCTATAAAGAGGGGTACTAAACGCTAGTCTGATGGGTTCCTCGGTCCATCTAGAGCCCCACAGTATACATAAAGCCAACCAGGAGAGCTACTGTTGTGTTAATTTGTTTTGTTAGATTAATGATTCTTCTGTTAATATTTAACCTTTTGTCAAATTGCGATGCGTAGGGTTATACATCTCGATCAATACAAATGAATAATGGGACAGGCATACTTTTTCATCTCATTTCTTTTCCCACTAGTACACAGCACTCTGTTTTCTTGGCAGTGCGTTTTAAATGGTCCATAATTAATTAAACAGAGAATGACGTATCTTTTCACCATGTGAAAAGAAGCACTGATGTGCAGACTACTAAGTCCTCATTCTTTCTGTGAAGCAAACTGGGGCTGATTTACTTATTTTTTCTAAGTTGTATCTCTCTTTAATCTTTCCTGAGGATTTGGAATATTGAAGGAGTCCCTCTGAGGTCTGGATTGAGGGGAGAGATGTGGTGTGCTTCATGGAGTGCGTGCAGATCAGGTGCTATGTGCCTGGTGGAGCAAATCTGAAAGCTTCTATGTGTTTTGGTGATTAGCAACATCTAGGACATTATTGGCAATAGTGCTAAATAAGAAGTGAATAGTACTTGGGAATTCTAATAGCATGGTCTAAACTTATAAAGCTTTCTCCCCAAACAGAAAAAGTACAGGTCAGCCCCTCACAATATCATTTTGCCAGTTCTTAATTTTAAAGGCATTCTTGTTTATTCATTCTCTTAACAAAATTTGTCAGGGAGAAGTCCTCACTCCACAGAGTACCCAGGCTACACAGCTTAATGCCATGGTATACACTGAATGATCTCTTCTGCTATATTCTTGCTGACCAGTTGTTTCTCTTCTTCTTGAAGAGAGGCCATTACCTTGTGTTGCTGTAATTCAGAGCCTCTTAGTCATCCCTTCCATGGTAGGTTCCTGAGACTGGATGAACGAGTAGAGGACTTGTAGAACAGCAGTGTTTTGTTTCAATGATCATTTCTTCCAGGAATAACATGGCCACCGCCCAGTGCTGTTAATTCCCTTAAAAAATGATTTTACACTATAAAGACTGCCTGACCATGAACTCTCATGTGGGATTTAGCTATGTAAACTCTGCCAGATTTGAGAAGCTCACCTTAGGAACTGTCTCCCAAGACAGCAATTTCCTGTGAACATCAGTCTTGTAGGACACATTTGTTTCCTCTGACTTGGGCCTGTAACCATAGGCTGCATTCCTATTATTTCCAGCTTGAAGGTACACCATTGCCCTTTCCTTCTGTGTCACCAGTCTCAAACACAGGAGCCTTGGGGTCTTAATGTTGAAGGGCAATCACATCAACCCCTGTCTGTTTCCACGGAGCTGTGAGTTCATGCTTCCTGCCTGAAGGCTGACCTAGAATCCTAATGAGCTGAATTCAAGCTGAACTTGCTTCTCTGGTTGATGCTTGGGCCATCTGTTGACCTTCTGTAGCTCAGGCAAGAGTTTTTAGCCCTGGCAGCATAGATGAGAGAGACATGGGTTGTATCTGTCAACTTTCCTATGTTTTTTGCACTCTTTCCTGTGTTTTTTACTTTTTTCACTTCCCAAATTAGTAAGAAGCAAGTTTAAGCCGCCTAAAGCATTCACTGTTTGCATACATGGTGCACTTAGTTATTTCTCTCTTCAGACTATAGGGCCAAGATGATTCAGGTCTCATGGGATTCTACACAACAATGTTGGTAGAATAAATGAAGTGATCGATGAATGAATAAGTGGTATTCAGATGAATTAAAGATGCTTCTGCACCCATAGTTAATGACGAAGTGAAGGATTTTACACAACATGGATGCACCAACTCTGATCCTGTAGTCTGATCTCACTTATTTTCTCTGAACATAACACCATGAACCACATTAGTAGGACAACAGCTCTGAGTTCTTCCGATTGGTGGTGAGAGACCCAATCAACACAAAGTCACTGTTACAATAATTAGCATATGATTATTATGGTCACATGTAAATGGCTTCCTGGTCCCTGTTAAGACTAGTAACACATTTACATAATGACCTCTGTCCCTACCCTGTGCTTTTAATTCTAGCTCCCCTCTCCCCAGCCTCCCACTCCCCACACCTGGCTGCTGCCTCTGGAGTGTACACACCATGCCCCCGGTACCCAGTGTCATTCTGGACACTGGGCCCTCTCCCCTTGCTCAGGTTTCTTTTGAACCTGTTCCAGTGCTCACACAATGCTCCCGTGCTCTACCTTGACAACTTGTGTGGCTTCTCCATAACTGACCCTTAGCTTCGCTGCTCTTCAGGTAAGATCAGTGAGGTAATTATCTCAGGTAATTACTCCTCCAGCCCTTCAGGTCAGTATTCCGGAGCTTGGCCTGTCCCTTAAAGAGGAAGATCCAACAGGCCCACACCTAAGGGACAAGGTAATTCTGTGACTCTAGGAAAGAAGCATGGACTTGAACGGATGACCAGGGAGTACCAGTTACACAGAGCTGTCATGCAGACAGCAACATGAGCCTAAACCATTTGTGTCATGGTGTTCCTGGGACTCTTCTTTAGGAAAGGAACTGTTTCCTAACACACTGTAAACTTTTGTACAACAGTAGCTATTACAATTACTAAAAGCTAACATATTGAGCACTTTCTATGTCCCAGGCTCTCAATTCATCCTCATAAAACGTTGGCATGGTAAATTCTATTACATCAATTTAAGAGCTAGGAAAGTGAAGTTCAAAGAAATTATATATCTTGACTAAGAACACAAAGCTAGTGAATGAAGGAGCCAAGATCTGGCCCTAATCTGGTGTCCTTAATGACCATTGCCACCTCCCCGCAATAAAGGAACCTCTCTGGGCAAAAATGTCTTTCCATTTATGAAATAAAGAACTAGCATTATAACATTTCAGGTCCCCAGAAAGATTGCCAATATCAGGAAATACAATTGTTGTCAAGCACTTTGCATATAGGAAATGCTAAATCAAGCTAAATTAAATTCAGTAGAGTTCTAGACAGTTAACAAGCCTTTATTAAACCCCTGCTGTGCTGGGCACCCAGCCGTGACTTGGGTTAAGCCTAATACTACTTAATTTATGAAAATGCTGCTATAATTATTTTGTTTCTTAAATTTAGGTGCCCTTAAGAAGAAAGTAAAATTTTAAATTAAACATAAATTATTTATCCCAATTCTCTGATTTCCATTCCATTTAACATACCTTGAGTAGGTACCTAGTTGTAGTAGACATTTTAGAGGGTCTGCCTAGGTCACACTTACTGCCTTTCTCCCACAGTTACCCATCCCTTGACACCCTGTGGAGGTGGGTTACTTACAGCCATGTTGGACCATCTAAGTAGGGCCAATCAGGCTCATTCTTCTGTGACTTCGGGATTGAAATTTAGAGGCTACTCATCAGTCTTTGCATGTGGCTGACATGTACCACGTGAACCCGGAGAGAGCAGAGTATCTTTGTGCCATTTAGACAGAGTCACAGGGGACCAGACTACAGCAGGGGAGAGGAGAGCACAGTAAATGTGGAGGAGAGAAGCAAAGATGAGAAAAATACGCATCTAGAGAGACAGACAGACAGACGGACTGACCAAAGCAAGAGAGCTCAGAGCCATGCTGAGAAATGTGGATTTGAAAATGGAAATTCCCAGCATAATCCATACGTGGTGGTGAAGCTCGCCACTCTTAATACTGCACTTCGTGGAGTGAGGACTTTGCCTGGTAAAATGTAATGAGAGCATGGATAAACAAGGATGTCTTTAAAATGAAGAACTGGCAAAGTAACATTTTAAGAAACTAAGGAAACCTGTACTTTATTATTCTTTTCTGTTCTCGGACAGAGCCTTGAAATTTTATGTCATGGAATCAGAGGAATTGCCGGGTTATATTTCACTTATTTAAACGCATCATTGCCAGTAATGGCCTAGGCGTTACTAAAGGCCGCGATTAGGACGGACCATTAATTTTTGCTTTGCTTGCTCCTCCCTCCTCTACGTTTCCCTCAGATATCAAGACTGGCTTTCTGGTTGGGCTACTATTTCTTCTTTGCAAAATGTGCTGCTCTGTATAAGGAGCTCCTGGTCAAGGCAGATCTGTGTCACCCAGGTAGAGGTAGGTAGGGAAGTGATGACGTGCCCTTCCCGTCACAGCTGAGATTTCCCAGCATGGCCTCACCTGGTTTGGTGAACCCCTGCTACTTCACCTTCACCCCCTTGAACTTCTGACCTTCTGTGTTGTCTTCTGAAAATTTTTGCCCAAAATTTCTAACTGCATTCTTGATGTACTGAGTGCTCTGATCTGGGCCATTTCTGGTCTTGACAGTCATTGCAGGACATTTCTGGAGGCCCCGGAGAAGGAGCTGGGGATAGGTCCCTGCCTTTGTAGTGCTGATGGTGTGTAGAAGAGACAAAGAAGAAGACACACCCATACCACAGTGCGTGACAACTGCCGTATTGGGCTGTCTGAGACATTAGAGGGTGCCCCTCTCAGAGACATAGGTCTAAGAAGGCTCCCTAGCAGAAGCAGCTCCTGCACTGTGGCCCCAAAGCTGTGTTGTATTGAGCTGGGTAAATCGTGCGTGGATGGATGATATTCAAGGGTCAGGAGCCGCCTGTACGAAGACCCACAGTTAGGAAGTGCACGGTGCGCCTCTTGGACTGAACACGGTTGATCAAACTGGGGCCTCGGTGCCACGGGAGAGGGAGGTTGAGAGACAGGTGGTCCGATCACGAAAGGCCTTACAAGCCTTGTAAAAGGGCTTTTGACTTGAAAGAATTCAAGAGTGGCCGGAGAGTTTTGAGCAGGGAAAGTCACACGTTTTGATTTGAATTTTCCAAAGATCCAAGTGGTTGAATTGAGTCCACAGCTACTGGTCAACTGAACTTACTAGACAACAGATGTGTTTGCCTTTGATGCAGGAACTATTTTTTTTTTTAACCCCAAGAGTCAGAAGTCCCAAGAAATTAAACATAGAGGTATTTTCATTTCAGTCTTGTTACCTCAGCTCACCAGAGGAATCAGTAATGTTGTGTTTGACCTATGAATGCTTCTCTGAGTTTTCATTTCCATGGCAGTATCTGCAGAGGCAATCAGAAAGTGGAACAAGCAGAGTTCATGAGACATAACCGCTGGAGCAACTTTATTTTTGTCTTACACGGGCCACTAAAGACTCACTCAGTGGAAGCCATTCTTCCAGTGTTCCTAGTTGAAAGTTCAGCCAGTCTCAGAACTTTCTGATCTCCCTAAGCACGGTGGTCACTTTAAAATTTCACAAATAAGTTTAGTTACTTAATTTAAATGTTTCCGTCTCTGGGGAACAACTTGCCACTCCATTCAAGGCCACGGTCTGGGAAGGGACACAGCAGGATTTTAATATCTTACCTTCTCTGCCACCTGAGAGTTTCTGCCTTCACTGTGGCCCCGAGGCGTGGAACCTGGGAAGGGAGGCGGCCTGGGGGTGGGGCACAGAAGAAAGTTTGTCACTTGGGCGGCACCACTAGAAGATGGCAGGGTGACGTCCCAGCGTGACATACTGAAAGCTGACTCTTTCTCCTGTGAAACCTTGGCTTCAACTGGGCCCCCTGTGCCACAAGCAGCTCATTCTGTCCCTCCGGCTGCCCCTCCCCCTCAGCCCCTGCGTTGTGCCGTCATCCCCTTCACATGGCGACTCTCAGGGGGGACTTCCTCTGCTCTTTCAGACAGGCTCCTGAGAAGGAGGTAAAGTGGCTCCCTGGTCAGCCCTCATCTGCAATCCTGTGTAATCCACATCTGATTCCTAGGAAAGAGTCATGCTTCCTTAACCTTGACGTGTTCTGGGAGTGGAGGCCAATCCCAATGCAGCCATCTCTGTGTAGCTCCCACCTGCTCGCTTCCTCAGGCAGGAGTCAGAGCCCAGTCTCCTGGGCCCCTTGGCTGTGGAGCACACGTAGCAAACTCTCCACTGAAGCCTTTCTTCTGGAACTGGGCCTCACTCCTTCCCCATAGCGGGTAGGGTGTGGTGGGGACTTAGAGCACACCGACAGCTCTCGCCCCGAACACCCTCTCCATAGTTTCTGACTGCCCGGCCCTTGTGTAGCCTCATCAGAGGCGAGGGACTCAAAAGTCAGGAAACCGCTTTCTAGACATTTCTTTTGACCATTTGGCTTATGGCACCTCTTTGGAATCTGATCTTTCTCATGTCTCGACACCACAGTCAGAACTTCCAATGTAACATTGTGCTACGTAGACTTGTAAGCACACTGCAGCCTGTTGGGGAGAACTAGGCAAAAAGGAAAGGAATGCCCCTCATCCTCCTTGCTTATGAAACGTGAGTATGTGCTAGAGAGAGGGCGGAGAGGCATTCGCTGGCAAAAGTTAGGAAGAGTCTGAGGAGGAAGACGAATGAAACAGAGAAGGGAGAAATCATAACAAAAGTGGACTTTCAGTGGAGCATTTGAGAAACACTCATTGAGAAGATGAGTCATTGCTCTGGTTAGAAGTCATATCAATAACTGATCAAATAAATATGCTTAGTTGGAAGCCCAGTCGATAGCCTAGAGCTGTTGTTTTGGTTTTAGGGAAGCATCCCAGAGAATCTTGAGAACATACAATTTATGAAAGAGCCTTTGGGTTTGTAAGAATATGGTCTCACTTATTCCAGGAATCCTGCTGATTCCTCAGCAGTCAGGCAGACCATTAGTTCCTTCCATCTCCAAACAACTCTATTCGTATTATATTATAAACCAACTCACTGAAGGCCAGAAGGCAGGCCTCACACTCAACTCTGCAATTGGAAAGCATTTGTAGTTTTGCTTCCACATTTTTGTTTTTCTCCCTCACATGTGTGATATTTGGGGACTTCTGATCAGAAACATCTGGGCAAAGCTGAGTCATCTTGTGTCTACACTAAGGTGTCTCCTGGAATATGTACCATGTGGTCCCAGAAAAAGCCATGAAGTCTCCACTCTCACCCTGGGTGATGATGAAGAGCCACGGTCCACCCTCCAGGACTGGCAGAGCAGCTCTACTATGTCTGGTCTGGAGAGCATAGCAGAAGTCCACACTGTAACTCTCCAGGTTTGGGCTGCTGAGTAGACTTTTTTTAATGAGTGTCGAGATCTCAGTGGTGAACATTTTGGCATTCAAATTACCAACTGCATTATCCCACTCAGAAAACAAATAGCTTATGTGGATGAAAACTGCAAGGTCAATTTTAATTCATCTCATATAACTCTCATTGACTAGGTCATTCTAGTTATCTTTTTCAATAACTACTCATATATTCTTACAAAAGATCATGAACACCTTTTAGGGTATCCTTCCAGGTCACTTTAACAAGCCTCACTATCAAAAGCAATAGATCTCCTCCCCAGCAACCATCCTGTACAGTGTGACCCTGTGCCCCAGCTTCATCAAATTAGATTAACCTTGAGTACCATCTTACCCCAGCTGGACCAATCAGAATTACGCCCTTGTGATTTGGAATTGAGATCAACAGAAATCAAGGAGATTGTCTTCATGTAGCTGGACATGTAGCAGCTGTGCTCAGGAACTGTGGTAAAGCTGTCTTCGGCTAGCTGCCTGGAGCAAAGTGAGCAACCAACAGGGTGGGGAAAGAATGATGTAGATTCACAGAGAGCAACAGTCAAGAGATGGGGAGAGAGCACTGTATGAGTTCCTCCCAGCATCCCGTGCCCAGCATCAACCTTTCCTGAGGCCTGGCTGCCTTCCTGGCCTTGGTCTCCATGTAGGGTGACAGCGCGATCTGGTTTTTCCAGTTCGATTATACGAGCGCTCCCTTTCACTGTTTGGACAGTGACATCCACAGATACCCTATTTCTCTGAGACCTTAATTTTATCCTTGTAAGAGAACCCCTTTTTGCCCAAGTTAGCTCAAGCTGGTTTTTCTTACTTACATTAGGACCAATGCATATAGCAGCCTTAACAAATAGACATTTTAGAGAGTTATCTCCATTTTGCAGATGAGAAAACTGAAGCTCTGCGGAGTTAGGCAAGTCATCCAAGATCAAACATCTAATAAATGATGAAACTGGGATTTCAACCAGATCTGGCCACCTCTCGGTCCGATACATTTTCCATCAGGCTTCATTGTTTCTCAAGGACACAGACTTGGGTTGTTTCTGTAGGCAATAGCAATTGTGTCTGTCTCGAAGCCTCTGAAGACAGATTGGGTGTCCAAAAAATGAATCTCAAACTTTTCTGATTAAATATCTGCTTTCCAGTTGCTCTTTGAAATATGAGATAGAAAATGGCAATGCTGATGAAGATGAAATGAACTCGGGCAGAAGCCTGAGCTGAATTTGGGAAAGATGATTAGTGAATTGAGTGCTGGTGAGAAACAAAGAGGTTGTTTGCCTTTTTCCTGTTATCCATGTGTTATTGAAAAGATGGACTCATTCCCATCTGAGAGCGCTCTAATTAAAAGGTCTTTTGGATAAGGCTCCAAATGCAACAGAGGGACAATAAATTAAAGTATATGTGTTCTTTGTACTGTTCTGGTTTCATTAGCCACTGGGCCACATCTTTTTCTATTACACATCAGGGATCATTACATAGAAGGGCAGTGAAGGCCCGTTAAACATTGATTCTTAGACTTTCTTCTTCCCAGGTAAAGTCACATCTTTCAGAAATGAGAGTCATATGTATTTTATATATATATATATATATTTTAAATTTATTTAATTTATTTATTTTTGGCTGCATTGGGTCTTCATTGCTGAGCACGGGCTTTCTCTAGTTGCGGTGAGCGGGGGCTACTCTTTGCTGTGGTACGCGGGCTTCTCATTGCGGTGACTTCTCTTGTTGCAGAGCATGGGCTCTAGGCACATGGGCTTCAGTAGTTGTGGCACGTAGGCTCGTAGTTGTGGCTCGCGGGCTCTAGAGCGCAGGCTCAGTAGTTGTGGCACACGGGCTTAGTTGCTCTGTGGCACGTGGGATCTTCCCAGACCAGGGCTCGAACCCGTGTCCCCTGCACTGGCAGGCGGATTCTTAACCACTGTGCCACCAGGGAAGCCCTGTATTTTTAATTAACCTTAACTGGGTGCTGTTTTTTTTTCACATAGCTCTAACACAATGAGTATAATGTGGCTGGATTGTCTCTTCAGAGATGACCTGGCTCTGGTTCGAACGCAGAAAGTGTTTTGGACTAGACTTCCCTAACAAAAGCAAGGGCTCCTCCCCAGGGATGGACACAAACTCCCACCAGAGGGAACCCCACCCTGTCACCACCACCCATAAAATCCCACCACCTTTCCAGATATACCCATTGTTAGCACAGATCGGGGATCCTGGAAGCTAAAATATCCCAAGCCCAAGAGAATGGCTGTTGGCATACTTTTCTGAGTAAAGTGCTTATATTTTCCCCTGCACTTCACCCTGTCCTCTTAATGGCAAAGGAAGTGGCACTAATTTTACTGGTCAGCAATTGCAAGAGATCAATAAGAGAGCAGACGTGCCAATTTGTAAGAGAGGTGTTATTTTTAAACAGGCTGCCGAACTCCAAAATTGCATTGAGCTTTTAAGAGCAAAAAATTGACCAATCAGGTTTAATAACTTTTTCTTCTTTCTTGTTTCCAATATGTTATCATTGTTTTGTTTGCTAATGTCATTTGCTTTTGCTGTTGCCAGAGGAGAAGGGTGGTGAGAAGGAAGAAGAAGAAAGATGAATGGGCGGAGGGGAGATGCAGGGAATTGGGAAAGCGTCATAAATGATCAGGGCCCAGAGGATGACATAATACCTACTAGTAACTTTAAATTTTCTGGCAGTGTATGCATTGCTGACTCTTTTATTGGTTGGTCCGCACTGAGAAATATCATTTAATGCAAATTCGTCATTTCATTACAATTCTCCAGCTAGTGTAAATCAGATTTCAACATTTGCTCAACATTGAGCCTAAAGCCTCAGAGAACCGATACGCTTCAATGCCTGTGGTAATTTCTTCTCCATCAGGTTCCTTTCCCTGGGCAAAGTTGTCCAGTTTTGCTGTTCTACTGATCAGGCTTTAGGAAAGAGGTCCCAGACCCACTGAGCATCTTCTGTATTTATATGGTCCACCCTGGATGTGGAATAAATGGTACTGGGGGGGTCTGATTGTGAAGGAGAACAGTATAGAGTAAGCAAGATGATTCTTGATCTGCCAGTTGGTAAACCAAAGCTCATTATCCCCATTGATGGGAAATACACCAATAAAGGGGCCTCTGGGGCTAGTAAAAGAAACATCTGGTTTTTCAGAACATTTCTTCACATTTCAGTTTGGAGGAATGTATATCCCTTCTGTGCTTTTGCTACTAGATATTCCAGAAAGGGGGGTGGGGGGCAGGTTTTTTTTTTTTAACAATTGTCTAAAATTGGAATGAGGGGCAAATCGTGCTTTGTTCACACCTGAAGGGAAAGAGCATATGAACAGACCATGCAGAGTAAGTAATTCCCAAATGATTCTTTTCCTTCAGCTTAAGATATTTCTATGTGGTGAGAGTCACACATTCTCAAATGTATTTACAACTAAATTACTGTACCAACATTTAGATCATTCCCAAGTAACAGTGTGAAACCAGCAGCCTCAGAAGTATTTATAACTGAGACGCATGATTGGTGGCACAGAAATTGTTTTATAAGATACTGCACCTATCATTTTCGATTGCTGACTTAAGGTGAAGGATCTGTATACAAATATAAATTGTTTGTGTTAAGGAAATAGTGATTAAATATGGGCTTTGTGTATTAGTCATTAATCTTTTCATTTAAATGCAAATTCTTCATTTCAACCACTACCTGAAAATACATCTAATGGGAAACAAGTTGGATCTTCTGATTTATTATTTCAGACAAGGCTTTTAAAATATGCATTTTCTTGTCATGGGGAAGGGTACGTTCTATTTACATTCTTTAAAAAATGCACTCCTAAAAATCCAGCCAACCAAATATTACTTGAAACTCAAATATAAACTTTATATTTTTTCTTTATGAGCATGGGGTGTGTGTTTGAGAGAGGGGTGTGGTGGTGGATATCCCCTCTCCCTCAGTAATTCCCAAATCATGGTGTACTGGGAGTCTTGGAGTTATTATTGGAGTTTACTAACACTTGTCCCCACCAGGCGTTATCTTAAGAGTCAAAAAATAAATATGTCTGGCCTACATATTTTAATAGTAATTAATAGCATTATATAGTAGAAGACGCCATATCAAACTCTCAACTAGACTCACTCATTAAATCTCACAATAACCCAGTGAGGTGAGTGTTATTTTTTACGCCCAGTTTACAGATCGGGGTGAGACCCAGAGATTAAGGAGCTGGACTAAGATTACATAGATGTTTAAGGAAACAGTACTCAAACCCAGATCAGCTGACAACCTGTGAATTCACCTCGAGACCCTGCTGACTTCCCAAATTAAATTTTATTTAAAGGAATTTTTGGCTAATTATTTTTCTAAATCAATGTTTAAAAAAAGAATATGATTCTCAAGTATGAGAAGCCTGGGAGCCCTGCTCTAACTGAATGAGGGCGTGCAGTTAATTGAGTTGGGTGTTGTCATGCTTCCTGAAACTAGGAGGTCAAGGTAAGGTGGGGGAGGGAGGAGGTGAGGGCGAGCGGCCCATTCATTAGCTAACGCACCTGCTGCTCGGAGCACATGGCACAGACTTCACGGCAGGTACTCAGGTGCCCTTTGGAGAGAGGAACCATAGTGCCATAACTACTAATGAACCATTCTGTGACTATAGCTCTCGTGTTTCTTATTAGATGACCAGGGCAAGATGGCCCCAAAGAAGAAATCAGGAGGTGATGTGAAACATAGACCAAATTAGAAAATGGCGTTGCTGAGGTGTATTTCCTCCTCCAAAAATACTGGGGGGAGAAGCCTTCTGTTACCTGCCACCTTGGGGAAAAAATGTTAGTGGTATCATCTAGTAATGTCTGGTTAGATTACTCCGTGATCCCCCTACCTGAGGCATCCATAGAATGGACATACTTTTTCTTTTTTTTTTTAACCCAGTGATTTTAGAGGCAGGGTGGAATAGAAGAAAGAGCGCTGGACCAGTGATTTGTAAAATTCTTAAAGCAGCAAGCCGTGGCAGAATTCATTTGGGCTTTGTAGGGGCTGGGAGTTCTGAAATAAGCCACAGGAAATAGGGGATTGGATTCAAAACCTTTTGTTGGGAGGTGTGGCACCTGAAACAGTGGGGTCTTTCTCAACACTTCGTGAGTGCTGAGCCCTTCATAAAATCAGCCAGATAAAGGGAATCCATCAGTTCCTACTTAGCAGAAAATCTGTTACAGGAATACCTGGGGCCCGGTGCTATCTGCTTTTCACCCGCCCTCCACCCTACCCTTCTCGGGGATGGCTTTGCCCTGGCGGTGTTAGGATGGAGCTTGAAATGGGCCATAATGGGAGCATTTATACCTTGGAAATCGGCAAGTCCTATAAAGCAGGGGCTGCTGGCACAGCCTCCCCTCTTCCTCCCTGCCCCCCTCTACCCAGCTGGTAGTAAAACATTTATCAGCACAGCCACTGATTCTTGCCTGCCACCACTCGGGTGATTTTTGGCCATGATGTTCCATGCAGAGTACTTCATTTTCCTTGTCTATAAAGTGAGACTACTAATCTTAGTGCCTAATCATCTGACTTTGGAGAGAGTTAAATGAGATCAAGGTAAAGCGTGCTTCAGGGTACTCGGCACCTAGTAAGTACTTGAGGAGTTTTGGCTCATTCATTCTCATTGCTGTTCATTAACCAGAATAAATGTGATCTTTCTAACGTAGACTCTCTCCCTGTTATTTCCCTACTTAAATCCTTCCGTGACCCCACCCAGCCCCCTCCCTGCCCCTGGCTCTCAGCATCTAATCACAGCTCCTTAGTGAAGAAAATGACGCAAATGACCTCTTTGGAAGGCAACCCAGTGGCTTTAACCTCTCACTCCAGAAGGAGCATTTCCCCTTTGCTGGGAGTGGCCGCAGAGGCTCTGGTGCTGTTTTAAGGCTCTGCCTTTGCAGTTATTGGGGAGTAGTAAGGAAGGACAAGAAAGCCTACCGTGGCTCGTTTTGTGGGCAAGAATCCCTCCACAGGTGCAGTTGCGGAAAGAGGCCAGAAACTGGCAAAGGCTTATTTCAGAGACTCTTACTGGACCCTTAGGTAGCGAGGAAACTACTCCGTGCCACCCCACAGGGCTTCGGTTATGGGGCAAGCTAAGAATCAGAAGGTCCTCAGTGCAGAGTCCACTCCACAACTTACTAGCTGTGTAACTGTAGACAAGCTTTTTACAACCTTTATTGAGCCTCAGCTCCTCTTCTATAAAATGGGTAAGCAAATGCCAGCTTCATGGACTTGCTGTGAGGACTAAGTGAGGGTAACATTCAGAAAGTCCTTCAGCCCGGTGCCTGCTGGAAGCTCTATCACTGCTGACATACCCCCGCTCCCTGGACAAAGTGGTAAATGCAGGGATGGGAAAGGGGAAATTCAACTGTGTTTTTCTTCGTAAGCTCTGATGAGCTTCTCTGTAGGCATGAGCTGACACCACGAAGAACCATTTAGTAGCTGCAGTCAGTGATGAAAACAAAGAGAGTTCACGCATCTGGTGCCTCTAGAGACCACTCTGTCTCCGAAGACTCTTCAGTCTTGCCCAGGTCACGTGCCGGGCAGCCTGTCCCCTGCCCAGCTCTGAGCACAGCTAACCTGTGGTGAGAGCAGGGAGGGGGCGGCCTCCAAACACACCAGTAATGGTAAAGGTTAAAGTCATTCATGGTGTTATAATTAACTGCTCTGTTAGGTGTTTTACAATCTTGACACCACCAAAGAGAGAAAATGTTTAATCAGAATGCAAAGCACCTCCGAGTTCATCCATTTTCATGGTGGAAATGGCAGGCACAGGAGAAGGAGCCAGCCCACTTTCCTTGCAGGTTGCATGCTCATTGCTGTCTCTCCTGCCACTGGTGAGAACTTCATCTCTCAGAACTTTCTATGCTATAGAGGAACTTTTCGTTATTACGGCAAAATCTATTTATCAGCCCTTCTTGGGGTCAGGATCCTTAACAGTGGTTCCCCCGTCATAGTTCTGTAAGCCATGACCTGTGTGGAAAAATAATAGTGTGCAGCCTGGTCAAGCCTGAAAGCAGGTGACCTTACCTCCCCTCTTGGACTTGGACCTCTGACCCTTCTCTGCAAGGGCACGGATGGTCACCTGTCCCCCTACCCCCAGCCAGCACTGCCTGACAAGGGGAAGGTAGGTGCTGAAAACGTTCAAAGCTGGCTGAGCCCTGGTCTCCAGTGGCTGCGTGCTCTGTCATCCCATACGTATGGCCCTGAGCATAGCTGGTGCAAATCTGACCTTCTGCCAGTGGTTAGTCTTTTTCTTACAGGCTGCACTGCTCTGCTGCTGGGCTGGGACAAGTCACTTAACTGCTCCACATTCTCATTTCTTTACTGTAAAAATGATTTTGTGGGACTGTTGTAAGAAACAGGACTAACAGAAGACACCTAGGATATAGGATGTACCCACAAACAGAAGCCGCTAGCTGCCCCATGCTGCAGTGATGAATGAACTGTGTTCTGCAGCAGAGAATGCTTATTGTGGGCACCGTGATTACTGTAACAGCTATTTTGATCAACTGTGTCCTACGTAGAATACAAAGACCACCCTATTTATCTAATAACACTATTAGTGTTCTCAGACAAATATATTTGCTGATTTCAAAACCTCTTAGCTTTTGCACAGGCAAAAATAAATAAAATAAATAAAAATTTTAACACCCTATTATTTTTTAAGTCACACCCCAGTCTTTATTTTAAGAATAGGATGTCTTGTCCTTGGTGGTATAAGGAGCCATTTGGACAGCCTGTACCCATTCCCCAAACGGTAGGTTTCTGCCTGTCACTGCCCAGCTGATGGGCAATTTAAAATCGGTTTCTAGCACCTGTGCAATGCAGAGCTTCCTGTGCAAGCACTTTACTGGCTCCCGATGGGAAACAGCCAGGCCTCTGATACATTCTGGCCTGGAGGGTGCCAGGTAATCTCTTTGTACAGCGTGTCTGTCCCTATCTGCAGAAGGTGTTTATTTTTAGCTCTTCACACTGTTTCTAGCACCATCCCTCCTTTGGAGGCCGACAGCTTGTTCAAGGGATCTTAAACAAGCTGTTAAAAGCAAGAAACTCTGAAAGCAGAGAGGCAGCCGAGAAGGTGATTAGAACAGAGTTCACCTTTGGTGTTAGAGGCAGAAGGCAGCTTGGATGGAGTGTCAAGCAAGTTGGCCAACAAACTTTTAAAAGTTGGCCTTGGTGACACTCGCCTGGAGCTTTAAAGAAACAATGCTTGAAAGAACCTGAGAGCCTGAAGGCAGCTGGGTACAGAGGTTCGCGCTGGATGTGCGACTTCTCACAAATAGCAGGAAGCCGGACTCCTGAGCTCAGACTGCAAACGCCAAGGGCAGAAGCAGGAAAAGAAATCCAGGGTCGGTGACCTTTCCACAGGGCCAGCTGGTTGGTGCCTTTTCAGGCTAATTCGAGGTGGCAGGAGGTCTGTGCTTGAGATCACATCCGGAATTGTGATGCTTAGCGTCAGAAGCCTGACACCACCCAGACAGTCCCTGGACACCTGCGGGGGACAGAGCGCCAAGGTTAAGGAAATCAGCAAAAGGACAGAATCTCTGAACAAGTTAAGTCCCCCGGGGTCAGGTTCCTCGTGGCAAGGAAGGAAGGAGGGGAGGCTGCGAACATTGCCTGTCTGGGTGGTGCCAAGTGTGCTGAGTGCCTGCCCTTGATAAATATTAAATAGCAGTGGTGACATCATATCCTACCAAGTGTGTCTTCAGGACTCAGGTCAGCCTGGCAGGGTCAGCTCAGTGTGGCAGTCACCAGAGGGCCTGAGCCCAAGAATCTTCAGTGCAACAGGGACAAATGGGAAGCAAGGCAGTAAACCCCAGAGACTGTAAGAACAGCTGCCCCTCTCAGACCTGCCGTGGACATGCGGAGTTCATCACTACAACTACGGAGCAGCAGGCTGTCTGCCTGGCTGTTATTTGCAGCAGACACAAAGGGTGCGAGTGGATTCACAGAGCACCCGGGGAAGCCTGGGAGAGGACATTCCTTCTTCACAAAGGTGTGGACTCCCAGGTGGATCTTTGGGACAGGTTCTAAGTCCTAGAGGCAACTGAGAGGAAATGTGGGCTTCTGGCTGCTCAAGAATATCTCAGAAGAATACATACCCCGCGGGTAGATGGTGAGGAAGGTATTCTCCTCAGATAAGGATAGACCTGCAGAAACAGGACACTGACCTCTCAAAATGGCAGAGTGTTTTCCTTTTGAGCCCCTTGCAGTCTTCATTTATGACCATTCTTCTGAGGGTGAAGTGTACACTGACAGTTGACGTGACTTGCCCGGGTCATGCAGCAGCTAATATGGCTGAACCCAGGTGACTCTCTTGGCTATTGGTGAAAGGTGCTCAACCTTTAAATGTGACATAACTGAACATCAAGTCACCTAAAAGCTGGGGGTGGGGGCAGTTGTGAGATGATCATGGCCTTTGAAATCAGAGTGAACCTGGACTCAAACCCCAACTCCACTGTTTCCTAGCTCTGTGACCTTGGCTAATTTGTTCAGCCTCTGAGCCTCAACCTCCACATCTACAATCTGTGGGGAAACAATGCAGCTTGGTAAGGCTAAGAGAGCGTGCATGTCAGACACTTGGTAGAATATCTGGCAGAGTTACCATTCAATTACGACCATTCAAGTACGTACCATTCAAATACGACTGTGTGCATTGCAAATCTATGTTAAATAATAATAAAAACCAGCAAGAAATTAGAATCAAAACAGCTATCTTTGTGATCAGAATCCACAGATGAGCTAAAACAGGGTAGGAACCTATAGTTATAGATTGTGTTGAAAATTATGTCACAACTACTTAAGTATCCACTGTGGATAGTTCTCTAGAGCAACATGTTACAAGCAAATGACACTATCTCCCTGATGTTTACAAGTTAATCAATTTCATAAAAGGAAGAGAGAAAGCAGGAGATTCTGGGCCATCTAGAAGAGCCGTGTGTGGATTTGTGTTTTTTAGCCAAACTGGGAACATAGATAAATCAATCAGTCAGTCAGTGATGCCGAGAGACAGGATTCTTCCAGCTATGGGAAGTGGGAATTGGAGAGGAGGAAGGATGTACAGCTGCTCGGATGGAGCAGAAAAAGGGCAGAGAAAGGTAGAGACCACCACGTGGAGGGCGTCTGAGAGTCAGCACCCACCATACATAGACATGAGTCTCCGGAGGTAGCCAGGCATTTCTCATGGGTCTTCACAGCATGATCCCTGTGAAGTGAGAGTCGTGAGTTTGGTGCTACTCAATTGAACAAGAGCCAACATGGGCAACCAAGCAGCATCCATCAGCTCAAGCTAGAAGCAGGCGACCTGGGGAACACACAGCCTATTAAATATAAACAACCTATATCATCATCGTAAATATTTTATATGGCTGCATATAAGAAGGTGCCATATTTTATACCCTCACTGTAAATCAAAATACTTTATTGTTGCCAATTTTGCCATTGCCCTCAGCTAAAATGAGCCATTTATTGAGATTTGACAGTATTTGGTTATATCACTAGTGATCATTCCTGTCAGCAATTGGCCTGATAATCTTGCCCAAGAAAATAATTGCCATCCATTGGCAAACCCTGGAGACTTATGGGTGCATTTGCTTTAAAGTGATTTCTGAAAGATGTACGACTGTGTGCATATTGTAAGGGAAGGGCTTACCTTCTAGCATATAGAAACTTGAGGAAAATATTATAAAGGAAGTCTTTTTCTGAGCTTTGTTGAGATACATAAAAGGCAAAAAGTTTCTTAATGAAGACCTTGATGTAATTTATATTTTTGCATAAAATTGTGAGTGTGAGTGAATACACAAATTGTGGTATATCCATAAACTGTAATAGTATCTCATGACAGAAAGGAGTGCTGCGTTCAAACATGCTACAAGGTGGATAAATCTCAGAAGCTTTATGCCAAATGAAAGAAGCCAGACACAAAAGAATAAATATTGGATGATTCCATTTATGTAGATGTCCAGAATAGGCAAATCCATAGAGACAGAAAGTAGATTAGCGGTTGCCTAAGGCTGGAGATGGGAATGAGGAGTGACTGCTAATGGGCACTGAGATTTCTTCGTGAGGTGGTAGAAATAGTCTAAAATCAAATTGTGGTGAAGGTTGCACAGCTCTGTGAATATAATAAAAGATTATTGAATTGTGCTCTTAAAATGGATGACTTTTATGGCATGTAAAAATTATCTTAATAAAGCTGTTAAAATGAAAAAAAGGAGCATGACTTTTGCTAGATGCAGCTGGAAGACCTCTTTGGAGAAAAGGTATAGATAGAAGTTTTGAAGCTTCCCAGAAGGATGATAAAATAGGGCACAGGCTGAACCCATGGATTCTGTTCCTCTTGGTTACAGCAGCACCCTTCAATCCCTGGCAAAGAGGTGACCAGTTTCCCTCTAGGTTGGCCAGCTGGCATTTAGACATGTGTCAGTATTTGCTCTGAGACAGATGCGCCAGCTCAAGGGAGAAGGAGAACGATAAAGCTGGATGGGACCTAGCCTCACATGGGGGGCAAAGGAGGCAGTAAGAGCACCAGAAAGGAAGGAAAAGTAAATCAGGGGTGACACAATCCCAAGGTAAGAGGGATTCAGGAAGAGTCAAAAGCCCAAATTGAGCGCAAGCCAGAGACAGTTGTATTACAAGCAGCACTTGCATCCTGTTAGCAGCACGGAGCAGAGGTGGCGGGGTTCACTGCCCAGCGCTATTAAAGGTGCCTCACGCAGCATCCTCCTGTCAGTGTGACATCCTGCCGGAAGCAGCAGTCCAGCTTCTTATTCATCAATGTGATTGGGAACCACACTTGAGTATTTTTCCCTGTCTAATTAAATGTAAGTCCCAAAAGGCAGAGACCAACCTGAGCTCCAGTTCATGCTCTCGGCATAGTTTTTGGTGCTGGATAAATATTAAACAATAGTCTAGTAATAAAAGGCTAGCATTTTCTACAGGGCTTTTGTAACTGAAATGGAAAGAAACCCTTTGAATGGAGTAGCAGGAGTTCCTCCTGGTTTTCATATTTCTCAGCAAGAGGCTCACTTTCTATTGTCAATCACACTTTTCATACCTGGTAAACCAAGCTGACTGACGATTATAAATGAAACAGTTTTATGTTGGAGGATAGCTTTGTAAGACCTCAGGTGATAACTAGTTCTCGTTAGAGCTAGGAAGCAACTGAGGAGTCAATTCATCATGTTAGTTCCTCTGAAAGGGGTTGATTCGGCTCACCTAAGGCTAGATGGGTGCTGTCTAATGGAACTTTTTGTGACAGTGGAAATGTCCTATAATATAAAAGTAATATGCAACTAGTAGCTACCATATTGGATAATCAAGCACTAGAGGCTCTTAAGTGGGAAAGAACCCACAACTTTTTCATAACCCACATCAAAGTTCATTTTAAACAGCAATCAAAATTTTTCAATAGGAATAATCATCATGGTGATCTCTCCTGTCGATTCAACAAATACTTATTGTGAGTTTTCTGAGTGTCAGGCCCTCCTCTAGATTCTGGAGACAGCTCAGTTAAAAACAAAAAAACAAAAAATATTGAAGAAGAAACACCATATGATCACCTCAATAGATGCAGAAAAAGCTTTTGACAAAATTCAACACCCATTTATGATAAAAATCTCTCCAGAAAGTGGGCATAGAGGGAACCTACCTCAAAATAATAAAGGCCATATATGACAAACCCACAGCAAACATCATTCTCAACGGTGAAAAACTGAAAGCATTTCCTCTAAGATCAGGAACAAGACAAGGATGTCCACTCTCACCACTACTATTCAATATAGTTTTGGAAGTCCTAGCACAGCAATCAGAGAAGAAAAAAATAAAAGGAATACAAACTGGAAAAGAAGAGGTAAAACTGTCACTGTTTGCAGATGACATGACACTATACATATAGAATCCTAAAGGTGCCACCAGAAAACTGCTAGAGCTAATCAATGAATTTGGTAAAGTATCAGGATACAATATTAATGCACAGAAATCTCTTGCATTCCTATATACTAATGATGAGAAATCTGAAAGAGAAATTAAGGAAACACTCCCATTTACCATTGCAACAAAAAGAATAAAATACCTAGGAATAAACCAACCTAGGGAGACAAAAGACCTGTATACAGAAAACTGTAAGACACTGATGAAAGAAATTAAAGATAATACCAACAGATGGAGAGATATACCATGTTCTTGGATTGGAAGAATCAATATTGTGAAAATGACTGTACTACCCAAAGCAATCTACAGATTCAATGCAATCCCTGTCAAATTACCAATGGCATTTTTTATGGAACTAGAACAAAAAATCTTAAAATTTGTATGGAGACACAAAAGACCCCTAATAGCCAAAGCAGTCTTGAGGGAAAAAAATGGAGCTGGAGGAATCAGACTCCCTGACTTCAGACTATACTACAAAGCTACAGTAATCAAGATACTATGTTACTGGCACAAAAACAGAGATATAGATCAATGGAACAGGATAGAAAGCCCAGAGATAAACCCATGCACCTATGGTCAACTAATTTATGACAAAGGAGACAAGAACATACAATGGAGAAAAGACAGTCTCTTTAATAAGTGGTGCTGGGAGAACTGGACAGCTACATGTAAAAGAATGAACTTAGAACACTCCCTAACACCATACACAAAAATAAACTCAAAATGGATTAGAGACCTAAATGTAAGACCAGGCACTATAAAGCTCTTAGAGGAAAACATAGGAAGAACACTCTTTGACATAAATCACAGCAAGATATTTTTTGATCCATCTCCTAGAGTAATGGAAATAAAAACAAAAATAAACAAATGGGACCTAATGAAACTTTAAAGCTTTTGCACAGCAAAGGAAACCATAAACAAGACAAAAAGACAACCCTCAGAATGGGAGAAAATATTTGCAAACAAATTAATGGACAAAGGATTAATCTCCAATATATAAACAGCTCATGCAGCTCAATATTAAAAACAAACAAACAATCCAATCCAAAAATGGGCAGAAGACCTAAATAGACATTTCTCCAAAGAAGACATACAGATGGCCAAGAGGCACATGAAAAGCTGCTCAGCATCACTAATTATCAAAACTACAATGAGGTATCACCTCACACCAGTCAGAATGGCCATCATCAAAAATCTACAAACAGTAAATGCTGGAGAGGGTGTGGAGAAAAGGGAACCCTCTTATACTATTGGTGGGAACATAAATTGATACAGCCACTATGGAGAACAGTATGGAGGTTCCTTAAAAAACTAAAAATAGAATTACCATATGACCCAGCAATCCCACTACTGGACATATACCCAGAGAAAACCATAATTCAAAAGGACACATGCACCCCAGTGTTCATCGCAGCACTATTTACAATAGCCAGGTCATGGAAGCAACCTAAATGCCCATCAACAGACGAATGGATAAAGAAGATGTGGTACATATATACAATGGAATATTACTCAGCCATAAAAAGGAATGAAATTGGGTCATTTGTAGAGACGTAGATGGACCTAGAGACTGTCATACAGAGTCTAGTAAGTCAAAAAGAGAAAAACCAATATCGTATATTAACGCATATATGTGGAACCTGGAAAATGGTATAGATGAGCCGGTTTGCAGAGCAGAAATTGAGACACAGAAGTAGAGAAAAAACGTATGGACACCAAGAGGGGAAAGCGGCGGGGGGGTAGGGGGTGGTGGTGTGATGAATTGGGAGACTGGGATTGACAGGTGTACACTGATGTGTATAAAATTGATGACTAATAAGAACCTGCTGTAAAAAAAATAAATAAAATTTTAAAAAATAATCATAATCTTAAAAAATATATACGTGGCAAGGTCCCTGCTCTTAAGGAGTTTATAATCTAAAGTGTAGAAACAAACAAAACAGAAAGGGAAGAGGAAAATAAATGAACAGTTAAAAAGAATAATCAGTGTTTTCAAGAAGCACACAAAGTGGTGAGATAGATCCTTAGCTTCTTTAGCCAGATCAGAGTGGGTCTCTTTGAGAGGTGGGATGCAGGCTTTAGTGGGAAGAGAAATGGGAGGGAAAGATTGTTCCAAGAAGAGCAAATATCCTACAATGAAACCCCAAGGGGGAAAGAGCTTGATGCATATGAGGATCTAAGTGAAGGTGGCTGGACATGGTGAGTGAAGAGGAGAAGGGAACAGATCACGTTGGTGATATAAGGCAGGAGTCAAAGCGTATGTGGCTCTATACACTGTTGAAATGCATTGGAAAGTCTTGGGAGGATTTCAAGTAGGAGAATGACATCAACAAGGAATAATGTAAAAGTTTATTCTGACTGCAGAGTGGAGGGCAACTCGGAGGAGGGCAGGAGAGAGTGGGGACAGCAGTTAGGAGGCTGCTGTGGTCAAAAAGAGATAGGCAAGTGGCGATGTTGTAGCAAGGGTATGAGCTTGGACGTGAAGGGTGGGGATGGATCTGAGAAATGATGTGGGGAGATTGACAGCACTGACCGATGGATTGGACCTTAGAGCAAGAAGAAAATGGAGGAATCAAAGATCATTCCCAGGTGTTTAGGTAGAGAAACTGGTGGACCTCTGGCATCACTGGCAATATTGGAAATGGAATTGAGAGCTCTCTTCCCACTCTAACTCTGTATTGGCTTTGCATATCCACTAGTTTTTAGTGATATGCAAGGTTGGGTGATCAGAGGGATTGAACAGGACCATCCCATTTAGTGCTGATGTATTTCTGTTCCCAGACCTCTTCCTTCAAAGTGCCTTTTATATAATGGCTGCATTTAACTCTAAAATCTATTATGTTGTAGAACTATAAGAGGCTTCTAGACCCTTTGCCCCATTGGTTCCCAGCCTTTTAAAATGTGGGACCCCTCTGTAACAACAAAGTGTGGATCTCTATATGATGGCAATAATATTAGCTGTCTGCTTCCTTTAAATGGGGTATGAGCTGAAAGAAAGATGCCGAACACACAGCCTCTGTAGAATTAGATTAAACTTTCAGTGTAGCCAGCCAAGAATGTCGAAACTTACTGAAACAACGTGACATACAAGACAAAGGAAGTTGCAGCAATTAGAATCCCCGTTGGAGTCAGGAAAATAGTGGGATTTTTGCAATACCATGGCCCTCCAGGGCTTATACAACCAGCCCTCAAACTATGTCCCAGAACTACCTAAGCACTTAAATTTAAGGGAGTATTTAAAAAAATCACACTCCCCTACTTTTGGGCACACACTTAGCATCCCTCTCCAGTGGGGAGAAGGCAGAGTGTGTGGTCAGATGGGGTAATATCTTCCTCTGCTTCTCCTGTATCCTGGAAAGCCCATTTCTCCTCTGTGCTTTATAGAACTTACCCAGGGCCAGGCAGGGCCTGCATTGAGCCCTTTTGTGCATTATCTCACATGATCTTCACAAAAATCCCATGAGATAGACTTCATGTTTTATGCTATTAACAGATGAGGGTGCTGAGGCTTCAATAGATAAAGAGTAACCTTATTTTGGGTATCTACTGATTAAGAAAATATATAACAACAAAATTTCTATAAATTCAATAGTGATTTTGGATAAATGTGTATCTCATTCATTGCAACAACACCTATCTACTTTGGAAAATTAGTTGCAATGTCATTCACTTAATATTTAAACAGTGTTTAGAATGTCAAGGATTTGAGACCCTCTTGCAATTATCAGGCTCCTCCCAGGGGTCCTATAGTCATGACTGACATCTTCTGATCAAACCCAAATTACTTGTTCTAGATTAGAAAATTGAAGTTTAAAGAGGGCCAGTTATTTGGCCAAGGGCAAAGGACTTGCTGATCACAGAGTGGAGGCGCAGACATGGTCCTTCCACTTTTCTATTCAAAATTTTTACTACTGTATCTTGTTCCCTTGTAAGGTAAATAGATCATCTGCCTGAAGACCCCAGAAAAGGAAGGTGATTAAATCAGGATCTCCAGGAGAGTTGAAAATTCTACTGGTAGGAGTTGCCTGGAGAGCATTGTAGAGAAGGATCAAGAGGCCCCATCTGAATTTACTGGAAAACAATGTAGTAATTGATTAGTGATGTCTGCCATGAGTACATGACTTGGAGTTAAGTCACTTGTGCCATGTATTTTGATGTGAACTGGTCATGCCTTGGTGGCTTTTAGGTGAATTTAGGCTGGTTGTCCATGGTGTGGAGCTGAGCTCCACATTCTTTGTGTCTATAAGTGCCAGGTCAAGTGCCTTTAAAAAAAAGAGCTACAGAACTGCACTAGCTCTGGGAACTGGAGGAAGTGTTCCATCTCCTTTCTGTCCCACTCACCAGCTTATGATTTTTTTCTTACAAGCAGACACTAGCAATAAAAAAGTTCCAAGCCTAGTGTACAGACACCTTCCCTGAGAGGGAAACAGAGGTCAGGCTGAACTGAGAGAAACAGGATCATGATAACTAGGGGTTGCCCTTGACATTTATTCTGAAATTTAAGTCAAAAAACTAAAGAGTAGCATTTAAAAATTTCTCTGCTCCTGTTTACCTCCAAACCAGCAATTGTGCATCTGTGTACACAGCTGAGTTTGGAAGTAGCATTGGGAAAGCAGAATTTTCAGTAGAAAGCCTGAATCCACACACAGGGGTGTTGACCAGAAATGTAAGGGCAAACTAATTCAATTACTTTCAGTGGAGTTTAACCTGTAATCTTCACCCAAGCACAGGGGTACCTCAGACAAAGAGAAAGAACTCTTAAAATTGCTGGTTACCCTGAGAAAGAGCGAGCAGGAAGCTGGCCTTGTGTGCATGAGGTTTCTTGGAGGGCCAGAAATCTGTTTCTGTCAGCACAGGAAAAACCATCATGGAGCAAGGAAAGAAACGGAAATCAAAGCGAAAGTCACATACTCTTTTTCAGATGACCTGGTATAGTTATTAAAATGCTGAATTGCTTCTTTTAAAGGTTTTTCCACTAGAAGAAAGAATGTCAGAACCACTCCCCCAAACCTACTCCCTTCTTTCAGAAACATCTGTGAGGGAAAATAAAATGAAATACATATTTATGTACTTTTTTTCTTACGAGGGACTGGTAAGCAATTTGATTTCTTTTATCTGAAAGTTTTGCCAATGTTTTCATCAGTTCCTGCAGAGATAGCTGTGATTCCACTTTTTCTTTGAACAAAAAATAAATTGGGTTTCTTTGCAGTGAAAAATAGAAGGCTTGCTAAAAGCACTGACTTCAAAATAGTGCTTATCATACATTTGTGGAGAGCATACTGAAGAAACCGTGCCTGGTACCGCGTGTGCTGAGAAGCCCACTTTGGCTTCTTCTGGAAAAAAGCCTGCGAGATGTGCTCAGCTAGAGACAGTGTTGGTATTTCCCTTTGACTCTCTTTCTGATTCATTCACTTGTGTCTCCATTAGCAATTTGTTTTAATTCAGTGTTCTATGGATAAAGCATCTTGCTGGAAAACAGGCACATTTTATGTGCATATGCCTGACATTTTGAAAAATGAATGTAACGCAACTCCATGCTCAAAATAAACAGGCTGTCTTTCCCTTTCCCCACCAAACAATATTTATAAACCTCCAGGATAAATGAATTTTCTGCCATCGGTACACCTGGTCTGGCTGTGTAAGTGCTTCTTTGTATCCTTTGAAAGAACTCGGTTCTGCCCTGACCACCCAGGTGCAGGAGTCACTGGCAGGAAGGCTGACCTTCTCCAGGTGACCTGGATTCAGGAGAGCAGTGCTTCAAAGCTAATCTAAGAAACTTCTTGCAGTTTACATGTTCCTAATGGACAGTCTTGTTTATTTTGCTTCATCGTAATGATCTACTTCCTCTGTGTTCTACATGTTCAGTAATAAACTCATCGATCTGTTGGCATCAAGCATATCTGTGATGAGTCCCAATTCCACTCTTCCCTGAGACCCTGGGCAAGAGACTTAACTTCTCCAAGGCAGGTTACTCATCTATTTTAAAATCTGCGTTTAAATATATATGTATAGTGATGTTGAGCATCTTTTCATGTGCCTCTGAGAAATGCAAATCAAAACTACAATGAGATTCACTTTGTTATAAAGCAGAAACTAACACACCATTGTAAAGCAATTATACTCCAATAAAGATGTTAAAAAAAAAAAAGCTACAATGAGGTATCACCTCATGGCGGTCAGAATGGCCATTATCAAAAAATCTAGAAACAATAAATGCTGGAAAGGGTGTGGAGAAAAGGGAGCCCTCCTGCACTGTTGGTGGGAATGTAAATTGATACAGCCACTATGGAGAACAGTATGGAGGTTCCTTAAAAAACTAAAAATAGAATTACCATATGACCCAGCAATCCCACTACGGGGCACATACTGTGAGAAAACCATAATTCAAAAAGAGACATGTACCCCAATGTTCACTGCAGCTCTATTTACAATAGCCAGGAGATGGAAGCAACCTAAGTGTCCATTGACAGATGAATGGATAAAGAAGATGTGGCACATGTATACAATGGAATATTACTGAGCCATAAAAAGAAACGAAATTGAGTTATTTGTAGTGAGGTGGATGGACCTAGAGTCTGTCATACAGAGTGAAGTAAGTCAGAAAGAGAAAAGCAAATACCATATGCTAACACATATATATGGAATCTAAAAAAAAAAAGGTACTGATGAACTTAGTTGCAGGGCAGGAATAAAGATGTAGACATACAGAATGGACTTGAGGACACGGGATGAGAGGGGGAAGCTGGGGTGAAGTGAGAGTAGCACTGACAGATATACACTACCGAATGTAAAATGGATGGCTAGTGGGAAGCAGCTGCATAGCACAGGGAGATCAGCTCCGTGCTTTGTGACCACCTAGAGGGGTGGGATAGGGAGGGTGGGAGGGAGGCTCAAGAGGGAGGGGATATGGGGATATATGTATGCATATGGCTGATTCAATTTATTGTACAACAGAAACTAACACAGTATTGTGAAGCAATTATACTCCAATAAAGATCTATTTAAAAAAATATATATATGTATACACACACTTACCTTAAAAGGCTCTTATAAGGATTAAATGAGGAAATGCTTGTAAAGTGCTTAGCACAGAGCTGGGCATATTCATAATTATTAGTTGCTAAACCAATGATTAGATAACATTATTGACATTTATAAATAGCTTTGCGTTTTACAAAAGTACTATCTTGAACAACACCTGAAAAGCAATTTGGTGTCCACATTAATATCTCTCTTTCCATGTGATTTTAATACTATAGGTGATTTGTCTGGGCTGGATTTCTTAGCCCAGGTTAAAATAGTTTGACTACAACTGAGCCTGCTTCCTCCAGGGCCCTGACCGACTGGGCAGTCATCATGTTCTAAAGAAAATGATCTCTGCTACAGACTGGGCTTGGATTGAGTGTTAGGGACTCAATCAACTGCAAAATAATATATATTTATATATATATATTTTTTTCTAATAATTAAAAAAAAGTCTGCTAAGCAAAAAAAAAAAGAAAGAAATTATTCATACATTCTCAAACTGGGAGATTGTGTCTCTTCATACATTCTTCTTCTGGAGCTTCTATGAAACATTGATTTGGAATCTGTCCCTGTTGTCTCCTAACTGCTCTTATGTCATCTCTTTATCTGTGCTGTATTCTGAGTGGTCTCCTTAGGTCCAGTTCACCATTTCTTTTTTTCAGGTGTATCTGATATGACGTGAAACTTGCTGATTATGGTCTTAAAGTTAACAACTACAATATGTTCTGCTGCAAATATTATATTTGGTTCTCTTGAATCTTCGTGATCCTTTAACAATAATGTCCTGTTCTTTCTCTACAGTTTCTATGCCTTCTTTATTTTTGATTTTGAACACATTTATTTTAGAGTTTCAATCAGATGATTGTCTTCAGTTCTAGAGACGTGAATTCTCCAACTTACTGTATCAGCTGATTCTCCCTCGTGATTCTCGTGCAGATCATCTTTGTTTTTAAAACCATTAGGCTTATCACTGGTGTTGGGGTGAGGTGGGGTGGGGACTTTTTTGGAAGTCCTCTATGTCCTGGATTATAGAATTATCACCATGGAGTAGTTAAACATGGGATTCTCCTATAATTATTTTTATGTTTGTTTCTCAGCTGTGGGTTCCCACGCCACATGTCAGTTTGGACCTATACCTGGTCATCATGTGATGTAGGCTGTGGGTTCTGATGTCTTTGTGTGTAATTATTTCTCCCACCTGTAACTCCGGTAGATTGCAGTCTTATATGCAGCAACCCTAGGCGAACAGAGGAGTTTTTCTAGTCTTCCTCTCAGAGAAAAAAAAGTATTTAAAGGCTCCACTATTTCTATTGTGGGCTGAAGTCCAGCTCCCAGGCTCTCATTATCCAAAAGGTCCCCATGGCATCAGGTCTGTTCAGATTTTGCAGCCCTCTTTTTTTCTGGGGATTACCTTTTGCTTGCAAGTGCTGATATGTATGTACTTATTTGTTTTGCTCTTTTTATGTTTTGTTCTTCTGTTCTTTGTGTTTTTAATAGGAGGATCCCCTTCTGTGCCCGTTTGGTGTTCTGGGTTGCCCCAGCATCTTTTCTTAGAGAGCACTGCTCAGGCCTGGGTTAACTCATGAAAAGTGCCTATGCAAAGCATTGAGCCCAGAACTAATTCAGTGCTTTGATTACAACTTTGGACCTTTTGTTAAAGCTATGCCACCCATTTTATTTAATTAGTCGTCTTGAAATCGTGTGTGTGTATGTGTGTGTGTGTGTGTGTGTGTGTGTGTGTGTGTGTGTGTAAAAGCCCTAGCATTTAATCATTAAAAGATACAAGGAGCAACTTCTCATGAGGATACCTCCTTACCTAAAGAATGGACTAGGAAACATTCCTTTGTATAAACCACCCCCAGATTATCTCAAAATCTAAAAAGTTAAATGAAGGCAGTTTGTTTTTCTCCTAGTACGGCCAGCCAGTGATTGTATTTTCAGCAGTAAATAGATCAAGCCACTGGTGGGCTAATGTTTTCAAAGAGTGTCTAAGTGGTATGTAAGGTGTAAAATTTTTATGAAAACTTTGGCTAGAAAGACCAACACCCTTTCTTATTGACTTGGTGTTTTATTGACCCAGGCATCTCCATAGTTCTTAACCTGTAGAAACATAATTTGGGTTCTAGAAATGTTCTGTTGTAACAACAATAACCAAATAGTTTGTTCGTACAGACTTTTCTCCTCTCTTTTAAAATCATTTCCTATGGTGTAAAATAGCCACATTTCCCTGGGGTAGAACAAGCATGAAGAACAAAAATCAGGACCTAAGGGATGGGGGTGGGGAATAGAGGAAGAAGGATATGGGCCTTTCTTTCTAGCTGCTAGGACAATAGGGCCAGAACTGGGTCAGGAAAGTGAGACGTTTACCTTGGGCACAAAACTTAGGGAGACTCCAAGAAACTCAGTAATTAAGGTAAGTTATAATTTTTATGCAATATATTAAAAAATTTAAATTGGCAAACTATGAGCCCTGGGCCATGGCCTGCTTTGGTAAATAAGGTTTTATTGGAATCAGATCTAGGATTAGGGTGAAGTGAGTGAGACATAGTTGTCTAAGTGCAGGGTCAGATACTATTCTTATTTAAAATGTTAATATTTTGCCTATCATTTTTTGCATTAATTTTTATTTTTAAGATATTGCCTTGGGGGCTTCCCTGGTAGCGCAGTGGTTGAGAGTCCGCCTGCCAATGCAGGGGGCACGGGTTCGTGCCCCGGGCCGGGAAGATCCCACATGCTGCAGAACGGCTGGGCCCGTCAGCCATGGCCGCTGAGCCTGCACGTCCGGAGCCTGTGCTCCACAACGGGAGAGGCCACAACAGTGAGAGGCCCGCGTACCGAAAAAAAAAAAAAAAAAAAAAAGATATTGCCTTAAAATATTATTTATCTTTATTACCCCTTTTATTTATTATTCAAGGGGAGTGCCTCACTTATGTCACCGTGGACCTGGCTCTTAAACGGAAAGCTATCATAGAGAAATGGTAATGACTGAGTGGTTATATTTGCGTAGCTACTGATAAAAGCACCAAATCAACACTCTGGGAGGGATGATCTTTATGGTGTTTTACCCTCAGTTTTGTCATCTGCACCCTGGTGACAACAACAGTACTTCCTTTACAGGATTACAGTGAGGATCAGTGTAGGCTGTTCAAGACAGTGCCCAGCACATGGGATCAGTGAGCGGAGTAGCAGTGATAATGAAAATAAAAGAGAAGTTTACTAATTTCTAAACAAAGGCAGATTGTTTAGGGCCTTGGTTGTCTTTCTAAGGACTTTTTTATTGAGGTAAAACATATATAATGTACGATATACCACTTTAACCATATTTAAGCATCCAGTTCTGTGGCATTAAGTGCATTCACATTATTCTGCAGCCATCTCCAGAACTTCTAAAGGGTTTGAACTCTATCCTACAAGCTCGAAAGGACCTTTGAAGGCTTTGGAGCAGGACATTGGCCTAAGGGAGCATGTGGGGAAAATGAATCTGGGAAGAGAACCTACAGTGATGTAGAGGAAGAAAAAAAACAGGAAACAGGAAACAGGAGGGTTCTGCAGTGGACCAAATGTGAAGTGGCCAAGGCACTGACTAAGGTGACAACAGGAGTAATAAGAAAGGGCAGAGAAAGAGGTTGGTGAACCTCATTAGACAGTGAGAGGAGGGTGGAAAGAATCAAATGGGTGAGGCGAGATTTTGAAAGAAGATACAGCTCATCGTAAAGTTCCTTTAGGCATAAAACAGTAGAGCTGTGGGTCAGACAGACACTTGGCTCCCAAGGCGGTGTGCTGTAATCAGCTCCTACTGGCAGAGCCAATTCTTCGATCTTCAGGGATTTTATGAGCCAGTTGTTAAATACAACCTTAATTAAAAATTAAATGTAAATGTACAATTAAATAAATTACATTAGAAACAAAGGTTATAAAGATTCAACACCCATCACTTCTTAATTATTTTACTACATTTTAGTACTGTCGCTGCTTTTGAGGTTATTTATTCTATCTGCACAGTAAAATACTGTATCATGGTATGCCACTAAAACATCTTTTCTCAATTCCACTTTCACTGTCATTCTGTTAGTAGCTAGAAACTGACCTTGGTGAGAGTATTTACACCAGGAAATTAGCAAAAGCTACAAACTGTGACTGGATTCATTGTTATGTTGATTGTCTAGATCTAAGAAGGTGATGGAAAAATGTTAATAATGCAGATTACACTTAATAGTGTGTTGCATCAGTAGCCATTATCCTAGAAATATATTTTAAATCAAGGTTGAATGGCTATGAATATAAGACTTCGGCAAATATCGAAAAAGCATTCTATAACAATCAATTGGAATTTAAAAGAAGGAATATTGTATGTTTTATTATTACTTATAAATTGTGCTGCATATCCTTTGTATCAGTAAAACTTATAATAAAATTATTAAATAATTTGTTCTCCCGTCTTCTAGTTAAAAAAGAGGCAGCCAAACCAGAAGACGGGAGAACAAATTATTAAATTGGCACATCAGTTGTTGGACATTTACCAGCACACTGCTAACCATAATCTTCTCTGATAAAGAGATTTTTTTGTATAACATGTGGTCATCATTCTCTCAACCTTAAGCGTGTCTTTTCAAAGGACAAATGACTTGTTCTCCGGTCAAAAGGGAAAACTGGACACATCCTGTACCTAGTACGCACTGAAATGGTTTTTCTCCAGGCAAACCACACTATTTCAGCATCTTACTTTTTTACTCTCACCTCCAGCAACAGTTACCATTGTTTGAGCACCGCAGTCTACCAGCCACTATGCAATGTGCTTTATTCACATTTCAATCCTCACTTACCTCTTCAAGGTAGGTCCTAGTGTTATCCCCATTTTATAGACAGAAAGACCAAGGTAGCTTTACTCTCCTAAGTTTGTATAATTAGTAAGTAGTGAGGGAGAGATTTGAATGCAGACCTTTCTGGTTCTTTCCAGTCTCTTGATTCTGATACCTTTTCTGCCATATGGCCTCCAAAAATTTACATGGAGATAAACATTTCCTCTTCAACATAGATATTCTTGGCAATGGTTACTGATCACTTACTATGCCCCCCCTGAAGTGCTGGGCACCAGGAAATTCACATGAGAAGCCTAGGAAGTGGCTTCTGACTCCCAGGAGTTCATCCTGTTTACCAGCTCTTACGCGTGCCAGTGTCCCGTTGTCCTCAGCAGCTCCTGCAGTTTTACAGTCAGAGGAGTCTCTTCCCAAACAAGCTGCACTCTCGTCACATCTGATTCTAGTTTGGCTTCATTTGCTCCAAGGCCGAGACATTCTTTTCTCACACCTCTTCTGCTCATCTCCTAAATCTCCCTTGAAGAATTCACTTGCTGCTTCTCCCTCTCGGTGCTTTTTAAGGTAGTTGCATGCTGATGCAGAAATCAAGCAGTAGGCACCTCCAGCCAGGAGGTCCACACAGATGGTACAATTATCTTTAGTTACAGGGCCTAAGACGAGTCTCCTATCAAAATTGCTGCTGTGCATGCTCTCAGCTCCGCTACCTAAGATGTGTCCAAAATAAGAAGTTTCAAGGGCTGTTGAGCATTCTCATTTCCCAAGTGGATCAGTACAAAGAGCATTTGACATTGGAGGCCTAGAATTTGAGATACGGTGGAAGAACTTTTCAGCACTGGATGTCCCTTTCCCCCATATTCCAAGGCTGGCCTGAGTTCACGAACACCTCAAGATTCTGGTTCTTTCCCCTTATTTCCTCTTTCTCCGTGTCTTCACTTCCCAAGACATTTCCCTTGCTTTCTGCTTTGAAACTAGGCCACTAATTAAGAGAGAAGTCAGAAATCATGTTGATATGTATCTGTGATGCAAAAGGAAGCAAGACGGAAACAAGGTCTGCTAAAGATAGAAAAGCAATCCTTCTGTTCACCAGTGATTGAAACATAAAGATTCTAAAACATTCACAATGTAAATAAACCAAACATAAGCAAACATATACATTGATATTCATATGAATGTTTAAGCATGCCCACATATCATATAATGGCATTTATTCTTTTTTTTTTCTCAAGAGGAAAAAGAGAGGGTCATCTGTGAACAGGAGAACCCACTGTCTAAATGTCTGTGTGGGTGTGCCCTGTGTTTTGAGTCATATAAGTATAGAGCTGATCCTTGTCCTTGAGTGGTCTAGAGGATACATTTCCAAAACGGGAAAGTACATGCTGCTTTGTGCAAGGCCTAGCATCGCCAGTAATCATTGTTTTCTTGTTCACCTACTGGCATGTATGTGCCAGGCACAGAGTAAGTGTTTCCAGTGCGTGGTCTGATCTGTTCCCTATCCCCATCGACACCTGAGGAGGAGGCCATCATTTCACATTCCAGGAATGGGAGGTGGAGAGCGCTTATGCTGTGTGTTCACTGTTACAGAGATGGTAATGCGGTGAGGCTAGAATTGAAATCCAAGTCATCTCATCTGGAGGCTTGGCCCTTAGCCTCAGTGAGAAGCGGGCCCAGAGACTGCACAGACCTGGGTTCAAAGCCCACCGTGTCTCCTCCTATCTTAATGTAGGGTGGGGGGGGGCGGGGCAGATTTACTTCTCCTTCCCGAGCCTCAGCTTCCTCCACAGCAAACAGAACCAACCTTGCAGGGAATTGTGAGGATGGGAGAGAATGTGGGGGAGGAGCTTCAAACAGGGCCTGGCCGGCGGCTGACAATAATTAGTAACTGATTTGGGTGACTAATTCTGTTGTGAAATACTGCCCAGTCTTCAACAGGTGAACATTAGATGTGAGTAAAGAGAGAATTACTGTAAAAACCCAGTTCATCTGATGCTGATTCACTCTATTTATTCCTTTGTTCATCCATTCAACAAATATTCATTAAGCATCTACTCTGGTGTGAAACGTTTTCTTCAGTCCTTTATGTGTAACTTAAAAAATAATGCAGCCTGAAAACCACACTAGGCAGGAGATACTTTCAGCATTCACCAATCCAACCTTTTTTTTTTTTTTTGCGGTACGCGGGCCTCTCACTGTTGTGGCCTCTCCCGTTGCGGAGCACAAGCTCCAGACATGCAGGCTCAGCGGCCATGGCTCACGGGTCCAGCCTCTCCGTGGCATGTGGGATCCTCCCGGACCGGGGCACGAACCCGTGTCCCCTGCATCGGCAGGCAGACTCTCGACCACTGCGCCACCAGGGAAGCCCACCAATCCAACCTTTTATATCACCTGTCGTATTGCAGGTACCAGGCTCAGCTCGAGGGTGGACTGGATACACTCCCAGCCATGTCGGGGTGAGTGTTCCTGGTCTAGCCTGAGAGCCAGCATGCCACATTTTCAGGGGTGTAAACAGAGAATTCTGAGTGTAGAGCAGAGGCAGGGATTCAGGGTATGGAAGACTTCACCTCTAAGACAACTTTTGAGGGTGTTGGGATGGGAGGGAGCATGCAGGCCTGGGGAACAGTGAGAAAACCAATATGGTTGAAGCATTAGGTGCAAGGCAGCTTGCGAGTGGAACATCCATTTACCCTTTGGAATACAGTCTTCCTGTTGGCATGGCAACTGCTGCAAAATAAATTCAAGGTGGTCCTTCAGATGATGCCTTGGAGACTGTCCAGGAGTCATTTAAATTACTTGTTTGTTATGTGTAAGAATTTGCCTAACCTCCAACCTGCAGTTGCAGCTTGGCAATCTCTTGTTTATTGTGCTGATATTGTTTCTTGGGTCATTATCTTCCTTAAACCATTTTTTTGTATTTTATTCTGCCCATGTCGAAAATATGCCCAGGCATGGTGTTGACTTTCCCAGGCTCCCTTGAGATCCCCTCGGCCTTGCCTCTCTTGCTCTGATGGAAATGCTGCCACGGTGGTGTTTACAATCTTATTTCTCAGCCCCAGATCCCTGCACTGAGCTGTGGTAGATGTCACGGTGCACTCAGCCCGTTCCCTACCTCCCCACCACCCCCTGCCATGGGATTTGTGGAATGGTCTGGAATTCAGGATCCTCATAAGAGGACAGAGGTTGCTCCTTCTTGGCTGAGGAATGGCAGTCAGTGCTATAAAAGTCTGCTAGATACAAAGCTGCCCTACAGACCAAAACCACGTGTCTGCTGTCCCTGACCAATTCTAAAAGCAGAATAAAACAGAGTTCATGAAAAGCAAATAAATGATGTAGGGTGTTTTTCCGATTGGGGTTCTGAAACCAACAAAAGTCTTCAGCTTCTTAGATCAGTGGCGGATTTGCCAAAGCAAAATAAACGTCTAAATCTCCTCTTCCTGCTTCTCCTAGGGGTGTGTGTGTGTGTGTGTGTGTGTGTGTGTGTGTGTGTGTGTAAGAGAGAGAGAGACAGACAGACACATCACAAGGACACAGGGCTGGGGAGGGTGGCATTGGAAGGAGCTGGTGTGGCTTCACCTTGTGCTGGGAGTGTTGATCAGTGCACCTTTCCAGGAGAAACTGAATATAAGATCCTTAGGCACAGAAAGAACCTCTCATATGTGGACTCTTTGGGGATTCAGTTCACACTCTTCCCACTTTCTTTCTCACTGTCTCTTTTAAAATTCAGGGGAAAGCATTTCCCTAACTCTCAGATAATAAAGAGAGAGAACTAAGGGGCTTAAAGGTCAAGATTTGTAAAACTGAGCAAATTGGTCTCACAAGGTTTGGATCTGGAGTGATGGGTCTGCATCAGGCTTGGTGACAATGATGGGAGAGGGGTCAAGCAGGCAGTACGGACCGCAGACACTTCTTTAGACTTTAGTTCCAGGCACTGTTCTGAGAGCTCTGCGTGCATCAGTTGTCTTAGTCTCTCAACGATCTTACGAGGTAATAACGTTATCATTGGCGTTGTTTGTATGTCCTTTCTGCAGATGCGGAGACTGATGTCTGATAGATAAGTAATATGCCCAAGGCCTCACAGATAATAAGCTTGAGCGCCAGGGATTTGAACCTGTGCATCCAACTATAGACCAGTGGTTTTCAAACTGGGGGCACTTTTGCCCCCCATAGGACATTTGGCCACGTCTGGAAATCATATCTTGGTGGGGGACTGTTACTGGCATCTAGTGGATGGAAGTGAGGAATACTGCTAACACCCTGCCCCCTCCCAATAAAAATTTACCAACCCCCAACGTCCCGAGGACTGAGGCTAAGGACCCCTGCTCTGGATATGTCGCATCTTACAGTTCTAGTACTGAGCAAGATGATGGAGTCTGAGGACCAAATATAAAGCTTGAGATCAGATGCTCAAGCTGTGAGTAGTCTGAATCCGCACTGGCCAGCCCAGACGCCCCACTTCTGAGTTCTCTGGTACAGGAAGCAAGGTCCTCCTGAATGACCTTCTGCTTGGCTTCTGGCTGAGTTTGGCAGGGAGCTGCTGGCTTTTGGCCTGAGTCATCACAGGAGACCTGGCTTTGGAATCTCAAGACCACATAGTAGGGAATGAGAAGAAAGCGCTCATGGCAGTTATTTTCCATTCCTCACCTGCCCCCCTGGAGTCTTCCATCTGAGAATTTTTCTAAGTGGGGTCATTAGGAAATATAGTCTGTGATTTTACAGGAAACATCTGCAGGAGAATGGTGACCTATGAAATCCTTTGCTGGGGGATTTTTTAAGAGCATCATCATTGCAGTTTGGTTTCAGCCTTCTAGGAATCAAGCTTCCTCCCTGGGTTCCCCAAGGGTTTGCTTCCCTTGACCCAGAAAGGGTTAGTTTTAAGATTACCGTCAGGTTTGCTACGTTCAATCTGAATTTCCCATGTACATTTGGTGAAGTGTGGTCCTTGAACCAGTGGTCATGGCATCACCTGGGAGCTTGCTAGAAAAGCATCACTTTGGGCCATGCCCCAGATCTACTGAATTAGAATGTGTAGTGTAACAAGGCCCCAGGTTACTCATATACAGTGGTCTGTAGAATTTTGATTTTCACTCTGAAAATTGATCTAAGAATTGTGGGTCCAAAAAAATGGGAACTCTCCTCTCTAAGCCTTGGATTGCACAATTGTAGAATGTTTGTCAGATGGGCTCCAGAGCCCTGCTGCAGCTCAAAAATGCTATGATATCCCAGATTCATGCAATCATGCAGTTGTTTCCAAACAATCCCACCAACGAATCAATGCAGAAATGTTTGAGCTACTTCACCAGTTACATTTCATATACTTGCAGTTGACCTCTGGGCTCTTTGCAGGAACCCCTCCCCCCGAGAAGGAATATTTCCTATTAACAGCCGCTCTTTTTGGTTGTGACAGGTGATCACTTATTTGATCTGACTTCTTCCATTACTCAGCAGTTTCTTAGTCCAGTTGCCATGTCGCTAAAGGGATATGAGTCAATCTACTTCCCAGTCCTCTGTCAGTGCAGCCCCCTCCCGTGGGACTGACATTATTTCAACGTGCTCTTAAAAGTGATCCCAACTTTTTAGGTTAAGGTCTAGTTTTAAAAACCTCATCCTAGGGCTCCTAAGCCCATGTATCTACCCATCCATCTGAACGTGTGCACACGTTTCCCAGCTCCTGTTGTGTTGGGCTTGCTCTCTTCCCTCTCAATTAAGCCTCAAGGCTGTACGCTCTGTCCCTATCAGCCGAACAGACGACTTTGTCAGAGATCTTAACCAAGATGGCTGCTGCCCTGGTGAGATGTGGGGTGTTCAGTGGAGACGGGGTCACAAAAGCAGTGTCTGCAGGGACCATAAAAGTGAAGGGGGGGCCTCCCTGGTGGCGCAGTGGTTGAGAGTCCGCCTGCCGATGCAGGGGATACGGGTTCGTGCCCCGGTCTGGGAGGATCCCATATGCCGCGGAGCGGCTGGGCCCGTGAGCCATGGCCGCTGGGCCTGCGCATCCGGAGCCTGTGCTCCGCAACGGGAGAGGCCACAACAGTGAGAGGCCCGCATACCGCAAAAAGAAAAAAAAAAAAAAAAAAAAAAAAAAAAGTGAAGGGGCAGTGCCTGTTACCACAGTGCCTGGGGAGACTCTGATAACCTGTGGAGCAAGTGGAGAGGTGACGTGTGACACGCGTACAGTCCCAGCTGGTTGTTTCCAGGCAGAAGAGCATCAGGGCCTTTATATGATCTGATATGTTTTTTTCAAGAGACGATACAAATTTACCTTCTGACATCTTCATATTTTTAAATATTGGTTATAATTCAGTCTCTTTTTTTTTCTAAAAACACTGGGTGGACAGAGAGAAGTAAACACATCTACAGATTTTTTTTTATTATTTTTATTGGAGTATGGTTGCTTTACAATGTTGTGTTAGCCTCCACTGCACAACACAGTGAATCAGCCATACACACAGACATCCCCTCCTTTTTGGACTTCCCTCCCATTTAGGTCACCACAGTGCATTAGGTAGAGTTCCCTGTGATATATAGTATGTTCCCATCAGTTGTCTATTTTATACAGAGTATCAATAATGTAAATGTGTCAATCCCAGTCTCCCAGTTCCTCCCACCCCACCCCTTTCCCCCTTGGTATCTATGGAGTTGTTCTCTACGTCTGTGTCTCTATTTCTTTTTTGCACATAAGGTCATCGATACCATTTTTCTAGATTCCACATATATGTGTTATTATACGATACTTGCTTTTCTCTTTCTGACTTACTTCACTCTGTATGACACTCTCTAGGTCCATCCATGTCTCTACAAATGACCCAATTTCATTTCTTTTTATGGCTGAGTAATATTTCATTGTATATATGTACCACATCTGCTTCATCTATTCCTCTATTACACATCTGCAGATTTGAGTCAGACCTCAGGCTCCCAGTTGTAACCCTCTGGTGGAGATGAGTCACTTTTTAAATCTTCAAACTAATCCTGTGAAGAATGGCGCACTACGATCACCCCCATTTTATAGGTGAGAAAATTGAGGCACACGGAGGTGAGGAAACTTGCCCAAGGCTATACAGCTAGTAAGTGTTGAGAGCCAGAATTTGGTGCTGGTGAGCTGGGTCATGGGGTTGTAAAGCTCACAGCCCAGCCAGGGTCAGATACAAGGTCAGCACTTGGAAATGGAGCAGGGAGGAGACTGGCCTTCATTTGGTATGCAAATCCCAGAGCTGTGTTCTTACCACCCTTTACTTCCGGAGCCCAACTAGGAACAGCTCGGAGTATGATAGCCCGAAGCGCTGGCAATAAGTTACATGGACTTCTCTCCTTCCTCCCCTCCCCAGTACTGGTTCTGGAAACCATTTGACAAGAATTACCAAACCAAAGAGAAGGGACCCTCAGATAGGCAGAAATTCTTGAACGTTCCCCTGAGAAATGGCAGTGCTTTGCCCGTGAGCTCACCGTGCATATTTGCTGCTCTCTGGATGGGTCCCAGTTGGGCCAACTTCTGTTCCTCGCTGTTGGAATGTATCCTGGCAGCTCAGAGGTGTCATTTCTCCAAATGCCACATTCCTGCTGAGCCCGCGGGATGAATTGTGCAATTTCAGGTGAACGCATCTTTAAACCTTAGCAAGGGTTGTAGTTTCTCCCCTCCTGCTTTACTGCAGGCCCCGCTTGGAAGACTGAGGGCCTGTGGGGCTGCCGGGCCCGGGAGTACGGCAGGTGAGGTGCTGGGTGGAGGGCAAGGAGGGCAGGAAGACGTCTGTGGAGCAGCACTGGCGGCCCAGGCAGATGCCGGGCCCCCACTTTGAGAATTGGGGTCATTAATTTTCTGGAGTGTTCATCCATTCATACATTCACTTGTCATAAATCTTTTCGGAGTATCTGCTGTGAGCCAGATACTGCTGAGTCTGGGGAATCTTAACTATTTGGAAGGCAAGTCCACCTTATTATGAGCATGTGCCTTGGGAGGGAGTGTTGGCTCAGTCAAAGAGGCCAGGGACGCCATCTTGGAAGAACATGGGACCGGACAGCGATAGGAAGGTCAGAAGTGGTTAATATGATAAAGAGAAGAGGGGAGAGTCTGAGGCAGAGGGAACAGCCTGTAGAAAGTCTCTGGGGCAGGTGGGAGGGCCCCTGAGTGTATGACGAGCCCACGGAAGGCCCAGCTGCTCCCTGCCCCGTTCCTGAGCGCTGACTGAATGCCAGCCCCGGGCGGCAAGCTTTGCAAATGTGTCAATGGCAATTTAGAAGGGACTTGTCTCTGCTTGTTTAACGGAGTCTCTTTGTTCTGCACAGACCCACTGACCTCCAGAGGTTGGGAACTGAAGGGCTTGAGAGTCAGTACTTTGCAGAGGTCCCACACTTTTTGCAAACGGGGACATGGAGGTATGGGGAGAAGGAGTTTAGCCAGGGAGACATGGTCATTGGCCTAGATTTAAAGTCTATCTCTTCCTTCTCTCTCCCTCCCTTCCTAGCAGTTTGGTTCTCTTTACATATCAGACACTGTGCCAGGTGCTTTCCTGCATCATCTCTATTAATTCCTGCCAGCCACCTGTGAGGCGGGTTATATTTTGAGTGCTCTTTTACAGGTAAGGAAACTGAGGCTCAGAGAGGCTAAATGACTTGCCCAAAGTCTCACAACCGGTAAACTGTCAAACCACGTCCTCTCTCCCCCTTGAGGCTCTACAGCCTTGATGGCGGGTGGCAGGTTCTCACTCGCACAGAGAATCCTGAGGAAGAACAGGCCCCCCTCCTCACGCGAACGAAGTCAGCGGTCAGTCAGCCTGGGCACAGCAGTGCCGAGCCCAGGGTGTGGCATGTCCTGCCCAAGGGCGTCAGCCAGCTGTGGGCAGACCAGCCCAGGTCCTCACACACCGGGCTCTTCTTGCAGCATCTGCTGGGGGTGCCACACGTGCTCACTGAAGGCCTCCTGGGAACCCATGGAGCAGGGAGCACAGCATGGGTTTGAGGCTGGGGCTTTGTATCAGATCAGATCCCAGCTGGGCCCCTTAGAAGCAGCATCTTGGCACAAGTTTCATAATCTCTCTGCTCCTTACTTTCTTTGTCTCTAAAATGGGTATCATGACAGAACTTAGTTCGCAGGTTCCAGTGAGGATTTAAATAAGGTGATCTGTACGAAACAGCACACACAGTACCTGCCACTGAGGAGCGCCTTCACAAATGGTAGTTTCTTCTAATAGTATCGTCTTCATCATTATCAGTCATCATCACCACAGACCACATGGGAATAGGCCTTTGACACCCCCTTAGGAAATCGCCACAGGCAAGCAGTGGAGGGCTGGAGTGGCCCCCCTGTGATGCTGGAGAGCTGTCGTGACGGTAGACCCTTGCTACAGCAGAGTGGCACTCAGCTTAAGCTCCTGAGGTGTGCTTTATACCAGAACAATGAACCAAAGGCGAAGAATAAACACAGAAGGGAATGGGCACTTCCAGGATTTCCCCAAAGAGAGCTCACTTGCTTATTTTTTGTCTCCACCACCAAAAGGGAAGCTTTATGAGAAAAGGAACTTTGTCTTATGTCCTTCTTTATCCTTTTCTGCTAGAACAGTTTCTGAGTCATTGTAGTTACTTAATATTTCCTGACTGAATGAGTGAGTGAATGAATGAAGTCCTCTCTGGCCTGGTTCAAAGGTCATTTTGCTAGAGGATCAGGAAATGGAAATGATCAATTACCCAAGAACAGCCTGAGCTTCAAATCTGCGAACTGAAATACTCAAATAATAATACTACTTAATAAGCAAATACTTAAATAAATACTTAACACATAAATAATACTTAATAAATTATTAATAAAGGTAATTAATAATACTTAGTAATCATTGCAATTTATGGCAAGCTATGCCCATGTACAGATGATGTGCTAAGTGCTTAATGTGAATTATCTCACAATACTCAACACCTGTGATGAGGTAGGCGTTATTGTCATCCCCATTTTACAGGGAAAATGAGGTTCAGAGAGCTTAAGCAGCCCATTCAAGATCATATGGCTGAGAAACAGTAGATCCTGGGTTGTTTCCTGGCTCTGATTGCAGAGCTTGTACTTCTAAGTACTGCCCTCTCCAACATTTCCCATTCCCAGATGAAGATCAAAGAAAACCTTCAATTCAGCCTCACTCTTTTTAGGGCTCAAGGATGCATTTTGGGAACGATAGACCATGTGATGTTGAGAGTCCATGTTCACTTTTTGGTCCTCTAGCCTGTATATCTCCTCCAGCCTGCAGCAACCACATGCTCTCTTTGTAGAGCCATGTGCACCACTGCGTGCCTCTAACTCCCTGCCCCAGCTCATGTATCAAAATGTGTCTGTTCAGTGCCTCATTTCTTCCAAGTTTCTCTGTGCCCTAGTTCTCTTAGCTAATTTGAGCCAAGATATTAAAGTGCTTCTTTTCAGACAATTCCTCCAATCTCTAGTGCATATCACCAGAAGGGATTGGAGAACCAAGGACAAGAGCTCCCAGCCTCCCACCTCTGCCTCATACACAAGGACTCAGCTTCAAACTCATCTCAGTCCTTCCATTTGGCTTCTGCATTTAAGCAAAGGATTTTAAGGGGCAAAAAAGTAAATAGATAACTGTAAATACTATTGGCTTAATGGAATCCTTAATTCAATCATTTGGAATTATTTTGGGATGGCTTTGCTGTGTTTGGCACTATTCTCAACATCAGAGGTTAGCAGAGGCAAAGTCCCCAGCCTTGTGGTACTTAAGGTGTGGTGGAGAGATGGGAATTAAACTAACAAACAATTTAATATAGAAATAAATGAGAACAGTAACAGTGAGTGTTAAACAGAGGATTAAAAGCCAATGTCTTCCCATGGTGTAGCTGAAAAAATATGTCTTAGAGACTGGTTCAAGATGGCAGAGTAGAAGGACGTGCACTCACTCCCTCTTGCGAGAGCATGGGAATCACAGCTAACTGCTAAACAGTCATCGACAGGAAGACACTGGAACTCACCAAAAAAGATACCCCACATCCATAGACAAAGGAGAAGCTGCAATGAGATGGTAAGAGGGGCTCAATCACAATAAAATAAAATCCCATAACTGCTGGGTGGGTGACTCACAAACGGGAGAACACTTATACCACAGAAGTCCACCCACTGGAGTGAAAGTTCTGAACCCCATGTCAGGCTTCCCAACCTGGGGGTCTGGCAACGTGAGGAGGAATTCCCAGAGAAACGGACTTCGAAGGCTAGTGGGATTTGATTGCAGGACTTCGACAGGATTGGGGAAACAGACTCCACTAGTGGAGGACACACATAAAGTAGTGTGCACATCAGGACCCAGGGGGAAGGAGCAGTGACCCCAAAGGAGGTCACTTTAGATTGAGTGGTCAGGAAAACCTTCTCAGAAAAGGCAACATGTAAGCTGATATATGAATGACAAGAAGCAGCCTCCCTATGAAGATCTGGGGGAAGAACTTTTCAGGTGGCAGAAACAGCCAGTGCAAAGGCCCTGAGGCAGAAATAAACTTGGCTTTTCCAAGAAATAGGAGAAAGAGCAGTATAGTTGGAATATCACACAAAAAGTAGAGACATAGAGGAGGTGATGTTGGAGGTATAGGAAGGAAACAGATTACATGAAGTTTCATAAAGCTGGAGTGAGGAGTTTGGATTTTATTCTAAGTGTGAGGGAGATCCCATGCAGGTTTTATAGAAGAGGTTGGTGTGTCCACTTTGCATTTTTAAAAGATTACTGGCTACTGTATAGAGGTTAGACTGAGAAAGGCAAGAGTTTGAGCAGGGAGGCTAGTAGGATGGTATTACAGGATCCTTGTGGAGCTTGTTTTCTGACTTGAACTAAAGTGGTAGTTGAGAAGAGAAAAGTAAATGGATTTGGAATAGGTCATGGAATAAAGTCAATGGGAATTGTTTCTGGATTAGATATGGTGCTGAGGGGAAAGCAAGGGAAGATTTGGCTTGAACCACTGGAAAGATAATGGTGCTGCTCACTGAGATGGAGAAGGAGCAAGTTGGGAAGGAAATCAAGAGGTCTACTCTTCATCATACTGAATTTGATATGTCTCTGGGATTCCAAGCCTGGGGTTAAGAGATGAATCTGGGTCGCAGATATAGATTTGGGACCCATTGACATGTAGGTAACTAAACTATGGGACTTGGTGAGATTGCATGGAGAGAAAGTGTAGATAGAGAGATAAAGGGACCCAAAACAGGACCCTGAGGTACCAACAGGGAGAGTCCAGGACGATAAGGAACCAGAGAGGGAAACTGAGGCAGAATGGCAAATACAGTAAGAAGGAAACAAGGAGTGTGAAATCTCAGAAGCCAAGAGACTTTCT